>NW_011888859.1:4117574-4125261 GCF_000151845.1 Pteropus vampyrus | reverse complement strand
TAATGGTGGGAATTCTAGACACATTTTCATTAAGATGAAAAGACAAAGGTGTCTCCTACCATTATGATTATTTTTCATCTGTGCAGCCAATGTAATTGGACATGAGAGAAACAGAAGCTACCCCATCAGAAAAAGAGAGTTATTATTTATGTATTATATTTTTTTTACTTAGAAAAAATAAAAGAATCAAATGAAAACTATTAGAATCAACATAAAATAATTCAATTGGGCAGCTGATACAAAACAAATGTATTGAAAAATTAATAACTGCTCACATGTTAACATGTTAGAAAATAAAATGTTAAGATAGAGCCAATTTATAATAGTAAATACACAGTAAACACACATTATAATGAGGTGTGTCAGCATTACTGAGGGATATAGAGAATATGTGAATAAACAGAAAAATTATCCTTATTCTTTTACTGGATAGATGAATGTTTTAAATCCATTCAAATATACTTAGAGAATTTATGTACTACTATTTAATATACTAATGGAATATTAGGTAAGATGCTTTAGTTCTAATGTTCACCTAAAAAAGTTGAATTAGGTAAGATGCTTTAGTTTTAATGTTCTCCTAAAAAAATTGAATGCTAGGAATAACTGAAGAAATTTTTGAAAGAAAAATGGAATAATACGGTGGACCGTGCCTTAACATATATAAAAATTACATAATATAAAACTGTGATAAACTTGAATAAGTATAGACAGCGCAATGTATTGATGCTTGAAAAAGCAATAAAATAGAGATGATAATAAAATCCAGAAATAGCATATCAATGAATTATTATGGAACAATCAACCAAAAGTCACAGTGTGAATGAAGCCAAAATAAACCACAAAAATATTATTAATAATAAAAAACTTAGAATACATTATAGGGACACAGCTACCTGATCTTGCTCAAAAGAAAACGGAATAAATAACAGGGAGAAAAGTCAGTAGATTTTGCTCTGGAAAATTTAAAACCTTTCTATCTCACAATGTAACACTAGAAGTCTACTTCCAGAAGTAACTCTTTCGGCCCGTCTACTGTGAGCTTTGCATAAATGGAATGAGGCAGCCTGAGTTCTCTCTCACTGACTATTAGGAGATCATCCGTGTTGTGGATGCTTGCAGTCCCTTATACTCAGTTATGTGTCACATCCCGAGTGACTGGAAGGAGGTACGAGGAGGAGCCTCTGGAGAGCTGGTAATAGTCTGTCTCTCAGTCCAGTGCTGACAAGGATATATTCAGTCTGTAAAACTGCTTCATGCTTTTCGCTTACAACTTGTGTCCTTTTCGGTATGTATGTTATTCTTTAATAAAAAGACACAAAATTAAACTTTAAAAATGACTCTGAAAGCAGGGTTAAATTGTAATAAAGCAGACAACTGGAATCTAGCAATGATGAATAAAAAAATTTCCACCAGGGTCTGGAGATACCCTAAAAACTTGGCCAATCTCAGGTGGCCTAGACTCTGGGTTTTAAAAGGTCACATTAGCACAGGGGACAAGAGACGAAGCCTGAGGCCTGAGTAGGGTATGAGGCCTCGATCAGAAACCAGGCAAATCCAGCCCCCCATACGAAGTAATACCTTCAATGCATGAACCGGAGGAAAAACCCGCCTGGAAGTAGGCTTGCCAATTTCACCCTGAGCTCAGGATAAAGGTTAAAAAAGAGGCCACGTGTCCCCTTGGCATTCCTAACTGTAAGCCTGTGTGTGGGGCTAGAATTCACACTGTCTTTGTGGCCTGAAAAATCCAAATCAAAAATTTATTTTAAAGTAGTCTCCAGGCACCGACAGAGCAAATGTAATTCATTTCTAGTGCAACACTTGTTAAAATTCAGTTTTCAAAAAATTCTACAGATGAAGGTCCAAGGACCATAATATCACAACCAGAAGATAAATAGATGAGGAGGTAAATCACTATGACAAAGTTTCAGCAGGAAAACAACCTGCAGAGTCAGATCCACACAGACAGAAGATATTGAAATTATCAGAAACAGAATATAAGTATATTAGCATATTTAAAGAAAACTTTTTAAAAAGCTTGTTAGTATAGTTAAAAAATAAGAGACCAAACTTCACCAGAGAGATATTATGAAAAAAAAAAAAAATAGACCACATAGAAATATATATATTGAAATTAGAAACTCAATGAATGAATTAATAACACATTAGACTCAGCTGATGAGGGTACTGATAAACTAGAAGAGGAAGAAATATTTAGAATGCAACACAAAGTGTTTGAAAATATGAAAGTAAGTTTATGTAATATGTAGGTTAAGAAAGTTAAAAACACTTTATTCTTTCCAAGAAGAAAAATAATGAAAACTATGGAAGAACGAAATTCAAAGATAGAGTGGTCAAGAATATTCCAGAATTGGTGAAAGACAACTCTCAAATTCAGAAATCCCAGTGAAACACAAACAGAATGAATAAAAGGAAAACCACCCTAGAAATATTTTCATGAAGTGACAGAACTCCAGAGACAAAGGAATAAATATCAAACCATTACTCATGTCAAAAGAAATGCAGTCTAGGGCCATGCCACCCTGAATGTGCCCAATCTCATCTGATCTCAAAGCTAAGCAGGGTCGAGCCAGGTTAGTACTTGGATGGTAGACCACCTAGGAAAATCAGGTGCTGTAGGCTTTTTAAAAAAATGCAAATTGCAATTATATTTGAGATAGTATTTCTCATATACTCAATTAGCAAACCCAAAAGTTAGATGAAACACTGAGCTGGGGAAATTGTGGGGAGACAGGACTTCTCATGCATTGCTGGTAAGGATATAAAATAATATAAACCTCATAGAAGGGAATTTAGCCTTATATCAAACAAAATTACATATGCACATGTTCTTTGATCTAGCAACCCTACTCTAAGAGATGGTCCTCGAAGATACATTTGTAAAAATATTAAAAGGTTTTACATAAGGCTATTCATTAAAAAAAATTATTATAATAGAAGAAAAGAGATTGAAATATCCATCCATGGGAGACTAGTTAAATAAAACTATTGTGCATACACACAAAGGAATGTGGCAGACGTGTTTGCAAAATTGAGGAGCATCTCCATATGCTACTATAGAGTGACCTCTAGTTTATTTTAAGAAAAAGAGCAAGGTGCTAAAAAGTGAGGATAGTATGTTATCATTTACCTAAGAATGTTAGAGGGAATTTTAAAAATAGAAAGATAATTTAAAGTCCATATATATAGACAGAAGAAGGACTTTAGATTTCTCTCAATATTCTTTGTTTTGAACTTGGACCCATGTAGGTATTTTAAACAATTATAAAACAAATATTAAATTTAAAAGGAATTCTGAAAAACTGAAAGCATTAATTGTAGATAGTATGATTCTATATGGAAAAGTCCCCAAATAGCCTATGTAATAGAATTAATAAGAGGGTTTGGTAAGTTTGCCAAATATAAAATCAATAGACATGGGTGACAAACAAAAAAGGACGTCTAAAAAGTTATAAAATTTATAGTAACAACAAAATAATATAAGCCACCTAGGAATAAATCTAACCAAGAGATGTATAAAAACTTTATGCAGAAAATAGAAAATACAAAGAAAACATAAATAAATAGAGAGAAATACATTGTTCACGGATAGGAAGAGTGATTATAAAGAGTCCATTTTTTCCTAAATTGAGCTAAAGACTAAAGCAATTCTAATTAAAATTCTTATAGGTTTGGAGTTTATTGCTTTTTTTTTTTGAAAATTTATAAGATGATTTATAAATTTATATGGAAAAATCAAAAAGGCTAAGCCAAGGCAATTTGTCCTACCAGATAGCAAAACTAACCGGTTTCAAGGTTAAAAGGTCAACTATGTGGAACTGGAGGAGGCGTGGACCAAAAGACCACAGGAGCTGAGCACAGCACTGAGAAGTAGATACACACACAGGGAACTGCAAACTATGCCAGAAAGATGTGTCAGAAGTAAAGATCAGTGGAGAGCCTACTTCGTAAATTATGCTGGAGCAAAGTTTCATCACACAGAAAAGTTTTAAATGGATTCTTCCCTCAATCCATACACAAAAATAAAATTGTGGGTGAATTAAACACTTAATGTGAATCTCAAACTATAATATTTTCCAAAGAAGATGTAAGAAGATACATTTACAATCTCGGAACAGAGAAAGATTCTTTAAGCCAACACAAACAGCAAAGACAGAGACACTCATCTTTACTAAAAATTAAGATTTTACTGTTTAGAGACGGCACATAAAAACAATAACGACAACAAAAACCACATAAAGTAAAAAGACAGGCCATAAACTGGAAGAAGATACTTTCAAAATATGTAACAATCAAACAATTATTATTTCCAATATATAAAGATCTTATATGAATCAGTAAGATCCATTTATAAGAATGTAACAGTGTAAATATTCCAAATGTGTGTCCGTGATAACAACATGAAGCAACGAAGTGAATGAAGCACAGCTTCATGCATTAGCGCGATAAACCTTTTAAAAAGTTGTACAAAAAATAAATAAATAATGGCCCACAGTACAGTACCTACATATTCTCATGCATATAAAGCACAGACATGGGCAAGACTAAACGATGATGTTTAAGGCGTGAATATTTTGAAGTCATAAAAACATAAGGGAAAAATTTTTACAAATTTGAAGTTAATGGTTACTTTTGGGGTGCAGAGAAAAGATAGTGACAAGAAAGGAACGCAAACAGGCCTTTAGGTGCTGGTCACTTTCTATTTCTTAAGGCTGAGTTTAGGACTCATGGGTATTCATCGTATTATTTTTTTTAACCTGCATATATATGTATGTTTATGCTGCTTTTCACTATAATATACACCATTAAAATCATTTGTAATATACACAACGAATTTTTAAAATCTTTATCATAGTGAACCATACAAAGTGTTAGAAAAAACTCTAAATTGCCATTAGAAAAATGTAAAAATAATCTTTACTATTCTAAAGTGCAAATTAGAACAAATAAAGTGGTAGCATTTCCCATCTATGGAATTAAAGTTTTGTAATTTTTTTTTTTTTTTAACAAAACAGCCTGTAGTTGTCGAGGGAATTATGTAATATTTTTTCTCAGTATTCATGGGAAAATAAATTGTACAAACTTTCCAAAAGTAATATATTTTTATGGTTATATTCATTTACTTCTTGGATTGTATTCATTTGTATAAGAATGTTTATCGTAACATTACTTATAACATTATAAAAATAAAATATTGGAAACAATGTAAAAGTCCAAAAATACGGAGAGAATTATTGTCCACTAAAATTTTCTGTAATGTCTCTTTTTCTATAAGAGCAGGTATTATTTTTATATTTGAAAAAAATCATAATTTACTGAATTTTTAAGTTTTCTGAGTGATTCCAGTGTGCAAAAGGCTTTCAAAAATGTGTTTCAGGCCATCTCAAGAAGCCCACAGGCTGGGTGTAAGGACGAGACTAGTTGAGAACACACAGATGTTGGATACCATATGCTCCAAGAGAGGCATCTATAGAAATCGTGGAAAGAGAGAAAGCTCCTCTCTGGTTGAGGAGGCTGAAAAAGGGTTGGGAAGTCTCTGTTTTGTATATATTTAAGCATGTAGCATTAAGAACTGGGAAAGTACATGCTTTAACACATTCTCCGTTGTATATGTGTGTGCATGCATATGTCTTTTTATTTAACAGGGTATGAAATGAGCTTTCTTGGAAAAAGTAAATAATGATATTCAAGAGTTCCCTTTCTATTATTTATGGGTCTCATTTCTTACATCTAGATTACTTAATTTTAAATTAATCCTTCAATCAGATGTCTGTATTTTTTTAATTGGGAACCAAAACAAATCCTTTTTTCCTTGAAAAAACTTGAGCGTTCTACTTTGACAGCCATAGGAGATTGCTACATAAAGTTAAAAATACTATATGTACTATTTTTGCATATTAACTGTAAAATTCATGTATTAATTAAATTTGCTAATCAGTCCTGGTGGCTCTGAGAAATCTAACATTTTCACAATTTATATTACAGGGAAAAAAACAACTCCAAGGTGACAAATACCCTTAGGTTCAAAACAGAATCACCCTCTTGTAACTGATGAAAGAAGAGGCATGCTTGTTTTTATGAATGCAATGGAATAATAAATAAATGGAAGTCGGCCACACAGTAACATTTGTTACCCAAACAAATGCTCATATACATCAGTGTATTGGTTATCTGCTGTAAGGCTGGTCCACAGCCAATTTTCATCCAGTGAGCATTAATCAATCGACTGTGTTAAACACATCATGCTAGACCCTGGGGGAGGAAGAGGAGCTTGGGTCAGATGTTTTGGGCTTGGGAGTGGGGAAGGTCAGTTTCTTAGAGGAAGACTTGTGTGCAAATGATTTATTAAGGAAATGCTCCCATAAACACACGTACGCACACACAACAGTCGGAGGATGAGGGACAGGTCACAGAAGGGGCAAGTACGCCACTCAAGCAGTCTCAGAGCAGAGTCAGTGCTGCTTCATCCCTCACACGGGCTCCAGGATGTGAAAAATTGTTTCAATCTGTGGCAGGGGAGCTGTCAGTCAGTCACCCCCACGGGAGTTAAAGTCCTTGGCACGTCCTCTGTCTCTCTTTTGGGAAAAGCTATTGGAGGAAGAAGAGCCTTCACAGGGTGTTCTTGGGGGCAGAAATCCAGAAGGAGGTCCAGCAAGACCCACTCCAAAATAGCATGGGGGACAGGAGAGGGAGGGGACAGACTTGGGCACACCCTTCAACCTCGCATTGATTACAGTCACCAGGCACCGTGAGAAAGAGGAGGCAGCAGCGAAGGCTGAAGAGGATTCCAGCGTGGGCAGAAGACCGAGTTTCTGCTCTGGCCCCTTAGCTACTAACTGTGCTTCTCCCTGACGCCTTTTTCCTTTTCTGTACAACAAGGATCAAACCTGCCTTTCAGCTTAGTTTCAACCAGTAATGAGGATAAAGCACATCTAAGTAATTTATAAGCTGTAAAATTCTATGTAAACAAATCATATTAATTATAATACAAGATGGAATCGCGTGCTAACAACAGGCGCATGACACAGGTTGTGAAGAACCAGAGCAGGGACAGCGTGGGGCAGAAATTTGAGTTGATTCTTAAAGGACGAATAGCATTTGAGAGCAAACTGGGGGCAGAAGAGAGAATTCCAGGTCAAGAGGACACTATCAGAGAGACCTAGAGATATGGAAGCCCATTGTTTCGACTTCGCTTCAGATGTCCTCACCTGCTTAATCAGCCCTCTGCTGAAGTGACCGTCATCTGCTCTGACCCTCTTTGCTTTGATGTCATTCTCAAACGCCCGGGGACTGCTGCTCTCGCTCTTCCCTCTGCCCGGAACACCCCGTCCCAGATCCGTGTATGAGTCCCTCCCTTGTCTCTTTCAGGTCTTTCCTCAAATATCGCTCCCCGAAGGGGTTCCCCAACCATGTAGCAAAGAGCTACGGCAAAACTGAATCTGACATCCCGTCATTGAAGACTGGATTAGACCTGAAATTGAGAAGTTGTGGACATAATAACAACACCTTAGGTTGTAATCTACCCACATTTCCCTTCTGTTAACAACTGAGAATGTAGACCAGTCTTCACGTCAATTAAGAAATTAGGCCTATCGTGCCACCTTTTCTTTGTCCCTTTTTTTATAGTGAAATCTTGTTCTTTGTGAATTTGGATCCAAAATCGCCT
>NW_011888859.1:4115037-4117034 GCF_000151845.1 Pteropus vampyrus | reverse complement strand
AATTCCAGGTCAAGAGGACACTATCAGAGAGACCTAGAGATATGGAAGCCCATTGTTTCGACTTCGCTTCAGATGTCCTCACCTGCTTAATCAGCCCTCTGCTGAAGTGACCGTCATCTGCTCTGACCCTCTTTGCTTTGATGTCATTCTCAAACGCCCGGGGACTGCTGCTCTCGCTCTTCCCTCTGCCCGGAACACCCCGTCCCAGATCCGTGTATGAGTCCCTCCCTTGTCTCTTTCAGGTCTTTCCTCAAATATCGCTCCCCGAAGGGGGTGCCCAACCATGTAGCAAAGAGCTACGGCAAAACTGAATCTGACATCCCATCATTGAAGACTGGATTAGACCTGAAATTGAGAAACTGTGGACATAATAACAACACCTTAGGTTGTAATCTACCCACATTTCCCTTCTGTTAACAACTGAGAATGTAGACCAGTCTTCACATCAATTAAGAAATTAGGCCTATCGTGCCACCTTTTCTTTGTCCCTTTTTTTATAGTGAAATCTTGTTCTTTGTGAATTTGGATCCAAAATCGCCTGAACACACTAAATGGGTAACTATTAAACTTCTGTAAAAAAAAAAAAAAACAACAAACAACAAACATTTGTACCTTAAGTAGGAAATGTGATGAAGCCTTTCAAATTAAGAAAACTTAAATTTAGTGTAACCAGGCATATTGAATATCAATTTTAAGTACATTGTATGTATAACATATACACTATTAAGGTATATGAGGAGTCTATGACTCCAAATGACAGGTATTACAGAAATGTAAAGAATATCGTACATGAAATTTTTCTATTACAACGTTATTTAATGATGGCGATAACTGGTGATACTTGAATATCTGCTCGATGCCCATTTGGATAGCACCTTACAAAAGGCCTTTCTTATTGTTTAATCCTCAGTACAGCCCTGAAGGCGATTATTAACATGAGGAAACCAAAGTTTAGGGCATTGAAGTCAAGTGCCAAAGGTTGGACAGCTAAAAACCAAATTGTCAAACCCCCAACCTGGGCTTCTTTGATCGTGTCCTACGGCCGTTTATAGAAGTTACTTTTATATATCTATTCATCTTCTAGCAGCTTTATTAATGGTTCCTAGCTTAAAATGTGGATGGCAGAGCTCAGAGCAAAGTTTAGGAAGCAGTAATTATCCTTGTCCCGTACTATGTTGTAAAAGGGATACTGTATTTCATCCTTCATCCTTTACCATCTGCCTCAACCTTGTTCAGTGGACCAGGTATTGGTTATTTCCAGCCACACAGATTTTGTTGTTTTACAATCTCCTAATTCTTAGTCATAAATTCACAATGGTTTTAATATTAACTTGTAGATGTGGGCCATGCTGTTATCAGCTTTTTGGTTTTTGACTTTAACACGCAATCAACTAATCTCAGCCTGAGGCATACATGCCTTGTTGGGGTATTTTTATTGAATAGTGCATCATCTCACCTTTTAAGAAAATGTAGGCAGCATTTAAAATTTTTTTAAGATGTCCTTAAGGTTGCTCTAAGTTTAGTCTGAAATCTTTATAAAAGTCCATTAATTTTTACATTTTCAGACAGTAGAGTTTGCTAGCTAATCTGCTAATTGAATTGGATGCAGAAAAAAAGAAAAAAGTTTTAAAATCTTTTTCAATTTTAGAGCAGTATTCTGTAACAGGTTCAAGTAGGAGTAGGATTTTTTCCAGTTCTGTTGACTTATTAATAGTTAGTCACATTTCCTTAGGTTGTTGTATTTTCTTTTTACTTTAAACCAAATCAGATGTAGCTTCACTTTCCTGTGTATTTACTGCCATAATCATGAGGTTACCATATCCATGTGGAGTTTAGACTTATAGACCCTTGAGTATGACTCAAGAGTCAGAATTAGATTTTGAAATAATTTAATTGATCAATGATATCTTTCTTTGAAAGGGAAAAAATAGTGACTCTTGCCTAGAACCAGAATGTCACACTTATTTGCCAAATCTATGTCCTAATCCTAAATGTTC
>NW_011888859.1:4083584-4114987 GCF_000151845.1 Pteropus vampyrus | reverse complement strand
CCCTGAAGGCGATTATTAACATGAGGAAACCAAAGTTTAGGGCATTGAAGTCAAGTGCCAAAGGTTGGACAGCTAAAAACCAAATTGTCAAACCCCCAACCTGGGCTTCTTTGATCGTGTCCTACGGCCGTTTATAGAAGTTACTTTTATATATCTATTCATCTTCTAGCAGCTTTATTAATGGTTCCTAGCTTAAAATGTGGATGGCAGAGCTCAGAGCAAAGTTTAGGAAGCAGTAATTATCCTTGTCCCGTACTATGTTGTAAAAGGGATACTGTATTTCATCCTTCATCCTTTACCATCTGCCTCAACCTTGTTCAGTGGACCAGGTATTGGTTATTTCCAGCCACACAGATTTTGTTGTTTTACAATCTCCTAATTCTTAGTCATAAATTCACAATGGTTTTAATATTAACTTGTAGATGTGGGCCATGCTGTTATCAGCTTTTTGGTTTTTGACTTTAACACGCAATCAACTAATCTCAGCCTGAGGCATACATGCCTTGTTGGGGTATTTTTATTGAATAGTGCATCATCTCACCTTTTAAGAAAATGTAGGCAGCATTTAAAATTTTTTTAAGATGTCCTTAAGGTTGCTCTAAGTTTAGTCTGAAATCTTTATAAAAGTCCATTAATTTTTACATTTTCAGACAGTAGAGTTTGCTAGCTAATCTGCTAATTGAATTGGATGCAGAAAAAAAGAAAAAAGTTTTAAAATCTTTTTCAATTTTAGAGCAGTATTCTGTAACAGGTTCAAGTAGGAGTAGGATTTTTTCCAGTTCTGTTGACTTATTAATAGTTAGTCACATTTCCTTAGGTTGTTGTATTTTCTTTTTACTTTAAACCAAATCAGATGTAGCTTCACTTTCCTGTGTATTTACTGCCATAATCATGAGGTTACCATATCCATGTGGAGTTTAGACTTATAGACCCTTGAGTATGACTCAAGAGTCAGAATTAGATTTTGAAATAATTTAATTGATCAATGATATCTTTCTTTGAAAGGGAAAAAATAGTGACTCTTGCCTAGAACCAGAATGTCACACTTATTTGCCAAATCTATGTCCTAATCCTAAATGTTCGTTTCAGAAACAAAACATCACACAAGACAAATAAGGCCACTGTGGTCTGGGAGTCACTTGGCTTTGTTTATTTCAATAGCTGTAAATCAGTGACATTGGACTTTTCATCCTAACATTTCAAATGTTCATCTACTAGCAAAAGTAGGCTTAGTTTGAAATCTGGTAATCTTTGTAAAGAATTTGAGCATTGTTAATTTATTCATTCTTTCACTCATTGGACCTTGGTTGACTGTGCCAGGCAGCCTACGTGCATTGGATAAAAGCTAACTTCGTGGATCTAATACTCTATTTGATGACATCGATGAGATTCTTCTGAGAGACATCAAAGACTGAAGTTAGAATGTAGACCAACTTGTCAGTTACTAACAGATTTTTTGTGTGTGAAAATAAAATTTCTAAAGAAACAGAGGAAATTTGGAATAGGTTTATTGTTGATTATGCATTAATACTTTGAGTGCATTATATTTTGTCTTGACTATAGAAAAATATAGTCTCCTGGCTATATTCAGTGATGTCTGACTTAAACTCAGTTCTCAATGGGTAATAGACACTTCCTTGATATCTACCACCCTATGCTAACTGGGCATTTATGAGCTATTAATTATGTGTCCAACTATTTTGGCATAACATTTGCCATAGGACATTATAGAAAGTATAACATGACTGTATTGCCGCCCAAGAGAGTTTGAATTCAAAATCTCATTCAAACATATAGCATAGGCCCCATTCATATAAGAGGGGTTAAAAATTTGATTAAATACATTCCCAGAAACCATCTCTGAGATATCATCTGACATAAGACAGTGTTTACAATCACAGAATTCCCTGGTCACTTTCCTAGATTTAACTGAGGTCTCTCCTATAGTTCACTCGTGTTTACAGGAAAGTTAACCTGAATTTACAATTTCCTGGATGTCTTCTACGCCAGGGAAAACTTGAGAGTGTTAGAGGTCAAGGCTTACCAATACAATCGGGGCTCATTAGAGCTGTATGAAAAATGTTGGCTTGCACAAGAATCTTCACTCAGATCTAATTCTAATCTATATGTTTAACAGCTGGTGAATCCAGACTGCATGAGTCTCTTTTTCCCAGTACAGGAAAAATCAGCTTCTTGCTGTGCAAATGTAAGTTGTTGGTAGTATTACAAGGGGGTTACAGACAGGAAAGCATTCCACTCAACAAAAACATTCCTGGAGTAACTCTTCTCCCTGTAAGGTATAGACAGCAGAGGGACAGACCTCGTCCCCTTGCGTGATCCTATTCAAGTTTTAGAAAGATGAGGTAGTCAGCAGGGTAGAGTAGGAAATTCCATTCTATTTATTAATATGCTAATTTAAAACAATACATTGTTTAGGAAATAAAAACAGATAATCGATCTCTTCAAAAAAGTGTTAGGATAGCACTTAGTAAAATGATACCATATTTCGATGTTGAAATCATTTAATTTACATTGACTCAGGCACCATATTTTCAATGAGACATAAGTAAGAGTGGCATCCTTATCAATCTTCTATCAAAGTGTAAATTTCTGGATTAATTGCTACAAGAAGTCCCACCCCCACTCCACTTTATTGTGTCCGGGCATTAGAAAGGAATACAGTACCAATCTACACACCATTTGAAGTCATGTAAAATTCTCATTTTATTCAGAACAAAATGGGTAAATACCAATGGAACCTATTTTTCTCTTTTCCATTGTACATTATACAGTGCCTAAGAGCCTTATTCTGAGTATAAATTGGCAGAATCTTCTCCTATACCTTTCAAAGTCGTTTAATTCTTTCTCTAAGAAGATCATATTCTCGTGGATGAAAAGGGGGTTTGTCATCTTTTACATTATTTATCTGGAAATAATTTAACTGTGGAATTTCTGATGAGATCATCACAATATTTTTGCTTATGACTGTGCAGGGTTGTATAAGAAATAATGACACGACACAAGCTTTCAATCCAATATCATTACAAAAATTCTTTCCAAAGGCTTTTAGAGATGGCCCTTTTCCAGATTAGTAGGATATGCTTTCATGATAAGGGAGTTAATCAAAGAAGTAGAGAATTTTAACTCTCTAATATTATCTCAGTGGTACAAATCTTAGTGACAAGTAGTCCCAGCGACTCTACGTGTAAGTCTTCAAAACGGTGATTCGAATGAAGCCAGGTGCAGAGCTTTCACTCTACAGGCGTATAAGTTGCTATCTTTGGGACAATAATAGGAAAGGTCTCTGGGGCAGGACAATCTTACTATGCCCTTGGAGAGCTCTGGAATGTTAACAAGATCACTATTGTCCTCTTTTCAATGAATGTTCTGGTCTTTTGTATGTAGGGGCCAGAAAATCCCATGACATTTTGTGAAGGTTGCCAGGTGTGTGTATGTGTGTTTGTGTTCACTCACTGCTGACTTTATTCAAGCAGAGAACTGCAGTGATCTGTAAAAGCTACTGACATATATTGAAATTTAGGAGAGCTATATCACAGGAATGAATTTTACTGTATGTGAAATTTAAAAATAAATTAAATTTAAAAATCAGGAGAACCGATTTGAGATTTGAATAAAAATTGCTGTCCCCTTTGAAAGCATTTTCCAAAGTCTGTTTGCTGTTGAGTGGCTTCTCACCATCAGTGTCTGATTATTGAACTTTTATTAGGTTGTGACACTTTCGTCCATTCTCTCTCTTTGACTCCTCATTCCACATAACTGCTTATGCACCGTATTTTTTCTTAAAATATTCTCCCTTGCGCATTACCTGCTCTTCATCCTCACTCGATGTGTCTTGTTTGCACTGTATAGATCCCAAAACATTTCTTTGGAAGAAAAAAAAATCTATATCAGAAACATTACAGTGTTGTTTGCTAAAGGTAGGGAAATTAAAATTAAGTAAACTTTTCTACAATAGAGAAAACTATAGTTCTTTGAAATTTTAGTTTTGGATTAACATTTGTGTTTGAATATTCATAAGGTCAGCAATGAGTTCATTTCAACCCTATATTTCAGCCTGTCCACTGCCCTATGTAGAACACGTAGGTTAGAATGCAGTATAACATGATTGATATCTGGTCTTTATACACTAGAACTTTCTCTACTGATTATGGACTTTGAGTACCAAGTGGCGTTAAGACTCTTATTCACGCACTATACTACGTTATTATGTATGATGTGAGTTTATATATTACAGGAAAGACGAACTTTCGGCCCTCTGGGGGCGGTAATCCAAAGAGAATACTAGGTTAATTGGTAAATATTTCCCATAAATATTCATAAAATGGCTTTCTAAAGGATTCCATAATGGAATATTAAAACTTCTATATGAGTAATTTTTTTTTAAAAGGCTGATATATGGAAGAAGGTGCGTGTGTGTGTGTGTGTGAATGAGCTTAGATTGTTGGGGACTGGACTTTTCTTCATTTCATAGTCAATTGTGCTACGGTTACTTGAGCACACTTTTAGTTTCATAATTTTGTAGATGTGCTATAGTGGAGTAACTTTGCATGAAAAAAAAAATCAATAAAGCCTTAGTCAACAGTGTAAAATATAGGGATTTTACTTTAAATTGGAAGAAAGGAGCATGAAAGTAAATTTATAAAAGTCCTTTGAAGCACAGAAGCTCTGGTACTTCCTGTGCATCTCAGAGGCAATGAACCATGTTATCTCAAAAATGTCGAAATTCTGTCTCCTTGTCTCCAAATCCTACCATTAAGTCGCCTTACTTTCTATAGGAGCTTAGTCCTTTGGAGTTTGGCTTTTGAGATTTGATGTCTAAGGTCATATGTATGGTACACATAAAAGTCAATCTTTAGCCACCTTAGAAGATAAGAGACATTGCTATTGTGCTATGAATGTCCAGTGTTATTCTCTCTGTCATGGGTTGGCCACTGTGTTCCCCATTTAGCTATTTCTCTAACCACTCAAGCCAGCAAGCTTCAGATGAGGTGACAAATACCAACCTTCCTGGATACATGTGAGCTATCTTAGCTCTCTAATCAGGTGCCGGTAGTTCTGGAGTCAAATATATGTTGGCAAGCATGTCTCGTCATCCTTCCCTGATTTAGACACTACAGAAGCTTTGTAGACGCCTTATTTGAAATGGTTTCATCTGGTGTCACTCTGCATTTCCTCCTGTACTGGCATGCTTTACTGTCCTCTTTCTCAAGCTGATAGTTAAACATGGTAATAACAATAACAATGTATAGCAACAACGACAATAAAATACTTGGGAACAAATATAACAAAAGATGAATAAGACTTTCATGGTAAAAGTTATGAAACTTTCTAGAAAGTCACAATAAAAAACATAAGTAAAAAGTGAAATGTGGAAAGAATCAATATTGTAAAATTCTCCCAAGATTATAAATTAAATGATTTCCAATCAAAACTCTAAAAATATTTTTCATGAAAATTGATAAACTGATCTTAAAATCCATATGAAATAACAGAATTCTTAGACTATCCAGGACAGTTTTCAAGAACATAAATGGAGAATTTGCTATACTGTATGTCAAGACCTAGTATAAAGCTATAGTAATCAAAACTAGGATAAATTAGTACAAGAATAGACAAATATTCCATTGGTACAGAAAACAGCATAGAAACCAATGGACATATACATGCAATCTTTCATATCTGGCAGAAATGACATTATAAATCAGCAGCTAAAACATTGATTATTCAATAGGCGTCAATGAGGCAATTGATTATTCATACAGAAAAGGACAAAATGTGATCGCTACCTTATACCATACACTGAAATTTGTCTCAGAGGGATTAAGACCTAAGTATTCATTGTGCTTTTAATAAGTACATACTTTAATTATAAATACTCTTAATAAAAAGTAAAACTATAAAACATTTATCATAATTATGGCATTAAAGTAGGAAATGATTTACATAAGACATAAAAGCATATCTAATAAAGAAAAATGTATTAAATAGGACTTCTTTGAAATTAAATTTGAATTTTCATGAATTTGTAAAAGATATCAAAGAAAAAGTCATTTATGAGAGAAGATATTTGTAATCAATGTAACCGGCAAAACATTTGAGTATAGATGATAAAAGAATACCTATAAATCAATAAGAAAAATACTGAGAATCTATAGGCAAATTAATAGCAACCCATAGAGCAAGAAATATCGGATGAAAATTAAAATTACAACACTAAAGCCTCCTGAGAATGCAAGACCATGGGAATTGCTGGTGGAAGTGTAAATTAGTAAAAAAATTTAGCAATATTGAGTATATTTTAATTTAGAAATATTGTATCATCGAGAAATTTTGTTTGAAAGTAGCTTAGAGACTGTCTGTATATCTGCATAAGAAAACATACAAAAGGATATTCATTGACATAAAATTTATAAAAACAAATTTAAAAATAACCTGCCTTGTAGTAAAAAAAAATTAATGGCTTACTCATAATGAGTAGTATATAGCAGTTTAAATGAACAAACTAGTTCCATGAATATAAGTATATAATAAATCTAAAATTTTTATATTAAGTGAAAAAACTGCATAATGATGTTTATTTTATGACAATATTTTAGAAATTTAAAACATGAAACAATGGTACATATTGACTACATAATAATACATAAAATTATTAAAAATACATAGAACAATATACTCTACACTCCTGAGCAAGAGAAAGGTGAGAATAACAAGAGAGTTTTGGCTTTATGTATTGTTTCATATCTTTAAAAAATTAAAAATTAAATTAAGAAAATATAACAAAATTCTGATGTCTTAGTATTTAAACTTTGCTGTAAGCATGTAGATGATCATATCATTTTCAGCATTTTTATATGTGTAAACATTTCAAAAGTTTAAAAAATATTTTGATATAATAAAAAGAAGATAGCAAAATTATTTATTGCAATAAAAATGACAATGAATGTCTTACATTTCAGAATCCATGGGATATTGGCTAAGCAGTATTCAGAGAAAAATGAAGTCTTAATGCATACTATATTGACTTAAAATAAAGTTGATTGATTATAAATGAAATAAACATTCAAGTTGCAAGAAAAAAAAATAACTTAAATTTAAAGGAATTAAATCATAGTAAGAGAAAAAAGATTACACGGAAGGGCAAAGTACAGCAGACTTTACCAACAAACTAAAAGTTTTATTCTAAAACTCGAAAGAACAATATAATAAGCCAAACTTTGGCAAATATAATCAGGATAGAAAAGACAAATACCTGAGTTTTTAAAAAGAAGAAAAAAAGCCACAATGGAAGCGAGAAAGGAGATACAATGAAGGATTTGGGGGAGATATTTTTTTCAAATTAAAAATCAATAAACATCTTTATAAAAATAAGATGTAAAATAATAAATGGGGTCAAGAGAAAGTTAATTCCCACATTCCAGGGCATAGAAACATGTGCAATATCTTCAATTCATTCTCCAAACCCTATAGAGTACAATTCTATGACCAAAACTCAACAAAGTTAATATTCACATATATACATTCACAAGTATAAAAGCCATTCTCATTTGGCTTTATACAATACAAAAGTCAAAATCATAAACAAAATACATCCAGCAGTGTATTCAAAGGATCTTACATCATAGCCACTACAATTTATCTCTGGACACAAGTGTATAGATCATTTGTCCGCTGGCTCTCAGATACGTTCCTACCCTTTCCTGTCCTGCTCTACACCCCGGCCACCCCTTTCAGCTCTTCCAACGCGTTTATAACTAGTTCCTTATTTAATTCTCACTCATGAATCAGCAGGCACGGTATCCATTTTCCTGACTCTACGTTGATTGATACAAAAAGAATGGTTTAATCGGGCAATCTCTATTAATTTAATTTATTTGCTAACTGACTATGGGATGAGTCATGATGATCGTAATAGAGGCTGAAAGAATATTTGACAAAACTTAACACTTCCTTATGATGAAATAAAAATAAAACACAACTCGAAAATGAGATCTAGAGAAAAGAAAGGAAAATAAAAGTGTAAATATTTTTAAGATGGTACAAGAGCCTTCGGCAGTAATAAGAATTTATACTCTCAGTAATGAATGAGACATCTGATTTCTACCAGTCTCAGTGGTAGAATATGTTATCAAACTTAGATACTTGAATTATTCTAATAGAGAAAAGGAAGAACACTTTAGTGTAGTTTGATTTGTATTTCCTCATTAAGGTTGAGACTGACAAATTGTCATCTAAAGATAAAGCTTTTTTGTAAATTGTCTGCTCCTGTATATTTTCCTTTTTTCTATTAATTCACGACAGTTTTTTATATATGTTCTTTGTCTGTTGTATTATTTAAAAATATATTTACCCTGTTGGCCATTTATTTGTCTTTTGACTTTAATTATATTCTTTTTTAACCGCACACAACATCTTTTATTTTTATGCAAGTTTACCAATCTTTTCTGTTAATAGCTTCTGAATTTTGAGGGATGGTTAGAAAGATTTTCTCACTCTGTTTTCAAGGAATTTTTTCACATTTTCGTCTAGAATTTTCACAGTTTTATTTTTCACATTTTTTATTTAAAAACATATCCTAGTGAAAAATCGTGCTCCTGCTTTGGGTTGGATTTCATTTATTTCCCCAGATGACCTTCAGTGGTCATAACATGGTATGTTGCATGGTATGTAACATGGTATCTATACATGGTATCTATACATGGTATCTATACATGGTCATAACATGGTATGTTGCATGGTATGTAACATGGTATCTATACCCACTGGTTTGTAGTGACATTTTGTCTTATTTCCTATGTATTCAGTGCCTATTTCTAGATTATTCTATTCTTCTTTTTAGTTTATATTATTTAATTACTGAGACATTATAACACGTTTATGATTTTGTACTGCCGCTCAGGTCTAGGATCGAGGCAAAATCTCACACTTTCCCCTTATAATCTGCTTGTCTGAAAGTTTCTTTCCTCTTCAGAGATCAATAACTTTAAAGTTTTGGCTGTATCTCAGTGTTGAGCATTCTGGTATTCTTTCCCTTGACATGGGTGTGTTTTTAAACAAACAAATAAATACACACACATTTTTATTTTTGAAAATCTTTTCTTTTCTGAATTTTCAGTCGTTCCATTCTATTGTTCTTGCTTTTCTTATTTAGACTCCAATTATGTATTCAGTTGCTCTCCTTTGCCTTATATTTAGAATTTTTTCCCCAATCTTTTCGTAACTTTTCATTTTATTTTAAACGCTATTCTCAGTCTAGCCTTTAGGTCTCTATCTCCAGCTACTACAATGTATGCTTCCCTTTGGGCTTCTTACTATTTCATGTCTGTATTTTGACTGATTATTTTTATTCTATTGTTTTTTTCCTAAGTTCTGCCGGGTCACGTTTCAACTCTATTTTCTTACCAACTTTTCTTTCAGTTATTTTGTTTCTGCTTTGTGGTGTTTTGTGGATTTTTTTTCAGTCCCTTTAAAAAAATTTTTTAATGGCAAAATCTCAGTACTTTACTCTGGCTCATGGCAATATTTTTCAGCTAGAGTTTCTCAGGGGTATGTTGTGATGTCCTTTCCCACCTGCTTCACTACAGTATTTGTGAATCTGTGCTATAACAACTCCTTTTTATAAATCTCAGCCCTGCTTTATGCTAGTGTTTTCTTAGATCTGCCATCTCGTTCTACTTTGAACTTTCTCCCCCGCGTACCTTCTGCTCCATCTCCTTGTGATTTTTTCCAGCTTGTGAAGCTTTTGTTGTATGCAAATGATATCGGCTTATTCTTTTAGACTGATGCCTCCTCTCGCTTATAGGAAATATATTTTTCCTGTTTTGTCTTTTTTTTTCTTGAGGTCTGCCACCATTGGATAACCTGACATTTTATTTCCTCCAACTTGATTTTAGAAGCACTTTGCTCCTATGATTTCTGTGCTCGTTTTGGTTATTTTTTGATAACCTTTGTGCATTTTAATATATTAGAGCATAATATAATATAGTATAATAGAATGTAATATTCTATCTCCTAGTTTTAGTGAAGATGAATACTACAGAAGTATTATTATTATTATTACTTGCTGCCATTATTAATCTTTTGCTTTAAGAAAACACCCATGACAGAAATGGGTGTGTCAAGCTCTTGTATCCACATAGGAGGTAGTCAGGACTCTGGAGCCTGGTTTGAATTTGGCAAGTTACTAATTTTCTCTCTGCCCCAGCACCTCCCTCTGTAAAATGATGATAACAATACTATCTTACTCACTGAGACTTATGACATTACCACTTGTAGATAACATAATTTACTATAGCTAGTTTAAGCAGAAATGGATGAGTTGGTCACAATCGTCGATCTCGTGTATTAATATTATATTTCCACCATACGCCAAGGTCTCATGGCAGGTAGTGTATACTTTCCTACCCCCATGATTTTGGTTTTAGTCATTTGACTTGCTTTGGCAAATAAGAAGTAACATGACAGAAGTAGAGGCTTAGAATGTCCTTGCACATATAGGATTTCTCTGTTTGGCTTCTGCCATTTCTATGAGAACATAAAGCAGGTGGCCAAGTTTCTTTTCACCTGAGTTTCAAGGTGAATCCTACCCAAACCAGACATACAGCAGGGCACTTGCCTAGCCAACTTGCAGAACTTCAGAGTCCTCCAGCTGACTGAGGGAAAGAAAGAAAATATGAATTTCTATTATTTTAGCTCCTTAGCCACAAAGATTACATATGCATTATCAGGACTCAAGATAGATAATTTAGCATACCTCTTCCATTGCTAAATTTTATGTATTTCATGATAAAATTTGAAGATCTATAATCTATTAAAAGAATATTCATTGTTTAAGAGTCAGATTCATGATGGATTTGGATTAATTTAGAAACTATTGTCAATTAGTTCTGATTTATGTTTAGAGATAAGATAAATCCCTTTTTTATAATTCTGGAGACTCAAAAATGAAACGTATGATAAATCGAAGAAAATTCTCTAAGATAAAATGTGAAAGTTGAGGATGAAATCACCCCAAAAGTATCTGAGTTCTTTGTTCATTCTCTCATCACCACAAAAAAGGGGCAGGGGAGCAATGTTTGTGAAGAAATTGACTAACTTATTTAAATTTGCCTGATGACCACTTGCCTGACTTGTCAAGTATTTATCTCAATCTTTCAGAGATTAGAAAAGTGTACATAAAATACATTTTGTATCCTACACTGATATAATAGAACTAGTCAGATGAATAAAAATGTAATATAAAAGTAGAAAATACATAAGTATGCAATAAACTGCCAAATTGTATGGGGTGCATTGTTTAGAAAATGGCAGCTTTTCCTTAAGGAAACCATAAAGTAGATTGTGAATCTAAAATTTCAGAATTGTAACCACACCGATCTCCAATGTACTGTACTCATGTGTCTATAAAAGATAGACAAAGTTTTTTACATACACAGTGCAGGAAAGTGCCTTGACACCTACACGGGCATTGTTAATTATCAGTGTCATTGGCCGGGAATAAAAAAGAACAATGTGTTTTACAAAGACTTGAAATAGGAAAGCATGCTCGAATTTTAGAAAGATCACTACAGCGTGAATATAGATACCTCGGCTATATCTTATTTTGAAAAAATAGTGATCAGCCATAATTTTTCATCTCTACAAAGTTAGAGCTGCCTTGCAGCATTTTTATTTCATGCAGCAAAAAAGCTTAGAAGTGCTAGCTGAGTTAGAATCAGATCCTGTCATCACACAGCGACACAAAACCTAATTGTCATCGGATAGAAGTTTCACGTTTGGAACAATGGTGGGTACAAGACAATGTGGAGAGTATAATGCACTTCCTATAAAGAGCACAGCCTCTTACTCTGTCAGCATGTGGGGCTACACTAAAGGTTATGTTTGCTCTCTGTTGTCCTTAACCACTGACATTTTAAAACGTCTAAATGCACTGTGCCTTGGGACTCCTTTGTAAAGGGGGCTTTATAAGTATAAATGGTTGTTGGTACAACCTCTATTTGACTTCTGACGATCACCTCCGGTTCCAAGTAGAACAAGTTTTGCTGCCTTTGCAGAGTCCTTAGCAGTCCTCACATTTCCTCGGGGAGTCCATATTCCATCTGGCAAGACCATCACTGTAATTTGTCAAAGTAGGAATTGTGTCACAAGAGAACGTGTTCTAAGAAAAAAAAAAAGGGTGAGTATTGTCTGCCTGCCTTCTTTGGCATATGCACATTCAAAAGCCCTCGGTAAATGAATGATCAGCTGGACACCGATAATGGTTTCGACTAAGTCTGAGTGTATTGTGTTATGTTGTAGGAGGATCCATTAGGTCGGCAAATAGATGGGGCTTTTGCTATGCAACAGACATGTTCCGTGAAGTAACATTAGTGCAAAGGCATGTGGACTGTCTTAACTCAGGTTGGACATCTGTGCTGACGAAACAAGGGTCAAGGAACCTGATTCGCATCGTTAATTTGAACCTTTCCTTTATAATAACCATCATAAAGGAACAGCCAAATAACAGCAACTCAGTTTGCTGAAGTAAACTCTGCCTTGTACATTCCTATGTCAGTTGATAGAATCCAGCAAGTTGACATGTTTGCAAAGAAATTAGGTTGTTCATCTCTTTTTGGGGTTGAGTATTTTCAATGACTACCTCAGAAAGTCACAGGTAGCAACCCTCTGCCACTAACATCACTGTGCTGCTGACGTCAGTGACGGATGAGCCCAGATGTTACTCCTGGCTCTGCCACTTACAGAAACTCGGGGCCTTGGCAAGCTATGAATTCTTTCTAAGGCTGCTTTGCTCATCTGTAGAATGCTATCTGTCTCATAAGACTGCAACGTACATCGACATCTAGCACTTAGTAGGTTTTCAATAAATGTTAGCAATCGTTAAATCTATGGATATCCCTTAAAAGAACTGGAGGTTATTTGTAATGTAAACTAAAAATACAATGAAAATAAAAGAATTCATATCTTATAAGACAGAGGAGGAAATAACAATCCCAGAAAAAGAGTGAAAAAGGTCATTTCTGCCAGCAAGGGCCATGAGAAGTGGGATAGGTAATTCCGTCCTGCACCTCTGTGATAAGACAGAGTCCTTGTCTCAGCCTCATAGCTGCCTGATGTCCCTGCCACCCCCTCTCCGCCTGGCTGTTGCTACTCCCATTCCAGCAGCTAGGGCAGTTTCACAGTGCCTGGCCATTAAACCCTCTGTAGCTCTCCAAAGATAAATTAATGATCCATTTGGTTTTCCTTAGAGTGTTTGAAAGAAAAACAACACGTCTTTGAGTGAAGGAAAAGATGTTAATCCTTTCCTTTGCATATATAACCTTCAAAAAAGGAAAACAGTAATTCAGGAAAATTTCAGTGTGATTCTCAGAGTAGGGTCTAACATTCTAATTATAGAGAATCCTCAGTCTCTTTTTATACAACTTCTCAAAACTTCTCTCTGTACGTGCTGAATAGGGGGGAGGGGCTTACAGATGCCCCATGGATTCTAGAAGTAACCTTACTGCTACAATTCTGCTAAATGATCACTTTCTGTATTGCACACAACTCTATCCACAGTGAAGAGCCAGTTCTGAACATTCGTTTCTATAATACCATACAAAGATGATAGATTAAATTACATGATGATGGAGGATAACATCAAGAGTGTATTTCATGTGACAGTCCTGTCATGTTCAGGAAACATATGATAGACCACAACGAATGATTAAATTGTAAGTCTAGAAATAATATATTTCTTATCTTTTTTCCCATAGCATAGAATAGTGGCTTAAACAACAGAAAACTGTGTCCTCACAGTTCTGGAGGCCGGAAAGTCTACGATCAAGGTGCCAGCTGATTTGGTTCCTGGTGAGTACCTGCCTCCTAGCTGGCTTGCAGATGGCCACCTTTTTGCTGTGTCCTCTCATGTTTGGGGAAGGCAGGGGTGAGGAAAGAGGGAGAGAGAGAGAGAGGAAGAGAGCAAGCTTCTGGTATCTCTTCTTGTAAGTACGCTAATCCTATTGGGTCAGGGCCCCACCTATGACTTTTTTTAACCTTAATTAATACCTTTTAGACCCTATCTCCAGGTACAGCTATATTGGGAATTAAAGCTTCAATGTATTATTCTTGGGGTGATTCAATTGAGTCCAGAGCACTTGCCTAACCCAAAATACAAAACAACCCCATTGGGTCTAGTCCCCTTTTTTGGTAGGGAAGTAGGCCAGCTAAACTATGAGCTGACCCAGCCAATTAATCAGCTATAGTAAGAGAAAGAGAATCGAGAACTAAGAGTCCTTCACCTGAAGTTAAAATACCAGCCATTCAATATTAGATGGGACCCGAATTGAAATGTCTGGCTTAAAGTGTTCGTCGCACCTGGAGAAATCCAGGGACACTGGAAATATACATTTCCAATCTAGTTACAATGGAGAATGAGAGTCCAAGTCTCCCGAAAGAAGTAGAAAGTGGAGGAGAGATCATGTGCAGGGAACATACAGATCTAACAGATAATATACAAAGTTATTCCAGTGAATTCCAGCACCAGGCAATATCCTCAGCCAGAATTACACACATTTCTTTACATTAGGGCAGCTTAAAGGCACCAGATGCACACAGGCAAATAGATTGCCATTATTTTCATTGTTAAAATAAACTCCAGTACCAAAAGGTAATTCTATGTAGCCATCCTTACAACATCTTAGATAAATAAGATCATGTGCATTCAAAGCAGAAGAAACCTGACTTCTCTGTTTGAGCGGATAGTATATTGATGAGGTGAAGCACTTTATCCTTCATGTAGTTGGTGCAAAATCTGAACTGCATTAAATGTAAATAAAGACCTTCAATGATAACAGTTAAAGCAATAACAAAGCATATTTATTCTGGTGAAATAAAATTTCCATAGCAGCGACTACATTTTGATAGTATAACATTTAACTTTCGCCACATTAGGAGAATCCCAAGAGAGGGACTAATTTCTAAGAAAAATAAAAATTATAAAAATGAAACATTTCCCATCCTTTCAATTCCCCCTTTGCCATTTAATTGTTTAATAAATGTGTATTTGTGGAAATAATTAAATCCCTTTCAACATTTCTGTATAGTACAGTTCTTCCTCATTCATCTTTTTCCCTCAGGCATTCTGTATCCATTTCTAAGGTTGTTTTATTTCATACAAGTATCAGTGGAGAACCTGTATACTAAGACTCTGCCTAAAATTGGTCAGTGCTATCTATGAAAGTTAAAACTGCCACCTTTAGCGATTAATCGAACTTGCTTTAAATGGGATTAATTCGGGTGGTGCATGAAAAAATTGTCAGGGTGCAAGTCCTTCTTCTTGTATGTCCCCAGGTCTTTTTTTTCCCTTGCTGAATTGAAAATGAAGCTGAGCTATAATCTCGTGTGGCAGAAACTGGATCTTCCCTTTGATAAACATCTAAAATGCTAATGGCTGTGGGCCGCATTTCTGAAAGAGCAAGCACACGATTTGACAGGAATCTGGAGGGTAAAAAAAAGGAAGAACTTTCTGACTTAAAAGAACTCTTTTTGTTCACATTAGGTATTGTTTCCCGGAGAAAAAAAAAATTTTTTTTTTCTCCACAGAAAAACAGAAGAAAATTCTGCTACATCAAAATGCGGAAGCATGAAAAACTGATGAGCTTTCAGATTGTCCTTTTTTGCATGCAAATCATATCAGAAGTTCTCATTAGCATAAATGCATGAGCAACTCTAAATGCTTTTAATTTCCAATCTCAGCCAGCAGAGGAGTAATTTGTCACTGTCAGGGTGAAAATCTAAAAAGAAAAAAAAGAGAGAGAGAGAAGGACTCCATGCTAAATTGGAATCATATAAATTTTTGATTTGCTAATTGACTGATGCTGCAGTTCAATCAGCTGCCTTGAAGGTGTAAATAATTCAATGTACAGTCAGAAATAAAAGCATAATGTGCTTCCACCAAAAGTATATTAGTATTCAGTGCAGGAGGACATCCCTGACCACGTCTTTTTCACAGATACCCCCTTTAGACAAATTATAAGTCTTCTGAAAGCCACTGCACTCATACAGACCAATAAAAAACACCTCTCATAGACCCTTAGCTTTGCAAGGAAGAGACATTAGGGCTGAAGAAATGGAACTCAGCAATCTTTTACCTGTGAGTATCCCAGCAGGTTGCAACCAAGGCTTCAGGAGGCCCCACTGTTGGTACCTCACTGATGCAATCATAAAGGGAAAAGAAAGTACCAAATCTCATCTCTACTCCTGCTAACTTTCAATCTTTGCTTTCCTTTAATCAACTGTTTTAAATGTCATATGCTAAATGTATGTATTGCAAAAATATCTCATTAGTGTGGGCATGATATGGATATTTTAAAAGCTCTTCCCCATGGTTTATTTTTATCATGTAGTTCTATAATATTAATATCTTTACCTTGAAATGTTTTAATGTGCATCATCCAAAAGTTAGTTTATAAATATTTTAGGGAATACTGCTCAAAGTCAAAAGGAATAAATATGACTAAAGTTGCAACTTATTAGAACTCTACTTCATTTGGTAATCTGTATTTTGTTTAGTAATAATCTGACAACAGGAAGATTGAGGAAATATACTATAACCATCCTCAGGCGCTTGCAATACAAAAAGTGAACCCGGTGCTCTAATGAAAATGCCAGTGCCCTTCGAGAATTGAAAGTACAAATTAACTTTAGACTAATCACCCTGATGAGAAATTACAGAGAGTACATGTGCCAACATTCAAGTAAATTCATTTGAACTATTTTTCAGTTTCACGATCCAGGCATCAGCCTTAATTAATTTATGCACTCAAAGATCTACAACGGATACCACAAACTATTAGAAAACTGACCAGTATATACAAAACTAATTTCTGTGAACTTAATTCAGCAATAAATGTAAAACACTAAAAAAAAAAAAATGGTCAGTCTTCTAACTCCATTTAACAGTAGGCCTCAGGCTAGACTCTGGCCCAAATGTTGCCTCTAAAAGGTCATTTTTCAACAATCTTTCCAAGCTTTCTCAGGTGTGTTTGGAAACTCCAAGAAGCGTAACCAGATATCACATAATGCAGATATCATGTCTCATGTAATATGTGCTATAGGCTGTTTAGTTTTTAGATATCCTTTCATATTATTGCCCTTTCCTGATTCCTTGTTTTTGCCTCTGAGCAGACAGGATAATGAGAACAAAACCTTGTAATTCTTAGATTTTGAATGTTAAGGGTCAAGTCTCAAGAACCTGAGCATCAAAATCTTGAGCCCTTTATATCATAAAATTTTTGTTAGAAAATGAACTTGAATAAATACATGATCAATCAATCTGGTCTGCCCCCAGACCAAACGGCATCACAAGAAGCCTAGAAAAGAAGAGATAACCAGAGGAAAAGCAAAGCGAGAGACTGAATCTAAAGATACAAATGGACACTAGCTGGGCCAAAAATAAAAATAGAACTTTGACCCATAACCTACAACAACCTGCTCAGGAAATCAACTTCTTATCTACAAGAAACCACCCAGGAAGTGAGCCTGCTTATAAATCAGACTTATAGGAAGCCGTATTGCTATCTTTTATAACAATCCAGGAAGCTAAACAAAAATGTCTATAATATCGGTTCAAAATGGCCAGGAGTTGATTCATAACTGACAGCCTTCCTAAGTCTCGTTATCAGCTTCCAACTTACAACCAATCAGGGAAAACCAAATACACACCCCTGACCGATAGCGTGGATGCCTGTCACTAGTCAGCCGCCCCCAGCTCCTCTGTGCCCACAGTCCCCATTGGGGCACACCTGGAGTCTCCCTTCTCTCCACGAAAAAAAGCTCTCCCACCCCTCTGCCTGCCTTCGAGTCTCTGCAAGTGACGGCAGCTAACCCGTGCTATACTAAGTTCAGAATAAATAGCCTTTGCTTTTCTCCTTTGCTTAGTCTTTACTGATTTCCATTAAAGGAAGCCCAGGTTCCCTAGGGGGAGCCACCAGCCTCTGGAGGGGTACACACGAACCTCTTGGTCAGGTTACAGAATCCGAGAGCACAGAGGACCTCTGCCTCATCTCCTACTGGCTTCCAGAGGTGAGAAGCTTCACCAAGTCTGCCCAGGATGGGGGGAGACTGAAAAAACGTCAAGAACAAGCATTTATCGAGCATATTCTAAGGCCCTGAAAGATTAATTTCCACCCTGACCCTCGGTGACCTTAGTCCCACTCTGCCTCTTGATTAAATCCGAACTGCCCAGCCAACAGCTGCTAGTCCAAAAGAGCAGCAACTCGGCTGAGCCCAAGGCTCTTCCTCAGCAACTGGTCCCATGGCTAGCTGAACTCTTTGCTAAAGTTCTAGAAAAACTTTGCCCTTCTTCCCCCGGGCAGAACACTCCCAAAACAGCACCTCCTCTTGCTGTGACATTTTGAATGAAGGCTCTGCTTCACAGTGATCCGATGGATTTTCTGGCACACTTAATCTCATACGCATGACAATTCTTGAAAGAGGGTGCTATAGTTATCCCCATTTGAAAGTCGGGGAAACTGTGGTGTGAAACTTTCACTGGGCAGTCATTTCTAGACACATGGTCTGCAGAGAAATACGTGGGATGTGATATGATGGCGTCGACATTTCAGGTGGATAATTCTTTGTCGTGAGGGGGCCAAGAACTAGAAAGGAGAAGAGAATTAGCATTTCCTTTTTCTAGCCTTTAAAAATTTTATTTCGGCTTCGTGTTTTAAAACAAGCGTTTATTAATTTTATAATTTGAAAAGCATCAAGGAAGGAAACTTTCAAGAGAAAAGAAAGATCACTTTGTTTTTTCAGCAGCCACACCACATCCCTGGTTTATATTGAGCTCATGATTAATTAAATGTTATAAGCCTACTTTTACATAAATCATTTTGTCTCCTCCGAGCTGTACTCATAAAATTGATTTTTCAAGCGAAATTCAGAGCTTTATCTTTAATCTGTGATAAATTTCACATTCTTTGTTTAGGTCTTTCATTGCAAACGGGCAATTTTTAAATTTTGACTCATTTAGCTTACAAGCTCTCTCTCCCAGTTATTTATCATCTGCAGGTCTGGTCACTGCATTCAAATGCTAAAATAATGCTGCTGAGCACAGAAGTAGGAGCCTTGTGTTCACTGAAAACCTCCTGCCCGGAAGAGTAATACATTCATTAACATTATTCTAAATTATTCCACCAGCCCACTGCCTCCGCACCTAACCATATTACCTGGGGGGGTCCCTAGCACCTTGTGACTGGTACCCCCTGGAGTTGGGCACACTGTTGACCATAAGAGGTGGCCTTGATCACCCAGCTCACATCTTCTAAGCATATCCCACCAGAATCAATAGTTATAAGGTGATTCTATCCAGGGAGAAAAAAATTCTGAACCTAGAAACATCCTTCCTAGAACCAAACATGGGAGAATGAGGAGATGTTCAATCTTAGGGACCACCTTCATTAACCACACCGACATGTTAAACCAGCCTCTCCTTTTCACTTTGTAAGTGTCTGGTACAGAGTATTGAGTTGGATCTTTAACGGCGAGGAAAACAGTTAAGATTCAGAAAGGCAGGAACAATTATTCTGCGTGACCCTAATTTTGAAAATTGAGTTTTCAGCATCTTTTGTCTTCTGGAACCACATCCAACACTATGATTTCTCAACGATCACCAGCAGTGGGAACGCAGTCACATAGGCAGATTCCCTCAGGAACCTGTGACGTATTTTTTGGCCCTCGAGCCTTCTTCCAGTAGCGGGCTGCTCCATCCTCACCCTTCGCTTTTCTACCTTGTTAAACTCTCCTCACTTTTTAGGATCCCCAGAAGTCTATTATCTTACACCCTCCCTTCTTCGCAGCAGGTTAGGTCCCTATTGAATCATATACGTGGCCATAACATGGTACGTGGAACACTAGTTGTCTGAAGTATCCCTTTGAATTCCTTTTGCTTATTTCCTCTAAAGGACGAAGCCCTCGAATGCAGGAACAGAGAATGACCATTCTCTCTAGCTTAGCCCAGAGTCTGGCATGTGGTAGATGCTCGGAAAATATCTGATGAATGGATGAATGAACAAATAGATGAAGCAATTTTCATACATTTAAAACAGGTGCTTTATGACATCTTCAATTTCTTGGGCTTTGATTTCTTTCAAAATATTTGCTCTAAAATATCTTTCCCTTTGGAACACGATTTTCCTTGATGGAACAGCAGAATTGAAGCTGAAGAGCTGTGCTTTCCCTCCGTCATCTGTCAGCATCGTACCATCTGCTCCAGGCAGAGGGCCTCTGGGCTTCTTTCTTGCTCCAAACATAGCTTTCAAGGGTCTTTTTGTTGTCGGGCATTTTTTGCAAGCCTCGGCTCATTCTGGGCATTAAACCCCCTCCCCCAAGAAATTATTTTTTATAAATCTGAACCATTCATCATTATTCAGGTTCAATTCCCCCACAGTCCCCATTGGGGCACACCCGGAGTCTCCCTTTCTCCACGAAAAAAAGCTCTCCCACCCCTCTGCCTGCCTTCGAGTCTCTGCAAGTGACGGCAGCTAACCCGTGCTATACTAAGTTCAGAATAAATAGCCTTTGCTTTCCTCCTTTGCTTAGTCTTTACTGATTTCCATTAAAGGAAGCCCAGGTTCCCCAGGGGGAGCCACCAGCCTCTGGAGGGGTACACATGAACCTCTTGGTCAGGTTACAGAATCCGAGAGCACAGAGGACCTCTGCCTCGTCTCCTACTGGCTTCCAGAGGTGAGAAGCTTCACCAAGTCTGCCCAGGATGGGGGGAGACTGAAAAAACGTCAAGAACAAGCATTTATCGAGCATATTCTAAGGCCCTGAAAGATTAATTTCCACCCTGACCCTCGGTGACCTTAGTCCCACTCTGCCTCTTGATTAAATCCGAACTGCCCAGCCAACAGCTGCTAGTCCAAAAGAGCAGCAACTCGGCCGAGCCCAAGGATCTTCCTCAGCAACTGGTCCCATGGCTAGCTGAACTCTTTGCTAAAGTTCTAGAAAAACTTTGCCCTTCTTCCCCAGGGCAGAACACTCCCAAAACAGCACCTCCTCGTGCTGTGACATTTTGAATGAAGGCTCTGCTTCACAGTGATCCGATGGATTTTCTGGCACACTTAATCTCATACGCATGACAATTCTTGAAAGAGGGTGCTATAGTTATCCCCATTTGAAAGTCGGGGAAACTGTGGTGTGAAACTTTCACTGGGCAGTCATTTCTAGACACATGGTCTGCAGAGAAATACGTGGGATGTGATATGATGGCGTCGACATTTCAGGTGGATAATTCTTTGTCGTGAGGGGGCCAAGAACTAGAAAGGAGAAGAGAATTAGCATTTCCTTTTTCTAGCCTTTAAAAATTTTATTTCGGCTTCGTTTTTTAAAACAAGCGTTTATTAATTTTATAATTTGAAAAGCATCAAGGAAGGAAACTTTCAAGAGAAAAGAAAGATCACTTTGTTTTTTCAGCAGCCACACCACATCCCTGGTTTATATTGAGCTCATGATTAATTAAATGTTATAAGCCTACTTTTACATAAATCATTTTGTCTCCTCCGAGCTGTACTCATAAAATTGATTTTTCAAGCGAAATTCAGAGCTTTATCTTTAATCTGTGATAAATTTCACATTCTTTGTTTAGGTCTTTCATTGCAAACGGGCAATTTTTAAATTTTGACTCATTTAGCTTACAAGCTCTCTCTCCCAGTTATTTATCATCTGCAGGTCTGGTCACTGCATTCAAATGCTAAAATAATGCTGCTGAGCACAGAAGTAGGAGCCTTGTGTTCACTGAAAACCTCCTGCCCGGAAGAGTAATACATTCATTAACATTATTCTAAATTATTCCACCAGCCCACTGCCTCCGCACCTAACCATATTACCTGGGGGGGTCCCTAGCACCTTGTGACTGGTACCCCCTGGAGTTGGGCACACTGTTGACCATAAGAGGTGGCCTTGATCACCCAGCTCACATCTTCTAAGCATATCCCACCAGAATCAATAGTTATAAGGTGATTCTATCCAGGGAGAAAAAAATTCTGAACCTAGAAACATCCTTCCTAGAACCAAACATGGGAGAATGAGGAGATGTTCAATCTTAGGGACCACCTTCATTAACCACACCGACATGTTAAACCAGCCTCTCCTTTTCACTTTGTAAGTGTCTGGTACAGAGTATTGAGTTGGATCTTTAACGGCGAGGAAAACAGTTAAGATTCAGAAAGGCAGGAACAATTATTCTGCGTGACCCTAATTTTGAAAATTGAGTTTTCAGCATCTTTTGTCTTCTGGAACCACATCCAACACTATGATTTCTCAACGATCACCAGCAGTGGGAACGCAGTCACATAGGCAGATTCCCTCAGGAACCTGTGACGTATTTTTTGGCCCTCGAGCCTTCTTCCAGTAGCGGGCTGCTCCATCCTCACCCTTCGCTTTTCTACCTTGTTAAACTCTCCTCACTTTTTAGGATCCCCAGAAGTCTATTATCTTACACCCTCCCTTCTTCGCAGCAGGTTAGGTCCCTATTGAATCATATACGTGGCCATAACATGGTACGTGGAACACTAGTTGTCTGAAGTATCCCTTTGAATTCCTTTTGCTTATTTCCTCTAAAGGACGAAGCCCTCGAATGCAGGAACAGAGAATGACCATTCTCTCTAGCTTAGCCCAGAGTCTGGCATGTGGTAGATGCTCGGAAAATATCTGATGAATGGATGAATGAACAAATAGATGAAGCAATTTTCATACATTTAAAACAGGTGCTTTATGACATCTTCAATTTCTTGGGCTTTGATTTCTTTCAAAATATTTGCTCTAAAATATCTTTCCCTTTGGAACACGATTTTCCTTGATGGAACAGCAGAATTGAAGCTGAAGAGCTGTGCTTTCCCTCCGTCATCTGTCAGCATCGTACCATCTGCTCCAGGCAGAGGGCCTCTGGGCTTCTTTCTTGCTCCAAACATAGCTTTCAAGGGTCTTTTTGTTGTCGGGCATTTTTTGCAAGCCTCGGCTCATTCTGGGCATTAAACCCCCTCCCCCAAGAAATTATTTTTTATAAATCTGAACCATTCATCATTATTCAGGTTCGATTCCTTCATATCCCATATGTGTCTTTTTCAAACATGAGGTCATCAGACAGCTCCTAAGCAGTCACATAGTCACACAAAGTGGTTTGGACACTCCCTTTTCATCAGGATCCTTTGCAGTTGTAGTGTTAGAATTTTGTTTCTAGAAAACCTGAGTTTTATTTTCTTATGTATGGTCTTTGGCCGTAAAATAACCACATTTTTAATAAATATTTAAAATTACTTTCCTAAAATCTGTAACCAATGTTGTTGCTCTTGGCTATTAATTTTTTCTCCCAAAGTTTATAGCATTTCTAGCTACCCAGCCTGTTTTTTCCCATTTGTGCGATTGAAGAATTATATGTGAAGTCAGAGAGACATAAGTCATATTCTACCTTGACTACTTAACAGGTGTTTTACTGAGCAATTTCTCGCTCTCTGAGTGCCTCAGGTTCTCTGTCTATAAAAGGGAAATAACAATTATACCTATTTAAGTGGCAGCTCCTCTTATACAACTAGCTTCTATTACACTACAATTTTGTTTCCAGGGGGACATTTGGCAATGTCTAGAGACATTTTTGATTTTCATAACTCGGGGGAGTTGCTACCAACATCTAGTGGATGGAGGCCAGGAATGCCACTAAACATCCCACAACAAAGAACCAGCCATCCAAAATGTCAACAGTACCAAGGCTGAGAAGCTCTGAAGATGGGAGTCCTGCCGATCGGAATCACTACTGCATCCTTGGCACCTAGCACAGCACCTGTCACATTGTGGGTATGCGATAAATGTGGAGTGATTATTAATGCTAAACAAAGGTCTACAGGCCACTTGAATTCAAATCTCAGGAGAAGAGCTACAAATGCTTAAAAAAAGATCATAGATGGAAACATATTCATCAACCACCAATCAGTACCTGGTGTATAGGAAAGTCTTCCCGAAATAGGAAAGAAGAGAAACGACTAGGTAATTTCAAACATATTTATCCAGTAATATGCTGTAAACGTTTAATAATCAGTTCTCGGGCTGGTGGGGTGGGAAGGGTGAAGGAAGCCCTGACTTACATTGTCTTCCAAGTTCTGAGGTGTAAATACTTCCATCATGGCCTTTTTCAAGCTACCAGTGGATGTCACTAACCTGGGAAATGGGAAAGTCACAGTCAGATCGTGTGAGCAAGTTCAAGCCAGTTCCAACACATGGCTGTATGTGTCCTGAACTTTCCCTCAGTCCTCTGTTAGCATCGCACCCTTACTTTCTCTCTGCGACTTACGTCCTACCTTCAGATGCCTTCACTGCTCGCCTGGGTCCTCTGAGTTGAATATTAAAGGAACCAAAATTGTTGTTCCTGAACTACAGGTTTCTTGTGGGCGCAAGAATTCCATAATGTTTTTTCCAGTCTGAGTTAGAAGAAAAATATGCATTTGCTCTGGGTCCTTTGATATCCAATGTCCAAAAAAGTTTTTCGACCAATGAGAACATCTTTAAACCATTACTTAAAGACATGTTAAACCTGTAAAAGTCGATCATTAAAAGTACAAGTATAATGATGGATTAAATAATAAATAAGTGCCCTAAAAGGACCAACCCAATTCATAAAACTCTTCCATTTACTTTCTGTGGTGAGTAGTTCAAGGTCAGACGATGAGAAAATTTGATTTTTATTTTTTTGGTGGGAGAGAAAATTAAGGGGAGTATGAAGTCGTGCCTTGATAAATGACAGATAAAGATCCCCTTGTCTTTCATACACACAACATACACCTATTCAAATAAAACCTGGATTATCTAATACCATGAGAAATCAGTTAAATAAATTTTGTTAAAATAAAAGTTAATTCATAAGATTATTTTACTTGAGTGTCTCTAAACTTCTCAAAAGCTTTTACGTTTAGAGCTAAACTAATATTGGGAACTTTCGAGTTTATTTCTCTCCTTGATTTTATAAATGTACATTTTACTTGTCCTTGGGAAATAGAATGCAACCAATATAACATGGATGTGGTGGTTTTCACCATGTAAACTTAGTAGAATGCCCAGAAATCCCTTCTCTCTATTGTTGAGGAGTGAGGAGAGGTTTGTATGCAATGCGGCAATCAGGAGATAAGCAGTAGCCAGTACGTTCTGAAGGCTGACACAGAGCACTGGGCGCAGCTGGAGTTTACACACATTGCCGCTGGTTTTCTGGTTCACCCCATCGGCAGGATTCAGAAGTTGTGCCCACAGATCCTTGAACTGCTGCATCTCCTCTTAACTTCTCTAGTCTGGGGCCAAATACATGTGCTGCTCTTCTGCAAAAAGCATCAGCTTCTTCTGGAGGTCACCTTTGCTGTCGAGGTCGAAAGTGGAAAGAAACAGGCACAGGTTCCGGTTTGTCTTCACAGGTTCCAAAGTGTCCTCGAAGGTCGGCCTTGTCCTTCCTTACTTCCATGTCACATCTAGCTTTAATTTCTGACTACTGTCCCTGCTGACCTGTAGCAAACTCAGGTCCTGCACCCCACATAGAAGTAACAGTCTTCCATAGACTTTGCCAACAGTTTCCTATTCCTTATCATTTGGTTCTGTCTTCCTGATTGAACCCTAACTGATATAATGGATTTATATTATGACCTTATAAGTGTCATTTCCCTTTAATACAAAGCAATATGTATTTGTTGGTAGTGGGCCCAAACCCCTTCGCTCTATGCCAGAGCTAACACATCTTATTGGCCTTTTCCCCCATCCCTCCCTCACCTCCCCACTACCACATAGAACTTTTTTGGATCACTTTTCAAAGTATTTGCTTTCAGGATTGAATTCTTCTTTCAGGAGATGCTTTGGGTGAAACTCAAACTCATACAACCTTTATATTCAATACAAGTCTTCATATTCTACTTTCAAACAGAGAACGTTCCCTTGTGAAATGCGAAAATGTAATAGCCTTCTTATAGTATCTCAAGGTCCTCATTTTTATAGCTCCTTGTAGAAAATTTAAGCCAAGTTTCCCAACATTTTCCAAAGAAGAACTAATTTTTATTTCTTTGAAGGCTCAGAGTCCATGTATTTCCCTCTTACGCTGACTCTGGAGTCATCAGCAATGAAGGTGAAGGCACTATATCTTCTTCCAGGTGTGGAATGACCAAATTACAACTATTAGCTGTATGCCAGGCCTCAATCAGGTAGTGAAAGTGACCTGGAAGATGAAGCATCAGATGCCCGGATCTCATGCTACACCTTAACCAAATTTATGGAAAGGTTAAGTAGACAAAATCAGCCTGAATTTCTCCTTTCCCTATAATACACCCTATACAATGTTTTTATACATACACTTATTAGTTTTTCTTACCTTTATTTATAAAAAAAAAAGAACGAAAGAAAGAAAGTCACCATGTATCACAGAAACTTACACTGAGTTTCCAAGTAGCTGAGTTCTTACTATTCCAAATACATATCAAAAATCAGAATTATTTTACTGGGGTCTTTCAAATATAAAATATTACTAGGAAAACTACCACCATACAAAAGTCAATGGCGAAGGCTGTTTGAGAGGACTGTTTAACAAAGATCCATGCTTAAAGTATTCTCTTACTTATTCCTTATTATCTTCCTGCTCTTTCTTTTTGAGCCAATGAAAATATCTTCACAATTTTCTTAAGCCACTAAACAGTGACTGAGAGAGAAGCAGCCACAATGGTAGTTGATGATCCAAAAAATGTATGTGACAGGGCTGCTTGCCCAGTACTACAGAATCCACTGTTCTGGAGGTCACATAACATCCTGGCCCAAATAAAATAGATTCTATAGAGAGCCAACATTGAACTATGGATAAAAGACTGAAGCCATCATTTGATAACCCACTACACATCCCAAACTATTTCTATGTAAGTAGGAGGGAGAGATTTTTTTATATTCACATTTCAGCAGAGTCCATAGCAAATTTGGATTGGAAAGCAGAAACTGACAATAAGAAATGTCAATATGCTTATTTAGTATGCTTTTTTAAATGGTAATTGTAAAAGTTTGGTTCTGCTTCCCAAGAGAGAGATTCCAATATTCCATAAGCAAATTCCCCTGTGAGTAAAACTCAGAAAGGATAAGTTTTCATCACTGGAGAAATATGTGCAGTATTAGTCATTTATGAAAATTACAGGAAGTAAACATGGGTTAAATTTAAATGTGTTCAGATTAAATGAACTGATCATTTTTTCTTTGGATAACTGAAACGGTTGTTTCACACCCCTCTGACTTCTTTTTAATAATGGCTATTACATCCTTCCCTTCCATGAAATACAACTGTACTTTCTAACCTCAGTAATAGGAATAATATATATGTTATAATGAGTCTGGGTTTAAGTGCATCACTGGGAAATCATTTGAATGTAGAAAAAGAGAGCTTTGCATTGTAAGAGAAATTCAGCTTTATTGTATTAGATTGTGTCAGATTCTCTATTTTGCAAAAGCCTTAGAGTCTTAATTCAATAGCTTATTATCATCGTGCACATCAAAAATATTTTTCTTAATTTGGAGGGTGAAATTTGTTTTGCAAAACAAAAAAAGAGATCTTCTAATACAACTAGAATGAATTGTACATAGAGGAATTTTTTGGGGGATACCCCCTGTAATTGCAACAGTTTTAATTTATAATATCCATTTATTATTTCCACTGTTTTGTTTTCTGATGAGTTTTATGCTCTGCAGAAATTCAGTGCAATGAGGCAGGTCTAGTATTATTTTTTGTTGTGCTGTGTAACATCCAATCTTTTTTATTTATCTAAGCTATTGTTTTAGATGATTCTTAGTTTTTCTTCAATACTGTGGCTCACTCTTGCAGAAATATATGCAAATTTTCTATTTTGTGAAAAATGGAAAGCAAAATCATGCATTATGCCGCTCTTGCAAAAAAAAAAAAAAAAAAAATCATTAGCTCTTGCCAAAAGCAAAGCAGTCGATCTCTTGCCATACTATTGTATATATTACTAATTTTCTATCAAGCATTGTTCTATGATAAACAAACGGTCCTTCGATGTTGCCAAAAGTCAGACGATTTTTTGATAACTCAGCAAGACTACCTCTAACTACTTCCCAAAAGGATCTTTTCAAGGAAACCACATCTACGGCTTTTTCAGAAATGCCAGGGATATAAGAATACCTCAGGCAGATTTTATTATAATATTAATTAAATGATCCTCTCATTCATTTATTAATTATAGAATCATGGAATGACAGGGTTGAAAGGACCTTGAGAAATCAACAGAGTCAGCACCTACATCCTGTGTAAGGACCACATGTAAACTATTCTAAACCCACAGAAAACTATCTTCTTTTTCAAGTTTTAGCAAGGAATCTGTGTTTACAACCTCCTTTCATAATCCAATCCAGGGGTAAATGCACTTAGCATGAGAAAATCCATTCAGTACACCTTTTAGTTGCCATTTTCAGAGTAGCCTGAGCGCACACCTGGAGGCTTTTCCCCAGGGAGCCAGCATTGCTTCTTTTCCCTAAGGAACTGGTCCCAGTCCAGGCCAAATGTGCCCATTGCTTCTGACATATAAGTAGCACCTTCTTATTCTAGCTTTCTGGTTTTCACTGGTTATTCTAAATTCTCTTAAAAATTTTCACATTTTCCTTTATTTCTGAAACTTGTACTTGGGAAATGTAAAAATATTTCTGATGCAAAATGAAAAAATAACCTCTGACAAAACCCACTCTAGGCTAAATTATTCAGGAAACAAACAAACAAACAAACAAACAAACTTGTTTTAATGGCCCATTCTGCCCACCATGAAGAACAGGAGAGAGTAGCTCTACATACCAGTTCCATTTCAGAAGAAAAGAGAGAGAAAATGAGACAGGAAAAAAAAGGTTTAAATTTAAAATGGCCATGAAATTAAGTTATTTTAATGTCTAAATTGACATATTCAATAAGGTCAGAAAACCCTCCAGAAAGGAAAATGCAAAAGAAGCTCATGTCTATTCATATGGTAGTTCAAAACACCAAAGGTAAGGAGAAAAACGTGAAAGTAGTCAGAAGAAGAAAATAAAAAAGATGCAATACATATAGTGGAATCACAATGCAAATAATCACAGACTTGTCATTAGAAACCATGGAGGCCAGAGACAGTGAAATGATATATTTGAAGCACTAAAATTTTAAAAAAGCTGTCAATGTAGAATTCTATGCCAAGTGAAAAATATCCTTAGGAATGAAGGTGAAATAAAAAAATTTTAAGATAAGAAACACCAACAAAATATGTCACCAGCAGACCTTCACTATAAAAAATGTTTAATACATGTCTTCAGGCTAAAAAGAAATGTATCCAGAGAAAAATCTGGATCTTCAGGAACAAATGAAAAGCACTGGAAATGGTAAAGACCTGGGTAACTATTTTTTTCTCAGGTTCCGTAAATATGACTCTAAACAAAACTTATAACATTGTCTCGTCAGGTTTTCAATGTAAGCAATTGTAATATATATAACAACATATGTATGGTAAAATAAGTATTAAAGAGAGCTATATGATTTCACATTCTCCATTTTTACATAAAATGGTACAATATTAGCTCTAAGTAGTCTGGGGAAGATTAGGGATATTTAATGTTGTCCTTAGGGGAAAAAAAAAATTTAAAAAGTACAATAAGATATAGCTACAATGACAATGGTATATAGCAGCATATAATTAAAATAGAATGCTAAACCTGAATAAATAACCTGAAAAAAAAGGCAGGGAAGGAAAGAAGATACAAACAAACAAACAAACAAAAACACCAGGGGGAAAACAAAACAAAACAAAAATAATGAAATGGATGACATAAATCCAAGCATATAAATAATTACATTAAATATTAATGATAAATAACCTAATTCGAAGTTAGAAATTGGCACAGTGGATCAAAAAGCAAAACTACCAGAGAATGCTGCCTATAAGAGATGCATTTTAAATAGGAAAACACAGAATGATTGAAAGAAAATGGATAGATCATGATGCAAATATCAAGCAAATGAAAATTGGAGGGACAGTATACATACTCTATAAAATAGACGTTAAGACAAAGAGAATTACCGGATTTAAAGACAGACATTTCATAATGGTAAGCAGAACCATTCTTCAGGATGACACAATAATCATAAATATGTATGCACCTAACAAAGAATCAATATAAGGTAAAGGAAAATGACAGAATTAAAGGGAAAATTAGACAATTCTACAATCAAATAAGAGATTTTAACACCTCTTTTGCAACAATTAATGGACTGTTTGGAAAAGAAACAGCAAAGATTTAAACAACCGTAACAACCACATTGATCTAATTGACATTTATAGAGCAGATACTGCATCCAACAACTGTTGAATATGATCTTTTCAAGTGAACATAGTATTTTTACCAAGATTGGCCATAATATAATTCTCAATAAATTTTAAAAGATTGAGATGATGTAGTAAATATTCTCTGGACACAATGGAATTCAATTAGAAATCAATAAGAATAGGATACCTACGAAAACCTCAAATATTTGGAAAGCAAAAACCATGCTCTTAAAAAAAAATTCATGGGTTGAAGAAGAAATCACAAATTAAATTTTAATAGATATGTTGAGCTGAATGACAAAATACAGCATATCAAAATATGTGCGATGCAACTAAAGCAATATTTATAAGAAAACGTACTGCTTTAACTGTTTATAATTGGAAGAGAAAAAAGACCTAACGCAGTGACCTAAGACTCTGAAAAATAGTTTAGAAAAAAGAACAAAAGTCAAAAAAAGTAGAAAGAATAAAACAATAAAATTAAAAGTAGTACAATAAAAAAGTCAATAGAGGAAATGAACAAAGAAAAAGCTCATTTCTAAAAAGATCGACAAAATTAATAAAATCTTGGACTGATTAAGAAAAGTAGAGAACAAAAAATACTAATATCAGTAATAAAAAGGAATTATCAATTCAAATCTTAGAAATAGTAAAAGATCAAAATTTTTAACATCGACAAATTTGAAAACTTAGATGAAATGGACAAATGCCTTGAAAAAAACTATTTATAAAAAAATAAAATATGAATATTCTTATATCAATTATATAAATGTGTTATAAAAAATATTTCAACAAAAGAAAAAACAGGCAAAAAATAGTTTTACTGGTTAATCCTATCAAATAGGTAAAAATAATACCAATCTTAATAATTCTCAAAAAATGTATTATGGCCTAAAAAATTATTTAAAAGAGGAACAAAGTTGGAGAACTTACTCAATATGATAAAGAAGTTTTTTATAAAGCAACAATAATCAAGACAGCTAGGGATCAGTAAACAGATAATAAAGATAGAGATAATAAAATACAATAGAAAATGCATAAGTATATCCA
>NW_011888859.1:4074759-4083534 GCF_000151845.1 Pteropus vampyrus | reverse complement strand
TGAAAAAAACTATTTATAAAAAAATAAAATATGAATATTCTTATATCAATTATATAAATGTGTTATAAAAAATATTTCAACAAAAGAAAAAACAGGCAAAAAATAGTTTTACTGGTTAATCCTATCAAATAGGTAAAAATAATACCAATCTTAATAATTCTCAAAAAATGTATTATGGCCTAAAAAATTATTTAAAAGAGGAACAAAGTTGGAGAACTTACTCAATATGATAAAGAAGTTTTTTATAAAGCAACAATAATCAAGACAGCTAGGGATCAGTAAACAGATAATAAAGATAGAGATAATAAAATACAATAGAAAATGCATAAGTATATCCAGATATAGTCAGTTAATTTTTGGTAAAAGTACTAATTAATATAGGGAGGAGGCAAGAGAACTAAATGTTAAATTGAGCTATATTCCGAGACTGCGGTTTGCTCATCAGCCCTGCAGCCAGACCACGAGGAAAATGCAGAACAGAGAGACATTTCTGCTGGGATTGCTAAAGGACCATTTCCCCATACCTCGGAGGCAATACAGAATCTTTAAGTAGCACCCCACACAAAGTAAAATTGCTCATTCCCTATGGCTAAAATCATAGGGAACCTATGGATCAAAGGCTGGGAACTGCCAGCGGACCTCTCACACTACATATTTTATCTTTTCACGCTACATACTCTTATCCTTTCTCACTGTATGTCCATAACAAAGGAAAATGGGTAAACAAAGTCTTTAACTCACAGGAACTAAGAATGATATATAAATTGGATTCCCCATCACACCAGATTTTCTTTCTCATCTTGGCTTTTTGTCTTTGTTTTCTCTTGTCTTTGCTTTATCTTGTCTTTGCTTTTTTTCCCTTTTCTAATAAGCTTTCCTTTTGACTCTACCCAATGCGTGTGTTTGAATTCTTTCTTATGTCCAGCAGAGAACTCTCTTGGTGCAAGACTTGAGTTCCCCCACCTTGGGGAAATCTGCCCTGTCCTGCACCAATACCAAGGCAATTCATCTGAGAAAGGAGAGTCTTAATTCGATAGTGTCAGAAGAACTGGATAATCCATATTTTAAAAATGAACATTGACCCTTGCTTCCCACAATGCACACGAATCAATTCAAAATAGATCACAGACTTATATATAAAACCTAATAGTATGAAACTTCCACGAGGAACGTGGGAGAAGACCTCTGTGACCTCGAGATACGTAAAACCTTCCTAGGCCGCAAAATTCATAATCCTTGAAAAAATTTTGAAAAATTAGACTTCTTCAAAATTCAAAGCTTTTGATCTTTGAATGAATGACACTATTGAGAAAATAAAAAGACAAGCCACAGTCTTGGGAAAATAATATTTAGAAGACGTGTAAAAGAAAAAAGGACTTATATTTAGAACACTATACGTAAAGAGCACATATATTCAAAGGTAAGTCAAACCCTCCATTAAAAAAAATGAGCTGAAGATTTGAAAAAGAAGACACTTCATCAAAGACAACATAGGAATGTCCAAAAACACACACACACACATGAAAAGATATTGAATATCATTAGTCATGAGGGAAATTTAAATTAAAATCAAAATATAAAACCACCATAGTCCCATTCTGTGCCTAAAACTAAAAAATAATAATAATAATAATGCAAAGTGAAGGCAGGCATGAAAAACAATTGGAACTCACACAATTTAAATATGTACAATTTATTGTGTGTGAAGTATCCTTCAATTAAATTGGAAAACACCTGTAATCTACCTTGTCCTGGATGAAAAATAATCCAGTAAAACCAGGATCACAAAAAGTATATATTAAAGAGTCTAAAAAAATAAAAAATAAAAACATAGTATTGTTAATGGGAGATATTTATTCTACCTTTCTCAGCTATGCAAACAAAATAAAGCCACATGGCTAAAACATTTTCATTAATGGTTAACTGTTTTGGCTCAGCTTTTACTCAGAAGGCCCATTGAGTTTCTGTTTCCAATAGAAACACTGCAACAGTGACTCATTCTGCAATCGGCATCCTCAAAGTGAGTGTAGTAAAGGCTAACAAACTTGGCATCATTTTCCTGCAGGAAAAAGAAATCTCTGACAAAAACAGCACTCCTGTTTAGTGTACAGATGTTAACTTTATTAAACTGAAAACATTCTCCTCCCTCTTCACATTGTGTGGGCGATACTTCAGCTCTAATAAATGACCTATTTTATACTTGCAACCAGACAATTAAATATACTGAAATTTAAAAAAAAACTAATAAATAAAAATTACAATGGTGAATGCCAGCTCCCTTTGGGTTTTTAAAAATAATTTTCGAATTTTTCTTTTTGCCTTACAGATATACAGAATTATTTATAATAACAAAATACATTTATATGAAATGTTATAACTTGTATTAATGAAGACAATGGGTCTCCTGAGAAAACAGTGGCCAAGGTTCAAGCAACTTGAAATTTACTTTAATTTGTTTTCTTCTAGAAAAGGCAGAAAAAAGATTTTCTCATTTCCATATCAGTTGAGATTCCGTATTCACTGGTCAGATAAACAAATCACTTTATATTGATATGCTAATTAAGTCCTTAGTGCCTATTACTCACACCTACTGTGGTATATAAATCTTGTTAATGAAGAGGATGGAAAAAGCTTAAAGACTGAGAACTAACAAAAATATTGTGACAGTGAGTGTGACATAGTAGAATATATCCTTGTGGATCTGAGGCTGTTAGCTGATTTCCTACCTCTGAAGTCATCTGCTAACAATCACCGTGGACCTCCCCGAAATGGTTTCGAGATGTTTTGATCTGACTTTGTAATTGGAGTAAATGCTGCCTTATGAGAATGGTGGAATTAAGTCACAGCAACAGGCAGTGAGAGTAGGTGCTGTTATGCCAGACTGAGGTGGCACGCAGACACAGAGAAAACAAAATGTGAAAGGGGCCTACAGCCTCTAAATCTGAGCATCTCTACGCAGACATAAGAGGAAGATGGAAGTAAAGAAAACAACAAACCACTTGGCCCTATTGATTCAGCCTCGAGCCTGCCCTAACCAGCCTGAGAAGATAATCTTCAAGTCCATCCTAGCACAGCAGTAATTCAGAGCCAAGAATAGGGCATTTATGGAAAATGTGTTCTCTGAAGTGCTCCACATCTGGAGTTTCTTTAGCAGGAACAATAAGTTTTTATTCCACAGTTAGAGTTTTAATGCACGTGGCAGAGACTGCGGTTTATGCCCCGATGTCTGATTTTCTTCATCTTCTCTTGTAATGGAGTCCCAGTTTTGTAGCTGGGAGCCTTCCTTGCAGTCAAGGTGTGGCCTTTTCACTATGTTCTGGACAGCAGGATGGATGTGAAGTGGTGCGTGTGATTTACATCAGGGGTTCCCAATGCCCGGGCTGCGGACTGATACCGGTTCTTGGCCTGTTAGGAACAGGGCCGCACAGCAGGAGGTGAGCAGCCAGCGAGCAAGCCAAGCTTCATCTGCATTCACAGCCGCTCCCCAGCGCCAGCATCACCGCCTCAGCTCCACCTCAGATCATCAGGCATCATATTCTCAGAGGATCACCCTTTCCCGGTGCCACAAAGGTTGGGGACTGCTGACAGGAAGGTCCTAAAAGAGAGAAACGTGTCCTCCCGTTCTTCTTTCCTGTTGTCTGGAATGCTTGTGTGATAGCCTGATCTGGAACAGTTGTCTTGCACAGAACACACCCTTGGGAATGACCTCAGAACTATACAAGCGGAATCTGGGTATCTGAGGCTTTCACGGAGCAGAGCCATTGAAGCAGTCCTGCACGCCCACACCTAGCCTTCATATCAAAAAAGAAACAAACTCTGACATCTTTAAGTGGTTTTTTATTGGGGGTATTACTCTTCCTTGCAACTAAATCTAATTCTGAATAACAAGAAGCCTAGAAGTGCAGATACTCGAATGGGTTCATAGACTGGCGGGAATAAGTTTCGGAAAAGAACAGAGAAAATATTTGTGCTCTTTGGGGTGTGACCGGACAGGAGAAGAAAGTCATTGGACACTTGAGGGGAAAGTGGAGATGACAAGGAGAGAAAAGGAGGAGTGTGAAAGGCAGAAATTCTGAAGACAAATGCCTGGGCTCTGAAGATTTGAGACAAGGAGTAGCTCTGAGCAAATGTGCCCCTCAGGGTCCTTTAAGTATCTTCTTTCTCGTTGGGCTGTTTTCAGGCTATTGTTAATGAGATTGCACTCATGCAATTTAGTTCCAGGTAGACTTTAGGTATAAATAACTGTGGGCTATTGTAAAGGATGTGAGTACATTTGTGTATGTTGTGCAGGTGACAGGGAGCTAAAGCTGCTGATTCTGCAGTCAGACTGGCAGGGTTTGAATGAGTCTCTGCCCTGCACCTCTATATGATCTTAACCTCTCTGATCTTGGTTTCTTCACTGTAAATGAGGTTAATAATAGTAGCAACTATTAACAACTAAATAAGACTAATAAGCTGTTATGTGTAAAGTGCTTTAGAAGGGTCTGATATAAAGTGTTTTAAAATGTCTCAACATTATTTGATGATAATTACATTGAATTACTAGTACATATCTGAATTGCAAGGGGAAAATTAAGCTCATAAAATCCTATTTTTTTATCTTCGATCAAATATAACTTTCCTCCCTTCCACCCCTAACTCCTCCAACCCCGCCACGACTGGGTGGATACAGAGGACTCAGCAAAAGACACAAGGTCCTGGAAGGAGACTGGTGAAGCCATAGGGAATGGTGAAGCCATAGGATAGGAAGAATGTGGACTTTCGAATGACTGTGCGGAGGGCTGTCTGCCAATTAAAGTCATTGGCATCTACACGAGCAAGAAACAGCTTCCCATTGTGTTTATGCACCGAGATTTGGAGGCTTGTTTATTTTATCATATGACATTACCGACCCTAACTAATTGTATTAGCTAGCTACAGTTGCTGTAACAAAGTACCACACACTGAATGGCTTATAACAGAAATATTTCCTTACGGTTCCGGAGGCTAGAAGTTGGGAATCAAGAGGATCAAGGTGCCGAGCCTGCTCCCTCTGAAGAACCTAGCTAGGGAAGGATATGTTCCAGCCATGTCCCCCAGCTTATGGTAGTTCCTTGTCTTGTGGCAGCAGAATTTCAATCTTCACATGTACTTCTAGCTTCACGATGCCATGTAAAGATCATGTGTACATTTGCATCCAAAGTTTTATAAGGACATCAGACATTTCGATTACAGCCCATCCTAATGACTTCATTTTAACTTAATTACTTCTATAAAGACCCTATCTCCAAATAAAGTTACATTCTGAGGTACTGGGCATTAGCGCTCCAATCTACTTTTTCTAGGGGGACAGAATTCCACCCATAACACTAATATAAGTAGCTAACTTTGCATTCTCACCTGCACTAACTGCACATCAGCAGATTATGAGATGCCAGAAATAAAACCTATCAGTCTTTTCTGATTATTGTTAAACTAGAGAAAAACTTTCAATCTTGAACTAGTTGCTCTCCTACTAAAGTCACTATTCAGCTATATTTACTCTGCATGTTAATATATGGCCATAGTTTTCTCATCACTATACAAAAATACATAATCCTATAAGCCTTCGGAGAGGTAGACCTAGTTTTTTATTGGCCACTTTCAGTCAAAGCTTTATGAATAAGGCTCTGACAAGTAGTTTGGGAAGTATTTTTACAACAATAATTAAGATTACCTTTTATATCTGTTCCAGGAAAAGCCAGACAACTAGAAATTTCTACATAAAAATAATAACAAAGATATATAGTCTTAATAAAATCACTTCATGTCATAAGAAAAAAACAAAATATTTACATGGACAAAATATGAACAGCATAGTTTATTAAAATCAAAGAAGCCAAAATTTTAAATGGCACTGGACGACCCATGTATCCATGCCAGGTGTCATATTCAATACACATAGTAAGGAAAAAAGAACATCTCTGGAGAATAGGCACATATGTTTGTTCGCTTATTCTCTCTTGCTCCCACCATTAACTTTAGAGCCAACTTTCTTCCCCAGGGGACTGCTTTTCTTGCAATCTATTCATAGTTTTGTGATAGTTCATTGTTTAAAATGTTCACATTTGAAACATTCAATACGCCCTAGACAGCTTTACTTTGTCTTTATCTTAGCATACAATGAAAATCAAAATAGCTCAGATAACTGCTTTACCTATCCACGAACCAAAGAAGAGGCAGACAGACAACTTAGACCGGTAATTCACTTTAGAAAAGACCAAGCGAAGGATATTCAGGCCTGAGGCTGGCTATTGCATGGATCCATCACATTTGAAGTCTAATAATTTTTTCAGAAACACAATAAAAGAATAGCACACCATTTTTATTTGAATAAAATCTACTTCCACACAATATGGAATTACCAAACTACTTCAAAGGCCATTCACTGAATACCCCAAGGATAGTTTTAAGTTAAAAATTTGAGAAAGGCTTGAATCAATGGTTCATAAAGAAAAGCAAAAAGAATTTTATGTACAATGAGAAATATGTTAAAGAAAAGGAAAAATACAATCATCTCACTCATTTCTAGAAAGGTCAGAGTACCACACAGCACCACAGGATTGGAACTTTCTGGATTTAGATCTCGAGGAGATAAAGGAAATCGTCTACTTGTTCCACAAACTTATTAAGAGTAAATTAAGTTCTAATGTATTAGGCAACTGCAGACCTACTTGATTTTATTGCACTTCACTGTATTGTGCTTCACAGATGTCATTGTATAAGTTGAAGGCAAGACCCTCCACCAGCAAAAAGATCATGGCTCACTTTATTGTGGTGGCCAGAACCAAGCCTGTAATATCTCAGAGGTCTGCCTGTGCTACTGAGTGTCTCCCATGATCGAAGATCCGGGTTGGTTACTGCAGTGGTCACTCCACATCGGGTTGGAGGATCGCAACGAGCACTGTGATGGAGGGGCATCTCCAGCGTCAGAGCAGAGTGAGTCCAGTGGGATGAGAGGAAACGTGGGAGGTGGCGATGGCGGTGGGATGCCCCCCTTTCTGAGCACAGTGACTCTTTACGTCATCTTTGCTACGGGTTATTTTAGTTGCTAGAACTGATGAAAGAAGAAAGTTTGAGAGTGAACCCAGAATAGTCCTAATGTAAATAACAACATGAGGTTAAAAAGAAACTATCTATTGAAATTTTTTCAAGGCCATCAGTTCTGGGGAAGGGAGAAAACATTTTACAAGCTTAACTGATACAGGTCGATTTGTTATAACTAAGGCAGCTGAGTGAGCTAAAAATGAAAATTGCTCAGGTATTCCCGATCATTTTCCATAAAACACAAGTCAGGACTGAAAAAGCAAAATTCTTAACACATAATATTGCTTTTATTTATAAGAGCTATCATTACTTTCTCTCTGTATATTGCCTCCATTCCTTCCACATAAAGTCATGCTCACTTTTCTATTCTGGAAATATATTCTCTCTGCAAGGAGAGCCCCTTGGTGTTCACACAGTCTTTCTCTCTGTTTATCACCACAGTTGTCAAATGAGACAGCTGTGCTTGCTTTTTGTTCACTTGCCCCTCCCCTAAGCCTTCCTTATCCTTTGTAATCAAACCTTTACTACCACTGTCCTCTCAGTAGCCACAAAGATGAATCCATGCCCAGCAGCCTTTGCTCAGGGCATCTCCTTGACTTCTTTTTAGCATTTTGCTATAGCTCTACTCCTCTTCATTCATATTTCCTTTCCCTTTCCTTTCTCGCTTTTAAAATTCCTGGTACTCCCTCTAGGTCTCTGATTATCATCTTTCACCCTCTTTCACTGATATATCTTCATCCTCTTATTCTCATAGCGTAGATAATTCTTCCTGGCTATGTATGTATGTATGTATGTATGTATGTACGTACGTATGTATGTACTTACGTATGTTATTTTTCCAGTCTCTCTCAGATGACAACAAGCTTCTTTGAATCTAAATCTCTGGGTTCTATTACTGAAATTCTTCATTACAATCCCATCTTCACCTAGATATTTTACCGATCTTCCAACTTGATAGAGAAGCAACCATACCTCATTTAAATTCTGCCTTGTCAATATTTTGGTTTAATCTTGAATCCCAATAGATGATTTTTCTTTTCCTCAAGCAATAGATGCCAGATTTGGCTCACCACCATTTCCCCAGATAGACACTTTGCCATTTCAAGCTCAGCTACTTTAGACAACTTGCTTTATTCATCGCGTTATTCAGCGGATATCTGTACAGTGTTTACCATGTACCAGGCATTGCAGGCATTGGAGCTACAATGTTAAGGATACCAGCCATGGTCCTTTTTGTCATTTCTTTGTGATTATCATATTAAAGTCTGGAAGGAGTTTAAAATGAATAAAAGCTTGTCACTGTGATGTACACAATAACGGATACATATGTGGTGCTGTTAGAATACCTAGAAGACTGACTTGATCCAGGAAGTCAGAGAGGGCATCCCTGAGAGAAGACAACTGAAGGAAAAGTAGGTCACTAGGTGAATGCTGAAGAATGGCAGAGTCCAGGCAGGCTGGCCGGCTTTCCAAACTCCAAAATAGGACCCTATTTAATAAAGTTATAAAGATTTCTCTCTGATTGAGAGAACAATTACTTCTTTAATAGAATTTAAGGTAAGAATATTCAGACCTTCCTTTATTTCTTCTTTCAGTTCACTGAATCCTTACAACCAATAGGTTATCGTGATGGTTAGTGTCATATGTCAACTTGACTGGGCCATAGAGCACCCAGATATTTATTCTGGGTGCTTCTGAAAGGGTGTTTTT
>NW_011888859.1:4070853-4073219 GCF_000151845.1 Pteropus vampyrus | reverse complement strand
TAAAACTGCAAGATACTTATTATGTATTTTTTTTAATGTCCCTGCAGAGTAAATAATGAATGGTATAAAAGTCATTTTACATTGGCATCTTTGTAATATTCTGTATATTGCTCACTAACAAAGCATGCAAGGACATGAAATTAGTCTTAACTTATTTTACTCCTAAAATTGGAAATTCTGGGAAGTATTCAAAGTATTCTGATCTGGTCACTCTATACCTCTAAATAACATTGATTATTTTTAAAATTAGAACTAGAGTATTGTTTACATTCTATTAGCAATGTATATTTCCAAGTGATGTTGGGTCTTATAAAGTTATAATAATTAGAAAGATAGTAACATCGTTGTATTCTAGATCCTGAGCTAAATATTCTGCTTACACTATTTCATTTCGACTTCACACTTTCTAGGTTTTCAGATGAGAACCCAAGATTTAGGTCTAAAGTAACCAGTTCCAGGTCTGGAAAATATAACCCAGATCTTTCTGTGTCAAAAGTTATGAGTTATTAAAACAGTTAACAAATTAATTTTTAAAGTCTCATAAAACTAATGTAACTAGGAATTTCTTCCTAATTGTTTTGTAAGAGAATTGTAAGATTTTTTTTTTCATTTATTTTAGGGAAAAAAAAGAATTAAGAAAAGCACATATAATCTGGTCTCTCATCATTTTTACTAAATTGATTTGTTTGTGGAATAAATGTAGAACAAAGATATTTCAAAAGTTTACTTAAGATAGAAAAATACTACTAAACTAAGAGGTTAGTTTGTTATATTTAGTGTTTATAGTTATAAAACACTATCTAGCTCCTTTGCATATCAGAAAATTCCATAATATTCAAATTTGATGTTTGTCTGCAAAAACTCACTTAAGTATTTGGTCCACTGTCCATTCAAAATAGTTTTTCAACATTTTCTTTGAAATACCTGAAGACTCAACTGAAATTCTCAAAAACTCACAGAATACTTATACAGAAAGAATACTAAAAAAAAAAGCATTTCTCAGCTGTTGTGTGAATTCTACAAAGACATATTAATGTGTGCTGTTTGATGAATACCAAATCTATTGTCTCCACTGAGATTTTTCTCTAATTATCAAATTGATATGACAAAACCAAACTCTATAGTAACATATTTATTGCAAAGTCTGTAACTATTACATAGATGGGTCCAGAACTATTTGTACTGATAAAATGTAAATGTAAAAGTATGAAGTATAAATGGTGTCTTCTTTGCTATAATAGCAAAACCTATCCTGTTCATCTGATTCAAAATAATTTCCATGCTAAATGCATAGTATTCAAAATTAAAATGAAGGGGTTCCTAATTCTTATGTTTAATGCTTTTAATAAAAAGAGCAGTGCAATTTTAGCAGAAACAGAAAAACTGACATAGGTATAGACCTGTCAAAAAATAAAGAGCAATGAAACTGGTTTGATACCAGTTGCATTTAGTAAATGCATGTTGATTATTAGAGATCACTATTTCTTTGTCTAGGTTCTCACAATTAATCCTCTTAGTTACTTTGAATGCAAAATATTGCCCACATATAAGAATTGACTAAAAAAATTACAAGAAACAACAAAATATAATTTCCAAATTCACAAAAATAATTTGGAAAAACAGAGAAAATAGAAAAACTGATGATATCAAAGCAATTGATGAGAGACTAGAAAACTAACACACGTATATTTTGAAAAATGTCTGGGACCACATACTTTCATCTCTTTTCCCTCACAGAAACTCAATAAAATGACAGTTAAAGTCATAAAAAGCTATAAAACTACAAGAACCAAGAGAACAAGAGAATACACAACAGTAAATAAAACTACCATTTGGAAGATGAAAAGCAGATGACTTAGTAAAATATAGGAATCTATAACCTAAGAGATTACAGAATAGAATATCAATGAGAAGTATGCCAGTATACCCCCACAGGAACCGAGAAAAGCTCAGAATTGCAGAAGAACCAGGAACTGTACACGGTAAAATGATACTTGTCTACTAAAAGAGGGATGTTACTTAAAAGTATGTATATGAAATAGTTAGACAACTCCTTCTAAGTATCTTCTCATCCTGAATAACCAGGCATTGCTCCTTGCCCTTCCACACACGTCCCTCCCCCCGCACCCACCCGCCAACATGTACATGAGAACACAGGAAACTAAAATTCAGTTCAATGGAGAAATAAAATCTGAGGATAACAGACACCTGTGTTCCAATCACAGCAAAGACTAGGGGTGAGGAGTGGAGAATAAAATAGGAGGACTACATAAAATTCTTAATATGAGACAGTAGAAACTTATTCCCTGTCTCCCACAACTGCTCCAAGAAATAAGACAATAAGGAAGAACACTTGGAAATTAAAT
>NW_011888859.1:4065353-4070803 GCF_000151845.1 Pteropus vampyrus | reverse complement strand
CAGAAGAACCAGGAACTGTACACGGTAAAATGATACTTGTCTACTAAAAGAGGGATGTTACTTAAAAGTATGTATATGAAATAGTTAGACAACTCCCTCTAAGTATCTTCTCATCCTGAATAACCAGGCATTGCTCCTTGCCCTTCTACACACGTCCCTCCCCCCGCACCCACCCGCCAACATGTACATGAGAACACAGGAAACTAAAATTCAATTCAATGGAGAAATAAAATCTGAGGATAACAGACACCTGTGTTCCAATCACAGCAAAGACTAGGGGTGAGGAGTGGAGAATAAAATAGGAGGACTACATAAAATTCTTAATATGAGACAGTAGAAACTTATTCCCTGTCTCCCACAACTGCTCCAAGAAATAAGACAATAAGGAAGAACACTTGGAAATTAAATATATACTGAAAATAAATGTTTGATAGTAATAAAAAAAAATAAAGTTTTTGAAAAACTGTCACAAAGGAAAACAAAAAGGCATGTGTGAACAATAGGATAGAAAAGCTGAAAATTAGAGGATCAGACTAAGGAGTCTAAAATTTGATGGGTAGAAGTTCTAAAATTAAACAGTAGAGAAAATTCAGGGAAGAAAGTGTTAAAGAAATAATACAAGGAAGTTTCCCAAGACCTCAAGATTGAAAGAAACAAATAAATAAGAAGCCTATACTTAAGCCACATGATAATAAAACTGTGTAACACTAAAGAAAAAAGCAAATATTTTTAACATTTCCAGAGAGAGAAACAGACACACAGCAAATCAAGAATTTAAAAATTTGCACAGGAATGTTCATAGCATCTTAATTCATAAAAACAAAGAAACTAGACATAGTCCAAATGTCTATTACGTCCACCAACATTGGTAATAAATCCAATGAATAAAATATTGAACTACTGCTACATGCAACAACATAGATGGATCTCAGACACATAATGTTGAGAATGAGACAAATATAGAAGATTTTATACTATAGGATCTGATTTCAGGCAAAAGTCTGAATAGCCTTGGGTTTAGGGGTCAAGAATGATTTACTGTGAAGGATGCAGGGAGCCTTCTCTGGGTGTCAGGAAATGTTCTATGTAAACTTGATCTCAATAGGTGACTCTTTCCATCAAGTTATACGTATAAGGTTAGTGTACTTTATGTAGCGTATATCTCCATTAACTTTGTTTTAAAAAATAAACAAAAACTAAGAATGTTGAACTTCTCAACAGGATCACTGAAAACATGATAGACTAATATATTTAAAATCCTGGAGGGAAGCAATTTTCAATTTAGAATTCTATACCCGTCAAACAATTAGTAGAAAAGATGGAAAGCCTCAAATGTTATTTCCTATGTACCCTCACTTAGAAAAATTTGGAAGAATGTGCTTCACAAACATTAAATACTGAAGCAAAAATGAGAAAGACTTAGGATCAGAAAAATGGAATCAACATAGGAGGGAGTTAAGGGGTTTTCCAATATGATAGAAAATTCAAGTGTCAAAATGATAGCTATATAACAGATCTTGGCTATGATACAGTCCTGGTAGGAACAGGAGGATAGGAGAAGTAGCCAGAGAAAGGACATTGAAGAGATAATTTTTTCTGATGTATTGCTCATGGAGCTTTGGAGAATAATTGGTAAATAGAAAACTAAGCAAAAAAATTTTCGTGTCAATGAGGTGATCATATTTCCCTTCACTCCTCACAAGAAAAAAAAAAAAAACTTGAAAAGAAAAGAGAAAAATAACATGCTATATTACCTGGATCTGGAGTGATGAATATTTAAATAGTCATAATATAAACACTGAACATTGATTTAAGTGAAAAAAGATATAGCTGCTTTTTTAAGTGAAAAAAGATATAGCAGCTATATCTTTTTTCACTTAAATCATTATCAAAGATATTGATTTAAGTGAAAAAAGATATAGCTGCTTTCGTAGACTGAGCAATGAGAATATGAGGGGAGGTATGAGCGTTAACTCAACATCTATGTATTGATTACAGTAACTCAATAGGTAGGAACTAAATAAATGAGTAAAAGTGGCAGTTTAAGCATACTATTTTGAAATAGTAAGAAACAGAAAAGTTAAGAATAGTTGCCTCAGGGAACATGCTTAAATAATTATAGAGAAGAATTGCTGGTTTTGGTTATTGGCCTTTTAGTATTGTTTGACTCAAATTATGTTAGTATAATGGTTATAAAATAAAATAAAAGATGAAAGGATTAAACTAATGTTCTGAAAGAGATAAACAGTTTTACTAGATGGTTTTATGAGTGAGAAATGTATAACTTATTTGAACAAAGCTTTCTTTTGTTATTTGAGCTATTTTAACTATTATTTCAACTGTTATTTGAACAATGTCAAATACAGTAAGCTTTTTAATTGATCCGGATACCAAAACCTCCAAAAGAAAATTATAGAAAATTTCAGTTATAAATATAGATACAAATTTGAAATAAGATATTAGCAAATTAACTCCAGAATTATATAGCAATAATGTACTATAACTAAAAAGGATTTATTCCAAGATGACTCAACACCAGCATTTGATGTTGTTCATTGCATTTAAAACTTTAAAAAAAAACTAATATGATTATAACCACATGAAGAGAATGTGTTTGATAAAATTCATCAGTGCATCCTTAATAAAAAACAAAATAGTATTGAACTAAAATGGTAAAACAGGAATACTAGATAGCAAAATCTAAGGAATATAGTTTTAAAAGCATTTATTAGAAATATAAAACAAATTTAAATAAGTGAATTAAACTTTTAAGAATCCAGGAAAACCCCCAAAATGGTTAGTTTTGACTTTGAAATCCAGTAAATACATAAATTTAATTTGAAAGTATCATTACAAACTCATGATGAATTTATTTTTTAAGAAAGTTTTCTAGATCTTTCCACTGAAAAGCCTAGAAACAATAATTAACTCATTTGCCAAGAGCATCCCTCAAACAAAAACTGTAATCTCTAAATTTATTTTCTACTGAAAAGGAGTAAGTTTCCTTAGACAAATAGCTGATTTTAGGTCGAGGGCAGGAAATGTACGAGATGAGTGATCCTTGTCCACTAGAAAGAAGAAAGCAATCAAAGGCTGCAAGGGTCATGTCCCAAGGCCTCACACTCTAACTTGGACAAGCTCCTCCTGGCTAAAGGAGGGCCAATTAGAGCATCAACAATAATAAAAACTATACTCAATTGAAACACATCAATTATGTTTAAATCTATAAACATAATATTATGTTTTAAAACTCTTCACATTCACAAACTCATTATTCTGAAAACTGATAAAAGAGAAAGCACCAAATATTTATCTTATCTTTTCTGCAGGATCTAACCTCAGGGCATTCATATGGGATCACCAGTCATATCACCAGCCGGTAACATCATATAGAGAGAAGAGACAGCACTGATGGATGAAAACCCCATTCTGAAACAGGCTTGTCAAAATGAAAAAATAAAAAATGTAAAACTGGGTCTGATCCAGCTCCTAGATCTTACTACAATTTACAGGCTATAAAAGTGAGAAATAAAAATAAAAATAAAATAAAAATATAATTAGCAAAATCCAAAATGTGAGAAACCTTATAGTACAAATCATGTAGGTAGTTTAATGGATAAATTACAGAGAAAGAGGAGAGAGAGAACCTATGGATTAAAGATTTAAGATACATGTCAAGCAATCGCAATGATGAATTTCTTTGGATCCTAAATCAGTCTGAATGTGTGTGTGTGTGTGTGTGTGTGTGTGTGTGTGTGTGTGCGCGCGCGCGCGCGCGCGCGTGCATGCACATGACGTGAGATAATCTGAAAACATAAACACTATTAATATTATATTTACAATAATAAATTTTTATCAATATTTAGGTATGGTAGTCTTGTTGTTAGATATTTTTAATGTAAAAATTATTGAGATATATACTAAAATATTTATAATATTTATATTTGAAATGATATGATGTCCAAAATTCACTTCAAATAATCTGGGGTGTTGGGCAAGGGGGACATAGGTTGAAGTATGAATGAAACAAGACAGTCAATGTTGATAATCGTTGGAGCTGGATGATGGATACTATTATCTCTACATTTGTATATGTTTGAAAATTTTCCCCAGTAAAAAGTTACATAAAATTGCTTTTTGGAAAAAACTGCAAAGCGAAATGAAGATAAAATATTTTTCAAAATACAAAGAAAACATTAGGAGTGAGAAGAGTAACTATATAAGGGAGAAATTTTAAGCTCGAAGGAAAAAAAATGTGTATTATTAAACTTGTAAACAAGTTAAATTAATGAATTTCTCAAAAAATGGCTTAAGAATAAAACCTTGAGTACAGCGTCTCTATTGAATGAATTAAAACCATAGATGAAGCTATATGAAACTCTAAGACATAAAGAGTTTTTTTGTTTTTTTTAGTAGAATTCTTCCAAATTTTCAAGGAACAAAAACTTCCTGTCTTTTACAATGTTTTCTGAATCGAAGAAAAATATAAACATCTTCCCAAATTGGTAAGTTTCCTATCATAAATGTTCTACATTATAAAACATTAGGAGTCTAGTTAAATCAAAGAAAAGGCTGAGGTGCCCAGTCATTGCTACTATTCAGCAGTCTATTAAAGTTTCTACAAGAAAAACTAACTAAAGGCAAAAATATCAGAAGGGAAGAACAAATGTCATGGTTTGTCAAATATGAAAATTTTATAAAATCAACTATTAAACAATTAGAATAAAGAGTTCAAAAATGCAGATAACTAAAAACTCTCACAGCCAAATAAACATCTTCTCCCTGATGGGGTAAGATTGGAGAGGAGAGGGAGAAATAACAACTTACAACACTTCAGATTGAATTGTTTCACTGAGTGTATGTTTCTTACTAATGCAAGAAAATGGAATTTTTAATTTAAAAATAAAGCATTTGGTGATGTCGAAAATGAAAACCAAGGAGTCCAAAGTAGAAGGAAAAAAAAAACGTAAGTGACTTGATGAAAAGATTATTGCTATATAGTTATGACACGTACTTCTACCTCTTTTTGAAAATCAGCTGTATTTAACCATTTCTTTTTCTCTTCTCCTCTTCTTCATTCTCTTTCTACCTTAGGCTGAGCAAATAGCTGATGTTGCCTATGCTATAACCATAGACACTTGATAATCAGCTTTCCCCTTTGTTTTCCATACATAGCTATCTTCAAACTCTCTCACCAAGGTGTCCAGTAGCTAGGTGTCCCCAAGAGACAGTTAGGTTCTAAGATTTTGCAACAATGACAAAATAGCATTTATTTAAAATTCACTCAAATTTTATATTATTTAACTTATATATCTATTTTAATATCAAATGAATTGCATAAACTACTCAAAGAATGTTTTCTCCAAAATTGTAATATAAAGAACAACAGAGAAAATGTGCCATACTAATCCTGTAGCTTCCTGCACCCAGTTTGCAATCCCCAGGTCTGG
>NW_011888859.1:4059705-4064088 GCF_000151845.1 Pteropus vampyrus | reverse complement strand
AATATAAAATTAATTGCATAAACTACTCAAAGAATGTTTTCTCCAAAATAGTAATATAAAGAACAACAGAGAAAATGTGCCATACTAATCCTGTAGCTTCCTGCACCCAGTTTGCAATCCCCAGGTCTGGGAATCCTGCTTTTATTTCCAGAGTTGAACCTTTATCAACCAGTATGTATTGTTTTCTTCCAAAGCTTTTCCCTTTCCCTATCTCTTCTTTCTAAATTTTTTTTAATTGGTCTTAAATAAATGTTTGTTGGGTTTAATTTAGCAGAATTTCTTTTCCTTGCTTTTAGTGCTCCCAACAGCCCAATTATTCCAGCCTGTAAGAAACTGAAAAGGTATATTTAGCATGATTTTTACCACTATTTGATTTTTTGGTGTTTTCTTGTTTGTTTGTTTTACAGAAACAACTTCATCTACAGCTAATTAAATGGTAAGCCAAAGCCAGAACCCAAATCTCCTAACTTCCAGTCTAGTGCTCCTCGTACAACACCAAATTGCTTCCCAAATAATTTTAAATGGTAAGGAGAAAGCATGACATAGTAGAAAGAGCAATTAGCTTGACCATCTCTGTATAACTCAAGTAAAAAGAGATTATTAAAAGGATATTAAGAGCTAATAGAATTGACAGGAAGAATGGGTTGCCCAGCTTGAGAACAAGAAAGGGGAAGGGAGCCCGAGGGTGCTGGGGGTAAGAATTCCAGGTCAGCTTCTCCTAGGGCATCAACCTACGCTAGGTCTTTGCCTGAATGAACATGCATGCCAACCAGTTTCGGTCATCATCCAGAGAAAGTGCACAGCTGGTCTGGGAGCGTCACACTGAGGATGGTCACCTGATGTAGGATTTTAACCCAGAGCATCCAATGGGGATGAGGCAGCTCCCCATAAAGAAATGAAAGTGCTATTAACAAGATAAAGATTAAAATGTTCTGTGAGGCAAAAAAAAAAAAAAAAAAAACACTTCACTCACCCTATCTATCTCACCGAGTTACTCTGATGAGGGAATTAAGTAATGTATGTAAAAATGCTTTGTAAACTATGACAAGCTCTACCAAGGCATTATGCTTGTTACTTCTTCAGGGTAGCATTTTAACAACTCCATTTAATACCTTGTCTCTAAAGGTGAGAATTTCAGGCAGGCTAATGACAGAAATGTTTTCCTGCGAAGAGGCTACTCCAGTTGACCCTTCTCAGATCATACCACATAAATATTTGAACCCATGGTCATTTTACTGCTGAAGTAGATTCTGAATACCACCACCAGAAGGGTCATCGCAGAAAGAGTGCATTATAAATAATGTTCTACTAGTAAGATTTCCATCAAACTAAGGTCTGATCCTTTTTAGTTTACAGATGTCTTTCTAAATGGCACTGAAAACTGACTTAAATTATAAGGCAGATATTGCTCTATAAAAAAGTGTATTAAAATAGAGTGTGTTTTAGTCATTTATAAACATCATGAGTTTCAAGATGGTGCCTGGGAGGACTCATCATAAAATGAGTTAATATTTCCCCTACAGAAAGGGAAGAGTAAAACAACCTTTGTTTGTCTTTGATATGTGTATTAGTATTCTATTGCCACTGTAACAAATTATGACAAATTTTGTAGTTTAAAATTACACCCGTTTATTATGTCAAGTTCCAAGGTTCTGGTTGGCGTGACTAGTTTCTTTACACCAGGTTTCACAAGGCCAAAATCAGGGTGTCAACTGGCTGGGCTCTTATTAGAATGCTCTAGAAAGAATCTGTTTCCACACTGATTTGTGTGGTAGGCAGAATCCAGTTCCTTGGGGTTGTAGGACTGAAGTTCCTGCTTCCTTGCTGGCTGTCTGCTGGGAGTCACTCTTAGCTCCCAGAGGCTTCCTTCAGCCTTTGGACATAAACTCCAATATCTCAGAAGCAGAAATTACATATAAAAATCCTTCTCATGCTTAGAATCTCTTTGGTACTCTTTTGCCTTATCTCTCTGGATTACTCTCTCTTCTGCCTTCCTCTTCTACTTTTTAAGTCTCATGAGACTACCTTGGACCCACCTGGAGAATTCAGGATCTTATATCTTAAGATCAGCTAATCAGTAATCTTAATATAATCTGCAAAGTGCATTTGCAACAGCATTGATTTAGTGTTTAAACAGCAAGGAATGGGAATTTGGGGTGGGGAGGGGAGCATCTTCAGAATTCTATCCATGTCTTTAGGTAGTGACCAGAACTTTAAAAATTAGAGTGATAAAAACCATTAAATTTCTACAGGGCATCACAAGTAAGTAACTCTAGATGTTTATTTAATAAATCATCATCAGAAATGATCCACAATTGTTTACAATTTTCAAAGGCCATCATGAGAAAATTATCATAATTTAAAGTTCATAGCTGTGTCAAAAATTGGTATGACCAGTGATGAAAAAGTTCCAAGTATCTCTTTATATTTCTTATATGTAAGATACTCCTTAAAGACTTCAAATGAACATATTGGATCATAACTAATACCTATTTCTTTGATACTAGCTTATCTCCAAGTTTTCTTTCCATTATGTTTTATAAGATGTAGTTTCCAAGGATTTCAGTATATTCAAAATCTTAGTTATACAAATTCAGTTATAGTTGCAGCGCAGTCCTAAACAATCATCACAGAGGACAGAATCTGGACTCCTCGTTTTTCCCACATGGAATCCTCAATACAGTTACAAACACTCAGATTAATCACTAAATCAGCAGACATTGATTGATGACCCATAGAGCAAACAGTACCATTTCTATGCACTTTGGATTTCACAGTACATAGAAATAGAGAAATTGTTTCTGCAATAAAAAATATAGAAGGCAGGAACATATATGATCAACATGAATAGTGTGTTAGAATACATATCATGACTTTAAGATGAGTTAAGAAGGGTGTTGGGGCACACTACTGAAGGTGCCAAAAGAAAAATGTTTAATAGGAAGAATTTTCTTTGAGTGGATAAGTCCGCAAATGATTCTGAGATGGATGAATTCTAGCACTGCTGATCTAAGGCTGATTTTTGTATGTTGAGGGCTTATTGAGAAGAGGAGAACCAAGGAGTGAAAGACAGCCACAGCTGATTTACAACTCTGTAAGAGCTGGCAGGAGAAGGAGCCTGTGTGATGGAAAACTTTCAAGGCTATTATTAGAAGATTGAATTTGATTCAGAAGACAGTAGGATTCTCTGACAGAATTGGGAAAAACAGAGATATAATCAAGGCAGCAGGCCAGAAATAGAGATTAATCGCACAGAGCAAAATAACTTCAAAAAACTGGACTCTGAAAGCAGCAAGGAAGAAGATAGAATAATCTAGTTACAATTTGCCAGTGGTCAAGGGATTCGGCTGTGGTGATGGTGGCAAATGATTTGATGGTCCTAAGTGGAAACAGTGAAAGCAGATGGGCTCAGAAAGGTGGAGATGCTAGAAAAATATCATGATTATCTTGTGATTTCAAGGACATTTATATTGTCAAATGTTCAATAACTCTTACTAACTCTGAGATAAATTGCATTTGTTCATTCAACAGATCTAGCATATAAAACGCTTTAACACTGTATTCTTCCTATCTATGATCCACATCTTCAAGTTAAAAACAAACAAACAAACAAAAAAACACGTCCCAGGTGTAATTCACACTTTTCATATCTAATTCACAGGGAATCAGATAAATGTTCCTAAAATATGTGACTGCTAAACTGAGACTAAAGGATGTATAGGAGTTACTGCCTCAGAGTAATGATGTAATCAGATCTGGGGTTCAGAATAATCCTCCAGGCTATTCTGGGCAGAAACGAGAAAGCTTAGATGGGTAGCTGAATGACCTATTAAGTATAATCAAGAAAAAGAGTGATGGTGACTTGAACTATGGCAGCAGCAGAGAGAATGGGGAGAGAATATTGAATTGAGAGATGATCAGGGGAAGAAGAAATTAAATAGAACTTGATAATTGGCTGAAAATTTAGAAATAGTGAGGAAAAGGGAACCATCAAGAATAAGCCTCGGGTTTCTGGATTTAATTGCTGAGGTCAGTTTTGTTAGAGAGAAAGCTTGGAGACAAAATAATGAGTTTTAGAACAACATACTGTTGTTCCAGGTACCATACGAGGCCCTAGGGAACACGTTCAAAACCCCTAAATTGAAGATGAACCTCCAGAGTGTTGCCTTCAAGATCCATCTTAGGTTAACCTCACAGTTAATCCCAAATCTAAAGTTGTGTTTGGGACAGTTATTCTTAAAAGCCAGTCTGAATAATAAGGTGCCTCCATTGTGGGTGTTGCAATGTACTTGAAGTATATTTTGTAGCTAATTTATCGGAAGGCAGCCTTGTTTATGTTTATCAATCTGTGGGAAGGGTGTTCTTTGTGGCTGAGGGAATTGA
>NW_011888859.1:4057315-4058356 GCF_000151845.1 Pteropus vampyrus | reverse complement strand
TTGTTATTATTGTTGTTGTTGCTTTTACAGTGTTGTGGGTAAGATATCTGGTGCTGCTCTGACTTAGAGCTCGTGGTTTCTTGGTGACCTCATAGCCCTATTCTGTACCCAGTAGCCACATTCCTGCAAATTTCCCAGTACAAGCACCACATACTCCTGGACCAATTTTCCCCAAAGCACTCTGACTTCCTCTGCATGCCTGCCCACAAGCCCTGGCTCATCTACACTCTAGAGTTTTAGCACCCTTGACTTCCCTGGACCCCCAGAGGATGCTTCTTGCTTTCCCAGTGGCGGGACCAGCTCTGGCCTGGGCAATCCATAAAACTTCCCCACCATCCGGGGGTTGCAATAATACCTTCTCCAACAAAGACTGGAACCCAGCCTGCAGGAGGGAACATCCCCTTCCAAGTTTGTCCTTTCTTAGGTGTCCTCCGTTAGTCCTTTTATATATTTTTATAGCTCTCTATATTTTATAGTTCTCATCACACCTGATAAGTACTCTCCTATCATAGTTTAATAATACTTTCTATTACATTTCCACACTTTAAATTAATGTGTGGTTTCTGTCTCCTGACTGGATCCATACTGATACAAAGAACTTTTGAGACAAGATACCAGAAGAACAGCCAATGGTAAAAGAAAATCAAAAGATGTCAACAAAAACCATTACCAATGAAAATTGTTTAGACAGAGCTAGAATCAAACCCAGCAAATAAAAAGGGAACTCAATTCTCTTTCTTCTCCCCATTTATGTTGTCCTCTCTCATCTGGCCCCAGGATTTTAGACCCTAAGCTAGAGATTAACAAGCCTTGGGAGCTAACCCCATTTTGGTATCACATTTTCTTTACAAAACTCTACTCTAAGCTCCATATAATCAACTTACAAATATACTTTTAAGGGGGAAAAGACATTAAAATGTAGATATTCCCCATTCCCATTACCACATTTTGAAACTGGATTTACACATTAAAGTCTAAAAAGTCAAAGGAAATTAAAATGGACAAGATAGTATGGGCCAGAGGAAGGAAATTGGTTTTTGC
>NW_011888859.1:4031644-4056255 GCF_000151845.1 Pteropus vampyrus | reverse complement strand
GAAGCAAGTTACATTGAATATTTCTTCTTAAAAATGCACATAAATATCAATGTTTAACAACTATGTTTGGGTTTGAGAAGTTATAAATAATTACATTTCTGAATTATAATAGTCCATAATTGTTTTGAATTCTTTCAGGGAATGTGCTGCCTCTGAATACGCAAACGCCCAGGCCGCTCTGACACAGTAATGACTGTAATAAAATTACTATCACTTGCATTTGCTTGGTCACCACGTTCTACAACTGTTGCCCTCTTTCCATCCTTGAGTTCAATCTCTCTTTATCCACAACCACTGACCTATTTCAGGTTCTCAGTCTGCAGTTCCTGGACTGTTTCAAACCCTCCTATCATATTTTCTTGCTTCCAGGCCCCTTGTAGCCAGAGTCATCTCACTAAAATTTTAATTTATTTACATCATCCCTAGTTTATATTCCATCAATAGTTAGTTATTGCTGAAGGCATTGAGCCCAAACTCTTTAACATATGTCTGAGGCCCATCACCCAGTGGCTCTATCTATCTATCTATCTATCTATCTATCTATCTATCTATCCATCTTCTTATCATCCCCTCCTGCTACTCTTTCAGTAGCTTTCTACACCCCGCACTTAATTATTCCACCACACTTGCTTGTGCATCCTTGCCCATTCACAGGCTCTTCCCTGTCTGAGATAATCATATAATCTTGCTTCAAGGCAAGCTAGCAATTGGCACTGCGTCTATTTAGTATTAATCTGTAGAAAATACTGAGAGCTTTGCGGGGTAAAAGCTCATCCAAATAACTGTCTAGCAGTTACGCAGACCGATCCCCTAGGAAGCCACTTAGTGACCATCTGTTGTTGCGTGAGCATTGCCCTTGGGAGTCCCTCTCTCCTGCTCCAATCAGCTTCCCATAGCATCTCTTACAATTACAATCAGTGTTCTCCATGGGAGGAGTCCTAATAAATACAATTTCACCATCTTTTAATTGTAAAGTAATGTTTTAGCACCCCATAGAAAGTGGCACCCTCAAAAGCTGCCCATCTGATCAACCCCCTTATCTACAATGACAAATCCCCATCCATTCTTCAAGATTCAATTAACACATCCCTACCTAACCCCCAACTCTCTAGCAGAATTAATTAAACAGACACTTTTTAAAAAGTGTCTACTATCACTGGTACTTTATGATTTCTATTCCAAGTGTTTTTCAAACATTATCTCACTTTTTTTCTCATGACGACAACTCTACAGGTTATGTGCTATTATCCATGTCTTACTTATAGATGGAATATCTGTTGCGTAGCTAGCAAATGGTAGAGCTAAGATTCAAAGCCCAGCAAGACTCCAGAGTTCTTGCTTTCAGCCTGTTTGCTTAGCTATGTTTAGTTACTTTTACTCTCTATTGATTATTTCTATTATAGCAGCCATCTAATCATATATTAAATATTTGTTTACTTTTTTATTTTCCCTTTAGATTTTGAAGTCCCTGTAAGTAGGGCTCTTACCCATATGTATATCTCCAAGAACTTGCTTGGACTCAGTACACAGTAGGCATTCTCTAAATAACTGTTGGATCGCTAATTAATCAATCTGTTATCATAAGTAAAGCCTATGTTTGAATTTCTACGTTAAGAATCCAAGGAAAGATACCCTACATATACTAAAGGAGTTGCATTTCACATGACATAATTGAGAAGAACAGAATATTTGGCCACTTAAGTAGTCTAAATTGATGATTAGATAAAGAAGATGCGGTATACATATTCATCGAAATACTACTCAGCTATAAGAAAAGATAAAATACCGCCATTTGTGACAATGTGGATGGATCTTGAGAACATTAGGCTAAGCAAAATAAATTAGACAGAAAAAAAGTCAAAAACCATATGATTTCACTCATATGTGGGATATAAAACTAAAAGCAACGAACAAAACAAACACAAAAACTCATAGACACAGACAACAGTATGGTGGTGACCAGAGGGGAAGAGGGGCGAGGAGGTAGAAAAAGGTGAAGGGGGTCAAATATATGGTAACAGAAGAAGGTTGACTTTGTATGGTGAACACACAATGCAATATACAGATGATGTATTATAGAATTGTACACTTGAAACCTACATAATTTTATTAACCAATGTCACCCCAATAAACTTAATAAAATTAACAAAATTCAAAACAAATGGTTAATTATACTTGCTAATGTTAAACTCTATTACCAAGTTGCATGTACAATAACAGGATATTTTCAAAAGCAACTTTTATAATATAGCATATAAAAGCATATTAGTAAAAAACTGTTTTCGGTGTCATCAGTATGATGAAAAAAGTCAAGATGATTTTCTGCTAATCACTTCTAAAAGAATTACTACAACATAAAAATAATTAAGGCCAACCAGGGAGATAAAAACCTTCAGATTCAAAATGTGAAGAAATGTCAGAGGGTGTGAAACAATTGTTTTAATTTTTTCTCATTTATAAATTCATTTCATGCCTCCAAGTGCAATATAAATTATTTACCAAAATTAGCTGTAATCACTTACAGAAATAAATGCAGCAGATTCACACATAAACCTGTATCGTTGCTTTATTTGCATGTAAACTGTGCTAATGTCTAATTAGAAAGGTAACCATAGAGTAAACAATGCTTAATGTTGCAAAAAAAATCCCCACTCCCTTCCTTCTGATTTAAGGAAGAGATAAGGAGAAAAGAGACAATGGCACAAAGAAAAAAACATATTCTTATTTGGAAATGGCTACAGAAACCTGTGTTTTAGAAACCTGTTCAGATATTTCAAGATAGAATTATGCAAGACTTTCACTTAGTTTCTAATTCTCTTCATTGATTATCATTCGGTTTTATAAAATGTGCTAGAAATGTCATTTCAGACTTGAGATATCATTCTGTGAAAAGTCTGACCACAGGCACATACACTTCATCTTAGGAGGTTGAGATCTTCCCTTTCCTTCTGCCTAAGCTGTTGGTCTTATGTTTCTCCTTGGACATTAGTCAGTTCTTATGTGATTCTCTTGAACAAGGACAAGGACGACTTGCCAGCTAGTCAGGGAGGTACCATAAAAAGTGTCTTAAATTAACCAGCTGAGCCCTCTCTTTGGTTATTTGCTAATTTATCTTTCTGGTTCTATTCTATCTGCTTTCAATGAATGCCCCCTCCCCACCCTCAAATCCTTGCATTTTCAACCCAGGACAGGTAGGAATGGTACCTTGTCTGAGCCTGTGTACCCATAAGCATTTCATATTTAACTGTTAGTGTTTCTTTTACAGGAATATAAATTCAAGGGAATTGGAATGAGGGAGAGTTGTCCATATGGTGTTGGAGGCAGATCTATGAAGAGAAGATCCTTTCTGAAATCAAACTGGCATCTAATCACATTACTCCATGGCCACATCTATAAATGACACTTGGAAACAAGCCCCATGTGCTTGGAAATCTCTTGTTACAATAATAGTAACCTCTTTGCCTTTCTCTTAGGGTGATACCCTGCCATAAGGGAGTCAGTAAAGATGGTGTTGGAGGGATTGTTAGCGTTCCCAATGCACTTTCAAGATGAGAAACAGAAGGTGTCCGATGTGTTCTTGGCAAAGCCTAATTTCCAGTCTCAGATGCAAATATAGAAATCTAACCCTTATCCTACATTACATATGCTTTCCACACACTGGAACTTGATAAAGATTCTGTGTTAAATGAGTCAATAAAAACAATTACATATTATTGTTGTTCGTTTTCTGTCCTTGGACATCCTTTTTTCCACACGTCTTTGTGTGTACACATATGTACATACACACACATAAACACATACTCAGAATGTATATAAAGGCATAGTTTATGTTGGTGATCTTTTTGGTTGTTAAGCTCTTGCTGGTGAATATCTTTCTCAGTATAACCTTAAATTTAGCAAATCACATACATATGAGGATGGCAGACACTGCATGGAGCCAGTGTTAAAAGCTAAGTCAATTTATAAGCATTACCATGCCTGCGTCTTTAACTTTGCCTGTAGCTGTAGGCTACACTGCATTTCAATCAGTTCGAGTTCAGCTGTCTGTTTTATTACACCCAGGCCAGTAACACTTTGGGGATTTTTAGTCCCTTCAATGACAAATGTATATTCAACCACTGCTGTGAGCAGCAGTCCACAATGCAGGTCACCAAAAGACAACAAACTGAGAAGGCATGTCACAGAACTGTTCAGAAAAATATCTCCATAGGTGTCCGCAATTGCCTCTACCTTCAATCTTTTCAATCTTTTAGAATCATGTAAAGTCGTTGTTTTATTTAAAAAAAAAAAAAAACAAAAACAAAAAAAACTTTGCCTTTTAAAAAGAAATATCGAGATTACCTAAAACATTTCTAGCAAAACTTTATACAAATTTAACTCATTCAGATGACAAAGACAAGATTTTTGTACTACCTAATGTGATGGTTGGTCGATTGGGCATAATGTTTTTTAATACTAATCAAGAAGTCTGTTAACAGATGCCACCCTGAGCTTTATATATTCACAAAGTCGGAATAAATGTCTTTAAATGGTACAATGCATCAGCTCTGTTTAGTGAGACATAGAGAAATTCAACTCCACTGTGTTGTCACTTAGCCAACACAGTTGAGAGAAAAAGAAAAACACCTTCCCCCGAGAGAAGTGTCAGATTTGCTGATTCAGAAAAGACACTGAAGTGGCCCTACTGTATTTTCGCCTTGATCCCTGTGCCCAAGCTACACTGATAGACCTGAATTATCTTTGTAAAGTACTTTTGCTATAGAAAGGAGGTAGGAAATTTTTATCAAGTCTCATCAATCAACTGAAAACTTTCTTTATGCTGACCCCAGATCTAGCTCCATCTGTTAGAAAATTCCAATTAATTTGTGCAAGATGCAAATCTTATTTAACTGAAAGAAAGTCTGTGAAATTTTAATTGTTGACCTTCACTGTGGTTCTCCCACCACAGAATTCCACCTCCCACAATCTATCTTGTGGGAGAGTTTAGTGCAATGATAACTTTCAATTTGCTTTTCTTAAGCACCACGAGTTAATCACTTGACAAGTATCAAAAACATCACGAGAACAAATGTTTTAGTGTGTGAAATCTCTTTTTTGCTAGTTTGTGATATGCATACTTTTTTCTATTCTATTATTTTTTCTATTATTTTCTAAATTTTTTATATTCTTTTTTATCTCTCGGGCCTAAGAAATAAACCAGGACATGTTTCATATTAAGGTTTACCTAATGAACCACTTGGCAACAGCCATGTAACCAGATTTGTCTTAATCAAACCGGGTAAATATCAGCCTCCTCGGAGAACAATCAAAGACAGTTTGATTTTCTAATATCATATTCACCACAGACAGTAAGATCATAGTCAAATCAATAGTCATTCAATATCACATTTGTTTCTCACAAGAAACATTAAAAGGAGGCATTGAGTGTTAATACGTTAGAGTTCAAGAAATATATATATATATATGTGGAGGTGTTATAAACATTCTACTGTGTGTGTGAGTCAGTGTTTTCTTTTCATGTTCTTTTTGCCAAAACTTGGCAACATTTCAAACAATTAGAGAAAGGAAAAAATGTATCTTTGAGGCATATCCTTCAATATTTTGCTTGAAGGTGCATGCAATTCAGCGACGTGGTTTTCCCTTCTTAAAAACCTTTGCAGGACACCATGCTCGAAGCACCTGCTCCTACGAGGGGATGTGTCTCCATGTTCGTGTAGTGTGATATAATTTAGAAGATCTCAATTTGTTCTCAATTCAGCCAGTTTTTTCAAAAAGAAAACTGTGGAGCCACTGCCTTAAAAGCACTATTGAATTTCTGGAAGCCCTTTAACCTTCCATTTTGAGGTCGGATAGCCCCCTCAAAAATGTGAATTCCCATGAATAACGCATTCAGAGATTAATTTGTACTGTAGTTTGGACTTCGTCACCCTTTACTTCTTTGCCAGAACTCCCCAAACCTCCCATCACCTTATTTCTTCAAAAATTCCTCCCTCCCTCAGCTACCTCTTGTCATGAAAAAAAAAATTTAATACGTTAATTTGTTCTATAAATTAGTGATTAATATGTCACCACTGTCAAAGATGTTGACACACCTTTGTCCATGCCATTTTCTAGCAAATATCATAGCAGTGCCCACTCTGCCAGGGACTTCGCTGCCTGTAGAAAACAAAGCCCTGAGCCAGATACACAGTTTACCTTCTACTGAAACTATAGTTACATGTTCTTTGTCATTGCTAATATTTTTTTGGTTTTGTTTTCCGCCTTTTCTTAATTTTCTCTTGATAACATTCGCCAGGGCTTTTCACTATATCGTTAGTCTTTTCACAGGAACAGTTTTTACCTCCATCAGTGCTATCTATTTACCTTCTTTTCTATTTTTAAGTTTTGGACTTGTTTATTTTCTTTCTGCTTTCTTAGCATATAACCTGCTGTTCCTTTTTCTGACTCGTAGAGTTGTCTGCTTGGTTCTTTATTTCTTTAATAAAGAAATTATAGTTCTTAATTTGTTAATAACATGTAAATCTGGTTGGTTCTTTAATTTCCAATATTTCTAGGACATATTCGGAAGTTGTACCTTTCCTCCTAACAGCTGATTGACTTGCATTCCACTGGTTTTGATATGTAACATTTTCATTATCTTTTGTTTCATCAGTTATTTAGGACATGTTTTATTAACTCGTATTTTTAATTTCGATTTCCAACTTTATTGGTCAGAGAATGTGGTCCTGATTCTGATGCCTTGGTATTTGGCGATACTGCTCTGTGGCCAAGTCATTGAAGTTTTTACGTTTGCTCTGTGGATGTCTGAAAGTACATTCTGTAGCTGGGAACTATAAGGTTGTGTATATATATATCCATTAGATGAAGCTTGCTCATTGATTTTGTTTCAACTTCCATGGCTTTAAGTTTGTGTCTTAAATGTTAAAACATCTCAGATACATATATTTCAGTATGACTGTGAATTTGTAAATTTCCCCCTAGAAATTCTGACAATTTTATATCATAAAATTTAAGGCTATGTAGCTAGTTATGTACAATTGTGGAATCATTCTATTTTGCATGAGAATTCTCTTACTCTTAACGGTCATCATTATTCCTAATCAAGCTTTTGCCTTAAATTCTGTTTTGTTCTAATATAAACACAACTACTCTTTCTTCCGGTTAGTGTTTTTTATCAATGTATATTCTAACCTCCTTTACTCTCATTCTTTGCAATGATGTTTTAAATGTGCTACTTACTAAAAGCAAATCTATGACTTTTTGAGAGAATCTCTACATTCTAATTGGCAAATTTTGTCTCCTTATATTTACTGATGATGACTGATACAGTAAAGGATATGGGTGGCTCAAGAACATAAATTTTATAGGACACTGCAGAAATAGTACAATAAAGGAGGGAAATAGGAGAAAAGGGGAGAAGAAGGTAAAAAGGTAAAATAAGTTTGTTGATTGCCTCATATTGTCCACTCAAATGGTCTAAAAGGATAATAGCCCTTGTAGTAATGAATTTCCTTATTGCTCATATTCTTTAATATAATTCATAACTAAAAGAAACAAGTGTCCTTGAGAAAATGGCTGAGTGCACATTTGTGTAAAAAAGGTACAATATCTAGAAATATCTTGTTCTGCCAAAAAAGAAGAATGTTTTTTTCGATATTGATGGTGTCTGTCCAAAGGACACAGGAGCCAACTTGAAGGGGCTTTTCTATGGCCAGAATTATGTTGATTGGAGCATCAAAAAATAATAATGATTATAGATGATTGAACCACTTGGAATCTATGAAAACCCATTCTCTATAATGAAATTAAAAAAGAAGAACACCAAAAAATTCATTTGCTATTAATTGAGGCCATTCTTAAAGCAACTTCTTACTCTAAAAAAAAAAATGTTAAATAAAGTGAAGAAAATAAACATTAACTCCACCTTTCAAGAAAACAAATTTATTTTAGGGTAACCAAATAGTCTCAGTTGATGGGGGGAAAAAGCACTACTGAATAGAAGAATGCCAGCTAATATATGTAGAAGAAATTATGAAATTTAAAAATCATCACTTTACAACTTTAATTGATTCAGGAAAAGATTATTCATTGTTGCTAACATTGAGTAAATGTTTAGTGGGGAGCTGAATATCTTTATAATACCATAAAAGCATTAAGTAGTCACAAGGAAAAATAACATTGGATTCTACTTAAGAGGAAATAATCAGCTCAAAAGAATTTGTTATAACAAGTAAACAAAATGAGTATCGAGAGATATTAAGGAATTATTACTCTTTGTGATAATGTTATTTTGGATACATTGCTTCATTTTTTTAAAAAAGCAATCTGAAATCAAAAATAATGAAATAATAAAATAATGGTTGTAGAAACAAAATGCAGTATATCCATCATGTCTTTATTTTTCTGTGATATCAATTGATCTATTATAGGAGCACTACTCAATCTTTCGGGAAAAAGTGGTTATTTTATGCAAATACACACACACATTCTATTTCTTTTCCCATATTTTTAGCCCTTAAAATTTTAATGTACACAATAAAATGTGTTAAATAGACATAATAAAGTTTGAAATTAGTCAATTTCACTACACCTCTCATAAACAATGCAAAGCCCTAGCAAAAGCTTTAACACTTATCCTACTTTTTTGATCTTATATGTTGTTGTTGCTCTGCATTTTAATTAAGCTTTGTGTTTATATCTTCTAAATCAATTATCATCATGTTGTTATCATCATCATCATCATCATCATATTTAGGTTCCCCACATGTTTACATTTTGCTGGTGTATCATTGCTTCTTATACCCCAGATAAGATTGAGTTCACAATTCTTTTCCCTGTATTTCATCCTTTGATATTGCTTTTAGTATTATTCTATGAGTGGCAAATTCTCCCCATCCTTTTTATGTGTAATTATCTTTAACCCTCTTGCTTAAATTATTGTTGAGCTGGGTATAGAGATCTAGTTGGAGATTATTTATCAAAGCTCTTTGGAATGTTATTTCTTTGTTTCTCGCTTGCTTTTGTTGCAAATGGGAAGCGTGCAGGCAACCTAATTGTTATTCATTTATATTGATACATTTTTGGTGCACTGCTTTTATCACTAAATTTTTCTAGATCCAAAATTTTCTTTATTCTGCTATGAATTCATTTGCTCCTTGAATCTGAAAATCCATGTCTTTCATCAATTTTGGAAAATCTTTAGCCTGGTACATTCAAATATTACTTCTCCCTCATTCTCACTAGTTTCTCTTACTGTATCTGCTACTCACTATGTTGAAACTTGTCTTTTTATCCTCCATGTTTCTTAACTTCTCTTTCACATTTTCCATCTCTTTACCTTAACATTGCATAATTATTTTATTATATTTTATAGTTCGTTAATTTTATGTTTAGGTGCTTAACCTGTCTACATTTTTCATTTCAAAGACTATTTTTAAGTTTATAAAAAACCTATTTTCCTTTTCTAACAGAACCATTCTTTACAAACAGAAAACATATTTTAGATTTCGTGTCTCATTTCCATTATCTCAAATTTTTAAAGTTCAGTATTCTTGTTTATTTAATATTCTGACTTTTATCCATGGTGGATTGTCTGAGCTTGAGTTTTGAAATATTGTATTGTGAGCTCATTATTTGGCTGGTGGGGGTCTTTATCAATGAAACCTCCTATGATCTAGGTTATAAAAGTATTCCTAGTGATTTGTCCTCTACTAGGAGCCTCAGATCTGTTATTAGCCTGGGACCACTGTATGTTAATCTCCTTGAGGATTTCTAGACAATTCAGACAACATAAATCCAGTCCCCAAATTAAGGTGAGGCTATGCCTATGCTTATCAATTCATGGAGCCCGGTCTGAGACACACAACCATCTTTGTTATTTTTCCCAGCTGGAATGAAGAATTTTGTAAGATTTTTTTTCACTAAGCACAGAGTCTTGGCTTGTTGAAGATACAGCTCTATCAGTTCCACCTCTCTTCTTTGCTAAGCCTCAATTTCTCTTATCTCTTTATATTGCTTCTGTGAGTCAAAACACTCCAGGGCTGTACAGTTTCAGCTCACATGCTTAACAACAGTGGTTTTCATTTTCCTCTTCCTTTTTGGCTCCTATAGCATTTTCCCTTTGTAGTTCAGTTTTATATTTCACATAATTTTTATTATATTTTATTCTGCATTTCTAGCTGTTAGTTGCAGGTGAGTTTTCAGATCTTCTAGTCTGTCATATAGCCAAAAATAGGAGTACTAATTTTTTTTTGTTTGTTTTAAACTTCTATGGCATAAATTCTCATTGTCTTTCAACATTTTTACTTAATTTCCAGCAAAAGAAAAAAATGACTTTATATACACTAACATTTTAGTCTTCTTTCATGAATATCTCCCAGGATGTTATATTCCTCTGAAGTTCCTGATGCTACTGTTATTTCATTGATCTACATTTGGCCAATACATTTATTTTTGAAAAAGGAAATTAGGCAAGGGAAGCGTTATCTTCTTTCATTTGAAATGCTCCTGGTTTTTATATGTTAATCTTTATTATTGTCAGCCTTAATATCCTGGATATTGTTGTCTTTTCTAATCCTTGGGAATTATACTTGATTTGCCTCTTTTTTCTCAGACAGCTTCTTCTGTACCTATATATTCTCTTCTTACCTATCCCACTGAAAGTTGGCCCTTCTCTTCTCTTCTTAAGCCAATGATCGAGGAAGCTCTTTTCCTCTCCTAATTCCACTAATGTACTTAAATGACTAGGTCTCGTTTTACAGCTTTTGCTACACTCTCTAATACATTTTTCTACTGGATTTGCTGCCTCACACTCAATATTCATCTTATACAGCACACATTGCCTTTCGGTTCGTCACAACATGTTCAAAATCCTGGTATTTCTTTCTTTAGAATAGCATGTTTCTTCCTACTCCCGTTTGTGATACCAATAAATTCTTTTCTTGGAGAGAAAGAATTTTCTGTTGCTAGATTTCCCGATGTCCCTACTCTCTTTACTCCCTTGTCTTCAATCTCCTCCTCATGTGCATGTACCAATGTGCATGATTATTAATTTCTAGATTAAATTCCCAGGATTCCGAATTTAAGGTTTTCCATAGATTAAAACGTCTTCCTTTCTCTATTTTTACCTTCTCCTCAAATTCAGGCTTATAGAATATCTTACATAATGGTTAGTTTGATATTGCCAAATTTAAAAAAAATTTAAACTAGTTATTGGTACTCTATTTAGAAAGATGCCTCCAATACCCATCATCAGCTTCATTCCAGAGTCAAATGGAATGGAATAAAAAATATATAATTATCTCTTCTTCCCTATGCTCTAGCATAATTACATAATTAGGATTATTCCTCTTCATTCTCATTATATGTGCAAAATTATTTTATTATCTTTTTACTTTGGCAGATAAGCATTGTCTGAAATAAAAGCAATTTTCATATCCGTAGTTGTACCAGTGGAGAATCTGTGAAAGTTTCAGTAGAAGGAGATCCAGAAGACAAATCAATTAACAAGTATAAATTATTATTAATATTTGACCAGTACCATGCTACCAAAGGCAGAATTCCTGCCCTAGAGGGTCCTAAAATTCTTTTAATGAGAGAAATGTGGAATGAAAGAAAGGAAAATAAATTACTGCAGGGGTGTATGTGTGTGTTTGCGTGTGTGTGCTTATGTGTGTGTGTGTGTTTAAGCAAATACAACCATGAATGACAATCAGAAACACTTCCAGGAATTTAAAATAAGAATGTGCATAAAAAGATATTTTTGTTTTGATTTGAGAATCCTGAAAACTTCTAAATACTTTATTGCATCTCTTTTTTCTTTTCCATGATACCTTAAAGAGAATATTGGGTAAATTTTTTAAATGGTTTATTGTGTAAATGAAGCAAAACAAGAGCCAACTATTATTTTCCTCTAGAGCTCTTTGCCATCAAATTCAGATAGTTGCCCATATTGTATCAGTCATTCAAGTCTAAAATAGTATTAATTTTTTCTAAGATTGATTTTTGTCATGTGAGTAGTATGTGAGGCCCTGTGACTATAATTCATACTACTACATTCAAAAGATACAATAAAAGATATTGTGAACACTGCCTCAGCTTCATAGTTTGTCTAAAGCATGCATTCTCAGAATCTGAACATGTCCCAGCATCCAGAATCCACAAGATGGCATTAGTGTTCACTTTTTTTTTCTTTAGAAGGAAGTTAATTTTATGATTGTTGTTTGTCTTTTTTTTTTTTTTTAAGAAAAAGATAAAGAATTTTCCTCTTCTGAGATATTTCTTAATATGACTAGCAATAATTAATTAGACATTTCTGAAAAACTGCGAATAAAAAAATTACTTGCCTATACTTTATTCTTTACATCAGTGTTTTGTAAGCTGATCATCTCATTCTTTGAATTTCTATATCTCTCTCCTGCTGTGAGACTCTGAGACTGTGCAGTCCAGTCCAATAGTAGCTGTATGTGCAATTTAAATAAATTAAAGTTAAATAAAATTTAAAATTTAGTTCTTCAATTGTACTAGCCAATTCCATGTGTTTAGTAGCCACATGAGGCTTGTGGCTGCTATGTTGTAAAGGGTAGATATAGAGCACTCCCATCACTACAGAAAGTTCTCTGCACAGCACTATCTGAAGGACAATGGCTCAAAGATCTGAATGCATTTCTAAGAACTGATATATACAAGTGGCATCTCCCTGTTGATATCTTTCCTTATGAGACACATTCTGAAATGAAAACAAAAGTGAGCAGGAAGTTGAAATTATAATGTAAACCTGCACACACTTTTGTGCATAGCATGCTCTAGAGACATTGCTGCATCTTTAAAAATATTCACATGGGGGCCATGTGTATAGGGGGCATTAGTTTGGACATTTTCAGAGCAGCCATTGGCATCCATTACTTTTTAACTCTACTTATATTTTTGAAGTCCAGGATGGTCACGGCTTTCAGAAACACAAAAACAAAATAATAGAGCTGGAAAGAAACCTGGAGATCATGGGACCCAACCTCTTTGTGTGATTCTTTAGGAGACAGGACACAGAATGAGGCTAGTCATGTAACAGACGGCTCCCTAGTGCAGGAGACAAATTCTTTACTTGGTGATCGTGGTTGAACTTTTCTGTACCTAACTTTCATTACATGGAAATTAAAGGATCGGGAAAGGCTATATGCAAGTTTACTTTCAGTTCTAAATTTCATGTGTCACATTTAGTGTTAGTAATTAAAGGGGTTTCAAAGTCACGGGATAAAAGATAGTACATCTACCTTGAGTATTAATTTTGTTTGAGGATTTGAGGAAGAAAAATTAAATACTTTCACTGGTAAGTGATTTTGAAATTATCTTTTTATCTTCAAAAGATGCAGATATGTTATGAAGATAAAACATGAAGGTACAAAGGAATATTATGCCTATAGTAGGCTATTTGAGATATACTCCCAAAGAGTTCTCATTCATTTTTTCTGCCTTTAAGGATAGTTTGTACACATTTGAGAAATGCTTCAATAAGCAACTGCACATGTGCAAAAGCCTTCCAGTGACAAGTTTGGAGACTTGACCATGGTTTAATGTGGTCTACAAGTCCAGAAATTTTATTTTGTTAAACCCATAATAGAGTTTAATTCACAGTAAAATGCAAAGTAAGCATATAATACTTCAGAGTAATGTTGGTGGTAATTATACCAGAAATTTGGGCTAAGTTATTACTAAATTTTATAAAAACATAGACTCTGAGCTTCCTGGCAGCCAAGTAAAAAGTCAATTGAATGAGTGGTATTATTCTTATTTTAGAATAAATGAAGAATAATATTGTATAAGAAAAGTAGACAAACATATTCAAATTCAGAAAAATCAGAGGGATAGAATGTAAGAGTGTTTTTAAAAGAAACATTAGGATTATATAACAAACATGTGTTTAATAGCAATTTTACAAATGATGAAGAAATACTCTCTATAAAGTCATTTCTTAGGTCTACCCTGGATAAAGGCGGACCTAAGACCTGGAAAAAAATGTTGCTGTATTGGAAATTTTTCAAACCACTTCTACAGAAAGTTAAACATAAATATGTTCCGGGTGTATAGCATTTGAGTGACCTAACCTGATACAAGGGTAGATCTTAGAGAACATGAAGAAATGATTATCTTCAATGATCATTTCTTTTTAAAATGCTTTATTGTAATCTTGCACATAAACATACTACCGATTCCATAAGACAGTCATATTATACTAAACATACTACCAATTCCATAAGAAAGTCATATTAATCTTGCACATAAGCATACTACCAATTCCATAAGAAAGTCATATTATACTAAAAGGAAGAGTTCAGACATACCCTTACATATCAGCTGTTTAAAACAGAGATCATACAAGAGAAGTGTTTATAGAGATGTTTTCTATCCCTTAAAGAAAGCAACCAAAAAATATTATAGATCCAAGAGCCTATAGTAAACTGAGACTGGAAATACTAGAATTGTTCATTCTTGTCTTAGATTTTCAAATGGTAATAGTGATTATAGACTGATCAATACATAACTTTTTTCTTTGACATTTTTACTGTGGTAAAAATAGCATATTATTAATGTATTGTCTTAAACATTTTAAGTGTACAGTTCAATAATAAGTACATTCACATCGTCGTACAACAGATATCTAGAACTTTTTCATCTTGCAAAACTAAACTCTCTACCCATTAAACACTAATTTCCTCTCCTCTCTTCCCCAGCCTTTGGCAGCCACCTTTTTACTTTTTGTTTCTACAATTTTGACTACTTTAGATATTTCATATGAGTAGAATCATACAGTATTTGTCCTTTTGTTACTAGCTTGTTTCACTTAGTATAATGTCCTCACGTTTCATCCACGTTGTAGCATATGACAGGATTTCCTTCTTTTTTAAGACTCAATAATATTCCATTGTATGGACATACCATATTTTGTTTATTCATTTATTCACCAGTGGACATCTGAGTTGCTTCCACTTCTTGGCTATTATGAGTTATACTGCAATGAACATGAGTGTGCAAATATCTCTTTTAAATTCTGCTTTGCATTCTTTTGAATATATACTCAGAAGTTGGATTACTGGATCACATGGTAGTTTTACTTTTAATTTGGTGAGGGTCCTCCATACCATCTTCCATAGTGGCTGCACCATTTTACATTCCCACACACAGTGCACAAGGGTTTCAATTTCTCTGCATCTTTGTCAACATTTGGTATTTTCTTGTGATAGTGGTCACCCTAAAGAGCAATGATTACTTCTATGTTGCCCTATCAAATATCGACTGTGCCAGCCAGATTTTTTACAGAAATAGTGTACAGCAAGCAATTCAAGATGGTGGTTGCTCAGATGACTTGACTTAGAGGATAACAACTGAATTGCCGTAATTGTAAGAGTTGTAACGGTCTCGAATTTAGACATTTAATTAATTTGAAAGGGTGCAATCATGGTGAGTAGTCAAATAGCAGGGCCCGTGGTGTATAATAGCAGTCTTTGCTGACGTGGTAGTCACCGTGGATGCGACATAATGCTCTCAGAAGAAGACAGTGTAGCTTTGCCAAACCTGCTCCTGCCACTATCAAGCTGTGAAATAGGGGAAAATACTTAACCACTTTGAACTCATTTTCCATATTTGTGAATTAGGAATAACACTATCAACTGCACCGCACATTATTAGCACAAAGATTAAATGAAAAAATATATGTGAAATGTCTGGCACATAGTATGCTATCAACGAATGTTAACTTCTTTTTCCTTAATCCCTAAATCCATTTCTCATGTCAGTTGATATATTGGGAGATCAAGACCTGAATTTTTAATAAAAGTCTGATAGAAAGTTTTAGAAGACATTTAAGTAATGCTTTCTGGAGAAGCATTTTCTTGCCTTTAACTTTAATATAAGAGATTAAATTGAAAGTGCTATCACGAATGAATTGTTCTAGAGTCTTAGTCAACTGGATCTGAGAATCTATATTCATAAGCTTACATGGCCTCACACTGCTATCTTTGGTAGTCCACCAGGCCATTCTATTTAATAAATGCAAACCATTTTTAACGGAGCAGCCAGAGGGATGTTCTTAAACCATAAGCTAAATCACATTACACCTCCACTCAAAACTCTCCAGTAGCTTCCTACTAGAAAGCTGTTAAGCTTAGATGGCTGATATCTGTGTCCATTTTAATCATTAATGTAAACTCAGTATGCAAAATAGTACCTAACAGATAATAAACCCTTAACAGCTATTTATTGAATAAATACATGTATGAGTAAAGGAATAAAGTGGTCAAGCAGAAAGAATTTCCATATAGTATTTCTGGATTCTGCTTATTTTTCAGTTCTAACCAGGGTCACTGAAGTGGAGTCAGGAGACCAGTCAATCCCTGGTGATGGAAGTCGTCACTTCCTTTCTGATGTTTGGACGGACGATCAGTATTGATCGTCCCTCCCAAAAGTCTGCTGGGCCTGAGCACTATAAATTTTTCTTAACTCCTGCTTTGGAGGAGAGACCTCACTCCAGCTCAGCCTCCAAATCAACATGAAAACTCAGGGCATTAGTGTTGACAGAGGAGCAAGTCTAGGATGCAACGTACTTTCAATCCCATATAGGATGCTCCTCTCACAGACAGAGACAATCAAGGATAAATTAAATTGTCAATTATCAAGAAGGTTTTGTTCCTTTTATGTAAATATGGTTACCTTAAAATGCGAGTTTCACTTAACTGTATTGAGTTGCAGTAAATTTGATCAAATACTTCTCTCTTTGGATAAGATGTCATTGAAAAAATAATGACCTATTAGGAAACAATTTTTCTAAACCAAGTAATCCAGAAATAGAATTTTATTAGAACCATTTCCACTGTTGACATTTGGGGTTCCTAAAATTGTTGTGTCAATTACAGGATGCCTCAAACATATACTGTTTAACTAGCTCTCTACTTGGAACTAGAAAACTAGACTTTTATATGCCCATTGGCAGTGTGTGTGTGTGTGTGTGTGAGAGAGAGAGAGAGAGAGAGACCGAGACCACACACTCAGAAATGGCTTATCAAATAGGCAAGACAGGAATTAGAAATCAATTCTTATTGGTTTGCATTCAGATGATTTAAATGTGACCTGACTGATGTTAACTGTCATCATTATGATCAAGAAGTCCTGAACTCTCCTGAATGTATGTGGTTGGGTGATCTAGTATTTTTAAAGAAATTTATTCTCTAAAAGACTCAGAAAGAAAAAAGGATATCATATAAAGAGAGGAGAAAGGTTACTAGATTAAAATATCAAGAGTAAACTTTAGAAATTGGACTAACTGCCTTAAAATGTTGTTTTCAAAACTGAATGTGCATACATATTACTTAAAGATCTTGTTAAAAATGCAAGTTTTTATTCAGTAGGCCTGGATTAGAACTGAATGTCTTCATTCTGAGTCCCAAGTGATGGTGTTGTGGACCATCATTTGCAAAATTCTTAAATCTTTTTAGTAAACCTAGTTAAGTCTTTTCTTTCCTCCTTTCTTTGGAGGAAGATCCTCTCAGACTTAGATAATTACCTTGAAACTGGTGATTCAGGTTCTGGCTACTGATAAGAATTATTGAAACTCAGCATTCTCCTTGGCCCATTATAAGGCAGGAATGGCTTTAGGCCAAAACAGGGCCTTAGAGTCTGAGAAGGGAGGGGAAATTTAACCCAAGATTTTTTCTTTCTTTCACGAAATATGTTAACCAAGCCTATTTTCCTTTACCTGATTGATGTGCAAATTAATGATAGAAACATAACGATATATGATTTAAATAACAAGTTGGTATCTTTTTCTAAGGTCAATGGCGGCATTTCAGCAGGATACCCAAGACCCTGTCCTGACTAAGGCAGAGAAGGAAAGAGCTCCACGAAACCCCAACAAGCAGGGACTATGACCCTCCTCAGCAGAAAGCAGATACAGAAGAAGAGACCTCCCACCCGTCAACATCCACACCAATAAGAAGGGTTTCATAGCTCAGAAAAAAGTTAGGCAGGAAAGTTAGATAGGGTCCACCTGTAAAATGCTGAGGTCATCCTACTCTAGAAAGCGTCAGCTCAAGCCTGCCCACAATTAAGCAAGCCAGAGGACATTTTTGGGCTAAAAGTAACTCATACAAGGAAACAAGAAAGCAGAATATTAGGTACTAGTTTCAGCCAATCATTCGTAACTATGCAACAAAGACCCCAACAACCTTCATCTCACCTGAGCCTCATTATACCATCATTATAATATGATGCATATGCCTGAAAGTTTATTAATATCGTTATAACAGACTGAATTCTGGGAACGAACAGGCGCAGAAAGCAAAAGATGAGTCACTGGGTCCTGTCCATCTTAGTTGTCCATCAGGAAAGTCCACTCCTCCAAGAAATGTAACCACCCACAGCAAATATGGATAAAATCCCAAAGGCTTTGTTACTTTGCCCTTGAGCCCTTCTATTGGTGGGGCCAGCTTCCACGTCTGGAAGTGTGCTGTCGCTTTACTTTCCCTGCTAATAAAGCTATTTTTTTTTTTGCTGTATTTTGGTGTCTTGCTCAATTCTCCATTAGAGACATCAAGAGCCTTGACAACATACCAAGAAGGGAACCTCACTCTCCGATAACAATGCTAATGCTGCTGGTCCACAGACCACACTTTGAGTAACAAGGCTTTAGAATGTTCTGACAAAGGCCTAGTGGTCCAAATTGAAAAAGAAGTAATCCACACAATGTAAGTAAATGCCAAAGGTGATTTTGGAGGCCCTTGAATCATCGCTAGTTCATCGATGGGACCATGATCACAGTATGGGAAGGAATTATTATTTTATTAGTATGCCATCATTCAAGCCCTTCATCTCATGAGTGTGACCCATTGACGCTTAGTCGGGGGTTGTTGACACCGTGAGTCTTAGTCGGGGGTTGGTGTCACCGTCAGTCTCTACCACTTGAATTCAAGAGCTACAAGGCAAGTCTCATCTTAAGCATTTCCCCATTTATAGGAAAAGGAGACAGAATCACATGCAGCAACACAGTATAAAACTCAGTGGTCAGAATGATTGACATAAATAGGGAGAAGCTGAGACCCATTGGAAGAATAAATGCTCTGTTATAAGTTTGTCTGTGAATAGGATTTATCCACTCAGCCTTGAAATTTAGGAAAAGCCCTGAAGTGTGATGAGGCACATAGGAAGGCCTGGACTTGCTCTGCACCACTTAGAGGCCTGCAGCTTGCTGCTGACTTGCCTCCTCCAGCTCTGTGGTCACCCGACCTCCTCCAAGCACCAGTGCCAGGAGCCCCACTGGGCCATTGTGAGCATCCAAGTCCCCCCCCCGGGGCACATTCAGCATCGGAGGCTATGCATTTAACAACACAGAACAAAAGAGAGAAAGCATTATGTGAAAGAGCCAGGTGGAAATACCAAATAAAACCACTCGAAAAAAGTTCTTCTGCATGCTGAAAATACAGTGCATGAATAAAATTCATTTACTTTTGAGCCTTCCCCACAGAGTTCTCTGGCATGCCCTGTTGTGCTACATCGAGAAACAAAGGAAAGTCAGAGAATCATTTTCCTAAGCGAACAGAAATATAAGCTGGAGTAAATGTGAGTATATGCAGAAACAGCAAATTTATCCATCTACAGAAAAAGAAAAAGAAAAAAAACACATAGACCTCTAAATGTGGCAGTTTCAAGGTTTGACTTACTTTTTTAAATAACAAAATATAATTTATGTGCCTCATAATTTCATAGTTCTACAAAAAATGACTGGCTATGATATCAAATTGAATACTAAATGGGGAAAAATGACTTATTCTTTATTCAACAGTTGTCAAGGTCAGTATGACTTGCCTGAACGTTAAAGCATATGTTCTGTGGGCAGGGTAGAACATTGTAACAGATTGAGCCCTATGGGTATTGGAGTAAAATGGTTGGGAGAGATTGAGAGTTCAAGAAATATAGTTAGGGAAGAAAATACGAAGAAAGAAATACAGAGAGCCAAGAACTTAATTTTGGGGAAATTTCACACTTAGGGATGGGTGAAGAGAGAAAGGTCATGAACAATCCACAAAGGGGGTGATTGGAGTCTAATATATTGACACAGAAACCAAAGACAAGGGAATGGCTCAGGAAAGAGAGATGTCCAATGGAGTTAAATCTTCAAGAAAACACAAGAAGTATGAGCACCGACAAGTAGCTGATCATTATAGTGTATAGTTTAATGAGAGTCAATGAAAATTAGATTAGAAAGGGTTAAACTTTAAAGGTTCAAGTTTAGCAGGGAAATAGAGAAATTTAACCTTGTATGAAAGACAAGTAAAAGAGAATAACAAAATTAAGGGTTTTGAGAGCAGGAAGGAGACAACACATTTATGTCAACATAGCATGGAGGGGACACACTCCAGAAGAGCTTCAGTCTCCTAGTCATCGTAGGTGGTAGCATTATCATTCCCAAGAGACATAAGTGGAACTGGAGCTATGGAATAGTGGGGGTTTTCTGAAAAAATTGGGAAATTAACACGAGAGGCATATAAAGACTACTGAGCAAAAACATATATAGTTTTAACTTGGTATAATCGAGTATTAAAATGATCTTAAAACTCATTTTATAAAAATAAAAAATACTGCACATTTCTTCAATTCCTGGAAGTTATTTGTTTTGTCCCTTGGAATATATCCTTAGAAAATAATTTCTATAGAAAAATCTCTCTAAACAAATTTATCATTTTTATTTTTCTGTGCATATGTCTGCGCAGCAGTCAGAATGGTAAACATGGAAGAAAACATGGCAGGAAAGAGGCCTTGGATATGCTCTAGTCCAGCCAAGAAGCCCAATCCTGCCTCATGGAATATGCAACACTGTAATTACCACTCATAGCTCTTACTTACTCACTTTCCTTCTCTCTGTTCTTCAGAGGAAGAAAAACACATAAAGAGCCATTAATCTTCCTGGCATTATGTTGCCAATTGGTGATAGATAAAAATTGCCAAATCTCTTGTTTTAAGACCCCGTCTTCTGTCTGTACTTCAAGCTTATCTCTGTGTTTAGCTAGAATTCTTAGCAGAGACCTGAATTCACTCGACATTTGATCTATTTGGTAATTAGTCCACTTAATAGTAAAGTCTAGACAAATTCACCAAAGAAATGCATTACCATTAAATATTTAGTATATTCAAAAATAATGCTATACAAAATAACAAAAAATTATTCTGTTGATTATTTTATGAGACATAGTTACGCCTAATGGACTCTTTATGACTACCAATTCTACAAAGACCAGTGCTTGGTTTTTCTTCACAAGTAATTTGCATGTGCTCCTATTACCTTCATAAAAAGATTTGTCCCCATAGTCACCAAAATATGTGTTTGTCTATCATTGACCTTGGGCTATCCACTCTCTTTTGCCTAGAATCCTTTGTGATAGAGTGTGCATTTATGTAATTTTTTAACCTGTTTAAGAGTAAAATGTAAATGAAACAGTTGTTATTTTTTCCATGTAAAGCTAGTGGCCTATATGGGAAATAAGTCTACAAATATGGACTCAGCATTATATTCAAAATGTCTTAGTTATTTCACAGGAGTTATTTTTATTCTGCAATAGTTTGTTATAAATCAGAATACAACCCCATAATAATATATCAGTGTTGTTGGAATGTAAAATGCTTCAACAAAATTTCAAAGATAAAGCAAGGAGACAGAATCAGAGATTACAAAACATAGGGAGACACTGGTATATGACAAACATACAGAGGAAAACAATCAGAATCCTGGTCAACAAAAAGCTAAGGGTTAGAAGCCAGTAGTTTAAAGTGATTTGTGCCGGGTGATCATTTAGAGCAAAGTAATGAGGAAAATTCACAGGCAAGAAGGTGAGACAATAAGAGTTAGAGACGCTTACATGCTTCACAAGCAGCAAGAAGAACCCATTTAAGGTCAAGTTCCATCAGAGCCAGAAAGTTTCTCCTAGGGAGAGTCAGTTTTTGTTACAAACAAACCACCTTAGAAATTAGAGTTTTAAAACAATATTTACTTATTATTTAGCATGAGCATAAGGGTCCATTGAGCATTTATTTCTGATCATCTGGGTCAGGCTCAGCTGGTCTTGGTTGAGCTCTGTGTCTGTGGTCAGCTGGGATGATGGCTGGAGGCTGTGTAGTCTTAGATAGCCTCACCCTGGATAATTCAGCTCTTCCCCAGGTGGCACTCTTATCTCTCCACCAGATTAGCCTGCCCAGGTTCCCATGGTGAGATGCAAGAAAAGAGGTTACGCACGTGCTTTTTCAAGACTTTGCTCACATTTATTTTGCTATCATCCCATTGGCTAAAGCAGGTCATGTGGTTAAGTCTAGAGCCAGTGCAAAGGGCAGAACCAAAGAAGATGATACAATGGATGCTAATGGATTTGAACCATAAGTGCAGTCAATATACCACAGTAAGTAGCCAATATCAAGGCATTGGTAGTTCGGAGCTAAATGACAAGGACAGGTAAGGGCATATACTTTCCAATAAACAATAGCTTGGTAACTGATGCATGAAAAAAAATATTTAGCTTATAAATGCTCACTTGAAAGCAATTAAAGAAATAAAGACCATTCAAATCCTGGCTGCACATTTCTACCTGCTAAGGTTTAAGAATGCAATGTTGGAGATTTAGGTTCGATATATAAAGAAAATCTTGCTGACAATGGGAGTTGTTAAACACTGGAATGGGTTTCTAAAAGAAACTGTAATTTTCTTTTCTTTTAAAGTACTTAAATTCAGACTAGCTACCTAGTTATCTGGTGTGTGTTCTTGGACAGAAGCAGAAAGATGAACTAATTGACCTTTCAGAGTCCCTCTAGACCTATTATTGTCACGCTGAACCTATTCACACAGTGGAAGAAAGACTCTAACAGCCTGCCTTTTATTCCTACACTTAACACACATTTATTACAGACCTCTCTGTGCCTGGCACTCTGCTTGGTGCTAGGGACATAATCCCAACCTTTAAGGAGATCACAGGCTTTGGTCAAAAGGTGGAGCAGAAATGCCCCATCTACATAAGTGTTAGCACATGAGGGTGATAGAAGATGCTATTTAAAACAGTGAATGTCTTCAAAGGACAAAGGCTCTTGTGAAAGGAAAGATCTCTTGCCCTGGGTTTCTGTCGATCTTTTGAGCTGGCCAAGCAAGCAGAAGTCTCTTTTGTTCCACTAAGCCCACTGATGGGTTTGAGATAGACAAAGGAACTTAACAAAAGAGTTATAGGTTAGGGGCTGGAAAGAACGGAGTTCTCTACATAATTAAGTGAGAATTTGTGAGTCTCTTGAAAACCCAAGGTGAGAATGGAAGCAGACTAGAGATAGAATAATGAGGGCAAGAGTCTGTGGTGACTAAAGAGTATCTAAGAATTTAACGACTTAATTTTTTTAAAAATCTAACAAGACTCTGTCCAAACAAGATAGCTGGTATAACATCTTTCCCTGCTTATTCTTGCTAAGTACGATAATAAACCCTGGAAATAATGCAGGAGAAATCAAAGGAGAACTTGGAGTCGTGGTAAGAGGAAAGCACACTGATTAGTGAGCCAGGACTGAAGAAACAACATAATGTCAAGACATCTTACCACCTCCTGCCCAACAGGAGAAGGTGACTCAGGCCTGGCATTTCTCGCCTCTGGAGCTAATGACAGAAGATGGCCCGGGTAGTCCAATTACAATGAGATCTCACAAGAGTCCTGTCCACAGAACCACCATAGGGGACGGATCAAAGCCTCAGTGAGAATGGGCCTTCGGAGGAAACACTCTTCTCCCTTGACAGTCTTGGGACTCTGCTCTTCCATACAGAGACACCAGCTGGAGGCGGATGGTGCACTGGGCACCTGCATAGAGGATGCTGCTACAGTAAGCATCTAACCAGGAAGCTCTCTGTGTCCCCATAGGCCACAGACTCCACCGCTTCACCTAAAGGCTCATGGGAGATAACAGGCTTGGGGACATTCCTTCCACCCCTGTAAGCAGCACCAGCAGAGACCTGTCAGATCCCCATGTCCTACCTTAAAGAATGGCTAAAGGAAGTTCTTCAAACGGAAATGAAATAAACAAGAAGACATCCATGCCATGGAGAAGGAAGAAGAGGTGAGGAAGGAGGTATAGTAGACTATCCTTTTCCTCAAGCATTTTCTAAAATATGTGCTCAGATTGAAATTAAAATGAGAGCACCATCTAATACTTAAGACCGTGATATTTAAAAGTAGGGAAGGTAAAGGGTAAGTAGAAGTAAGGTTTCCGCATTGAACTTGAAGTAGTAAAACAGTATCTGTGATGAAGCATGTATGTATATTGAAATACCCAGAGCAACCACTAAGAGAATGATGCAAAGTGATACACTCAAAAATACCATAAATACGCCAATGTGGAATCCTTAAAAAATGTTTAGGTAACCCACAGGAAGGCAAAAAACAAAAAAAAAGAGAGAGAGAGAGAGAAACAGAAGAATAAGCAGCAGAGAAAATAAATAAAAACCAAATAATGAAATATCAGACTTTGTCTCTAACATATCAGTAATTATTTTAAGGGTAAATGTTTAAATATGCCTACTAAAAGCCAGAAATTGGCAGACTGAGTTTTTTTTT
>NW_011888859.1:4013243-4031594 GCF_000151845.1 Pteropus vampyrus | reverse complement strand
ATTTTAAGGGTAAATGTTTAAATATGCCTACTAAAAGCCAGAAATTGGCAGACTGAGTTTTTTTTTAAAAAATGATCTAACGACATGCTTTTTTTTACAGGAAATTTACTTCAAATTCAAAAGCATACATAGATTGAGAGAAAAAAGATGAAAAAAGATATATATCATTTTGTTTATAAAAAGGAATCGAGATACATACATTAGCTTGTATATGTATAAAATATTATAGATGATTACAAAAAATGTTAACAGTAGTTACTTTTGATGAGGATAACTGGGATCTGATATGAGAACACTGTATACCCTTCCATGCTATTTTAAAATTTTAGCACATACACTGATTAGTTTTTTTAAGTTCGTAAAAATAAGCTGAAGAAAAAACTTCAGTTAATTAAAGTTTAGGACTACCTAATATACGATGTTATGTTATTTATATATGGTAGTACAATAATATATGGTTTGCCCTTTTCACCAAGGCAAACCACAGATCATCCATAAAAGTCCCACTTCATATGGTCAAATTGCATTCATGTCACTCTGGAGTAGAAGGACAATCAAGGAAATAATTCGTCTTCCCTCTTGGTATCAACACTAAGATCGAGATATAGGCACAGCCACGAGGTAAAGAATGAATAGTTGAGCAAAGGCAAAACTGGAACCAAAGTTGACAATAAAAATATGTCCCCACACCCTCCTCTCAACTCCACCCACCAGAGTCACAGAAATCTTGACAGAGGCTTTGGACTTTTACACAGCCCTGTTTGCTTGCCCAAACTCATTTCATTTGCATCTCAAAGAACAGAACACCTTAGCAGACCACTAGGTGATAGCAGTATGACCTATAATTTGGTCTACACGACTTGTGCCCACTTAGTGCCCAATCGTTTAACCAAAAATTACACATCAGAGTCTCAAAAATTTTCAATGATAATGCCCATTGAGAAGAGTCATTATTTTAATTACTTAAGTATTATTTCTGATTATAATAAAAGAATCATGTTTCTTAGATACTAGTTACTTAAAGCACCTAGACCATGTTTGCAACACATCTACAGCCATTTTCAAATTCAGAAAGGGAATGCCCTATGAACTGAACCCTCGATGACAAATTCTGTCCCCTCCCTCATGGTGGTAGCAGTGGCTGAGACAGATGACTTAGAACTTTTATACATCAAGATTTTCCCATTAGCTATTTATGGGGAAATCTTTTAAAAATGTATATGCTTAAAAGTTTAAAGTGTGCTACTGAGGATGCTACATTGACAAATGGATACGCTGTAGGTTACACAATCCTTTCACTTCAGACTTAATTTTATAGCCAAAGGAAACAGATAATGTAGAATGTCTGAAGTTCTTGATCAAGACTCTTAAATAAAAGAGAGAATTTTTTTTCCTAGATAAAAAATTTTTTCCAAATTTTTTAATTAAAAGGCCGGGTTTTTTTTTTTTTTTTACCTATAAAAAAGCGCAACAGTACAAGAAAATACATTTTTAAAGGTGATGCAGAATAGCAAAGGAGTAGTAGTTGGAGATACAGGGAGAATAGATTAAATGGAAGGAATGACAAGAAAAAAAAAACCCCAAAGGAGTCAGTATTATGGACCCCATTGGCTATCCTTGTCAACTGGTCTTTTTTGTCTCCTGGCCTTAAAAGTGGCACAATAGTGTAGAAATTATTATAATAGCCACCTTACTGGAATTCTATTTACCTCACTGTTAAGTGAAGTTCATTCAATTCCTATGGATAACTAAGGTGCATTAGTCAGCATACTGAAATGGAGAGAGGTTTTCTATAGAGTCAAATGACCTATTTAATTGCCAGATCATCACTTCATCCTGGACAAAGTCCTTAGCCTGTACATGTCTAACAGTAAGAAAAAGCAGACCAGATCTTGCACTACCACTCACCGGAAGCCTCGAGCACCTTAGGGTCCACTCAGTTTTCTTAAAGCAAAGAATACAACCTTCCATTGGCTTCCAACCAGAGGAGCCAAAACTCATTGCCTAATGTTGCAATTTATTTTGAGTGGCAGCCTTCTTCTTAGCCATATTTCAATTTCTGTAGCAAAATAGATGCAGGAGGGAGTCAGGGGTATTTTAACCCTTATGGATCAATTGTTTAAATCAAGAAGAACAAAATGCTCTAAACACATAAGTATTTTGAAGATCTAAATTTCTGGTTTTTAAAAAAATAACGTATTCTTTTTTTCATTTCCACTACAATACTATATATGGCATATATGAGGGACATAAGCAAAGTTAGGGAACCTAAGTCTGAAAGATTTCAGGAGACCAGTTCATAATAAAAACACCTTTACTTCTACAGAGTTATTAGAAAAGTCTAAAATTCTTTACCAGCATTTTTTATATATTCAAAGCTTAATTCAGCTGACTCCTCTACATATTTTCCCTGTCTTCAAGGAATTTATAACTGAATAGTGTAACCAACATAACAAAATGTTCAGTGATACTTAAGATTACAAAGAAAAACAGGAAGAGAAGGAAATAAGAATCACTATTAGAGAAAGGAGGCAATGATTTACATGGAATATTTAGCATGGGAATGTTTATCTTATAAGACAGGCTATGCTCTATATAATCTTGTTTAGAAACTATGGCACCATACTAAGGAGATTTAGTGTTATGAAAACAAACAGTGGACTAGGAGTAGTGAAATGAAGTTTCTAATGTCCACGAATACATTGTGTGAACTTGGGCAACACATTTAACTTCATATGTCTTCATTTCTTCATCTGTACAATGAAGGTTTTGGACTAGAATTATTTCTAAGTCCTACACAATAAAAAACACATATTTTAAGTATAGAAGTCAAAATTTTTTAAATACATATTTTGGAAAAATTAATCCATTGACTAAATATTGTTTCCTTTGAAAATATTTTCTTTTACATTTGGTAATTTGCAAAAATAATTTTTATAAAAAATAAGATGGTTATGATTTTTTAAAGAATTTTTTATTATTAAAGCTTGGAAAGGCAGGCAGGACTTTAGGTGTTTCTGAATAACGACTCTCAGAATTTTTTTAAATTATCAAAGTCTTTAAACAAACTGACAATAGTTTATTCTTAAAGTATCTTGAGATGTGGCATCACAAGACTTAATATTTGTGAAAATCGTTTATGAATTGTAAGGCAATAGAAAATACAAATATCACATTATTGTTAGTGCTAAAAAATTCCATATATGCTGCTATCAAGTTCTTGGTTTTATGACTTATTCTTTTTCATTTTTAGTGACCATAAAATCTAGATGTTAAATTCTACGCAAGTTTCTAAGATGAACAATTCATACAAATGGTCTTTCTCCTTAGCTTTTAGGACATTTGGTAAACCCAAACATTATCTATGATTCTTCAACAGTTTTATTTAAATACAGATCTAGTACTGATTTTCACTGAAGAAGCCATCTATTGTCACTCATGTAGCCCTGGATGAATGAGTTTTAATTTGACCCTCAAGAGTCAGTCTAGCCAAATAATAACAATGAAAATGCATGAGAACAGCAATTTCAATCTGGCTATTTCACAGACAAGCTTATTTTATGCATCAATAGCAAATAAATCAAGAAATTGGATGGACTTGCTGAATGTCTTTCACTGTTCTAAGTAAATCCATCTAGCTAGCGTAACAAGCAGTTCTGAAGATTGGAGTGTAAGCAGAGGAGAAATATTGATTGATTGCTTTATTTAGAGTAGAACTGTAATATCACCTATGCAAGGAATTTAGCATATATAGCAAGGCAGTACCATCTTGTTGCTATAAACTTAACTGCAAGATAGATTAGACACTGGTGTGTAGGATCTGATCCCATAACTTAATGCCGTCTCTAATAGCGAAACAGCTCCTACTAAAGGCATTTACTTTTGGGAGATGCAAGTGACTGCTGGCTGGCACATTAGATTTCCATAATGCCATGCTATGGAGTAACTGAGCATCTGTGGGAATGTCAACATTCAGATGTAGGAGCAAGCTGTTTTCAATCAACCTTGCTGACATTTTAAGAGGAAGAACACCTTACATCAAGAAACTCAATTCCAAATTTATGCTCTGATTTGGAGGTTTAGACATCGTTATGTACACATAATAACAAAGCACCTTAAGAACAACCTCTCCTTCCCTATTAGTAATTCTTATTGTTGTAATTATTATTGCACGAATAGGAATAATACAAAGAAGCCCTGACCCATAGTCTGAGACCTAATAGATGCACTACTGAGACTAAAAGAACATGAAAGAATTAAAAGTGTAGAAAATAGCTGCATTAGCAATATACTTGCCCTGGTAGAAAACTGTGCTTAAATTCTTTTGCATGATCAGCAGCATTTTAATAACATGCCAGACCTGAGAAAAACTGAGGAAAACGTTTACCAACCTTATGAATTTCTAGACTATTCCACAAGACTATTCAGATAACCCAAGTTTTCCAGTTGACATTTCTTGGGGATTTTACTCATCTATTTTGAAGCCTTGCTTGACCAGCTTTCAGCTAGTACTCTACTCACGGGCATTTGAAATTCTGCATGCCTGCAAAAGTGCATCCCTCATACTCCAAGCACCATTTCCCACTTGTACGAGGTTGATGCAAACACTCCTTAGGGAAGTTAGAGTGTGGGGGAAAATAACTTTAAGAGGAGACAAAAATTCAAACAATCAGTTGCTTGATGCTTAGAAACCAAATTGTCCTCAGTAATACAGTAGCTCTTGACATTCAGGGAGAACTGAATCCCAAATGCTTTGTATATCTACAAATTAATACCCAGCACTACAGCTTATAAATTCTTATATATAATGAAGCAAGTTATATCTGAAAAATAAACTCAAATGACTTCTTCAACCCCTTCAAAGACTTACTTTGAATATTATAACCAGTAGAAGAAAGCAAAGCAATATTCAGATTTAGGATGTTAGCTAGACTCACTCCCTAGATAGATTACATGCCTTGCAGAGCAGTCTTCTGGTACATGGGATTCCAACTGCTTTTTTAGAAAAATGAAAAATTGCTATAGATTCCAGGCCTTAGGAAGGGTCACTTGTAAATGCAACTGCTCAAACTTATTTTATTACTGTGCTAAAACTTACAAACATTTTTATCACAAGAAAGTTATCTGTTCTCACCAATAACTTGATATAATCAGTAATAATGCACTTAAGAAGTAGAACCATTGATTATATTTGTCACAAAAATCAGGGGAAAGTGTTTAAATATATTTGCATTCCAATCTAATGAATACTAGTCATTTGATAACTTTAAAGAAAAAAGAGGATTATCGTTCTTTTTAAAAACTTGATTTACAAAGATCTCATCCAGTCTTTCAGGGTCTCTCCTGTGAAACTGATATTTGTCTACCTTTACCTTGCAGTAACAGTGAGACAGCAAATCCATCACTCCAGGCCTCTTTAAACACCGCGATATCTACGCTGGAGGATTGCAGAAAGAGGCGATACATTCTGCTCCTGAATTTTTACAGCTTTCACTCTGTTGCAGTGATATCAGAAATGTGAGAATTAGTTTTATGGGTATTTTGTAGCTATCTGAGGCATCTCCTTGCTGGATGACATGATGCCTCTCTTCAGTGCTCCTGCCTCTGTCCAGCAATAACTCACTGTTTTGATAGTATCTGAATATCACGTGACTCGAGGATACGCTCCACAAGAGCAGGAGGTTTCGTATAGAAGTTCACCTGACACGTGCTCACTAAACTAAATAGCGACCAGGCATTTGACTATGTTAGCTTTCTATTTCTAATGACTAATATTCTCTTACATTTTTTCTCATGTGAGGCCCTACGAAGCATAACCAACCCCTTGGCAGCAGCTTGTAAGACTTTTTGGTTCTCCAGGGACAGAAGAGGAAGCCAAAACAGGTTTCAGCAGAGAAGCTAGTATAGCTCTACTCAGCAATGCCTAGAGGCAACCTAAGTGCATTTCTGTGAGATGTTGAAACGGGAACAGTTTATCATCTAGAATAAACAGAAAAAATGAGCACAATTCCTCTCATTTCTTATAGTATAGTTTGAAAAGAAATTGAATAAATACCTTTGATGCCAAAATCACTAGGTTTCATACTTGAGTGAGTGAAAAGAGACAGGCTCAGAAAAGGTTTGCTAAAATGGACCTGTTTAACCTGCTTGTTTCCTCAAGCAAAACTGCAAATTTTGATTTATAAAGTGCAAGTAGTTGTGGAAGCCCCTTTAAAAAGGTTATTTATACTATTCAGGGAAGGAATCTGATAATACCAGCTGGTTATTTTTCCAGAGAAAATGCTTCTCCAACATGTTGTGCTGCATAGTCTCACACCGGAAACTAATTTTCTCCCATCAGTGAGGTTCTCCCCACTAAGTGAAGAGAACTCGGTTCTGAGCATTCCTTCTGCCCATGTCCGAAAGGAACTATCTAGAAGGTTACACAAAGCTGGTCTGCAGAGGGTTGAGCTACACAAACATGAGAAGACTAGTAAACTCTCTCCATCTCCCGCTGGTCATGATGAGTTGGCTTTGACTCTTGTGGCACAGGGTTGTTTTATCCATGGTTTCTGTCCTGTTTCATACATGACAACAGGCCCTCTGTGTCTGTTGTAGATTTCTCTAGCAGTGATTTTCCTGTTTCTGTTTCTATTTGAATTATCCTTTCCCTCTCGTCTCAAAAAATGACACGTGGTCATTTGCAAGGTCAAGAAGAAGAGTAAGCTATATATATCCAAAAGTGATTTTGATAATTAGACAATGTCTCCCATTTCACACTTCCACTCTATTTTACATATTTTCCAGTCCCCATAAAGGATCAAAAGAGCCTTTTTAAACTATATTTTGTAAATGGAAAAAAAATTATTTTAACATCTCCTTTAAAATTGGCAGAACATAAAATTAAAATCCCATTAGATATTAAAGTCAGCCTAATAAAGAATAAATTAATAAAATTTCAGAAAACCTTTTTTTAAATTTTCTTAAACAGCTCCAGCTAAGAAAAGTATAAATTCTACTCTATAGCCTGAAAATTCTTTCATGAGAAATAATTAAGGTTTGGAGAATTAAGTTTAGGAAGGGAAGAGGGAGACCATTCTTCCACAGCAGGGACTAATTTCTAAGGTGAACATTATCCACTCACATACAAAATGGTTCTGAAAATTTCTGAGGACAACTTCTATATCTGCAGAATAAAGAAATCATCATCGAAGATTCCACCCATGGAAGATTAACTGCTATGATAATTGTCACCTGCTATATACAACTAGAAAACCAGATAAAATATATGAAACAAATGTTTACAGACAGTGGACAACAGGTGATGTATGTCAGTGAATCTCGAGAAATGGTGGGGGGGGGGCGGTGGGAAGTAAGATAAGTTCTACAATTACTAAGTTGAAAATCTTTCATAAACTTAGATGCAAAAATCTATAACAAAGTATTAGCAAATCAAATCCAGCCATAAACAAAAAGACAATGCATCATGACCAAGTGGGATTTCTCCCAGGAATACAACATTTAAAATCAATGTAATTTGCTATATTAAGAGGTTAAAAAAGAAAAACTACATGATTAACTCAATAGATACAGAAAAAGAATTTGAAAAAATATTGGCACATACTTATAATAAAAATTCTCAGTGCACTCCAAAAAGAAAAAAAAACTTCCTCAACTAGATAAAGGCCATCCACAAAAAAAATCTATTACTACTATCATATTTAATGATTAAAAACAGAATTATTTTCTTCTGAGATTGAAAATAAATAAAAATGTCTTCTGTCATCATGCCTATTTAACATTGTACTCATTTCATAGTTGGTGCAATAAGGCAAGAAAAGAAAAAAATGCATACATATAGAAAAAGAAAATAAACTGTTTTTATTTTCTAACAGCTTAATCATCAATGCAGAAAATTCTGAGGAAATTAGAAAAGCTACTAGAACTGAGGAACGGTTTTAGCAAGCTTACAGTATAAAAAGTCAGTATAAAACATCAATTGTATGTCTATGTACAAACAACAGACAATTGGAAATTGATTTTTAAAAGCCGAACCCCAGTTATAACAACACTAAAATTGAAATATTTGAGGTTAAATTTCACATCATATGTGTAACTATACAGTGAAAACTACAGAACATTGCTGAGAGAAATTTAAGAAGACTTAGATTATGGAAGAGGTGTATCATGTTAAATAAAAGATTACAAGATTCAATATTATTGAGATTGATCCACAGATTCAACACAATAAAAATCAAGATTCCAAAAGGCTTTTAGGTAGAAATTGACAAGCTGCTTCTAAAAGTTATATGGAATTGCAAAGTCCTTAGAATAGTCAAACCAGTTTTGAAAAGAATAACAAACTTAGAGAATTTACTGATTTTAAAACTTGTTATAAATCTACAGTTTAAGACAGTGTGGTATAAGGCCCTATTTCTGGTAAATTGCTTTTCCACATAAGTGCCAATGTAATTTAATAAGAAAATGATACACTTTGCAATAACATATAGTGCTATGACAATAGGATATCCACATGCCTCCCCTCAAAAATTTTTTACCTTACACCACATACAAAACTAACTCAAAATGAATCGTAAGCTCATATGTACTTCTGGAAGTAAGCACAGAACAAATCTTTGTGACCTGGAGTTAGCAAAGATTTCTTAGAACACAAAGCATAAAAAAATTATAAATTGGACTTCATAATATTAAAATATTACTGCTCTTTAAAAGGCACTGTTAAGAAAATAAAGAAGGAAACCACAGACTTGGAGGAAATATTTTTCAAAACATATCTCATAAAGGATTTACACCTAAAATGTCCAAAGGACTCATAACCTGATAATATGAAGTTAAACAACCCAATAAAGACTGGGCAAAACACATGAACACTTCTTAAAAGAAGTTATACAAATGACACATAAGCACATAAATAGGTGCTCAATATCATTAGTCATTAAGGAAATACAAATACTACCACATATCCACTAAATTGGCTAAAATTAAAAAGACAAACTCCAGAAATTTCTGGTCAAAATGGCGGAATAGGTAAACACTGTGCTCACCTCCTCTTACGACCACATCAAAATTACAACTAAACTACAGAACAACCGTCATTGAAAATCACCTGAGGTCTAGCTGAGCAGAAGTCCTATAAGTAAGGTCACACATAAGAAGCCACCTCGAGACTGGTAGGAGGAGGGGAAACATGGAACAAGCTGGTCTCACACCTAAGTGTGGCAGTTAAAAGTCAGGAGGAATATCTTAGCTGCAGAGGACTCCCAGAGAAGCAAGGGGTCCCGGCTCCACACCGGGCTCCCCAGCCTAGTGTTCCAGTGCCTGGAAGAGAAGTCCCCACAACTTCTGGCTGTGAAAACCAGGGGGGATTGTGGCTGAGTGAAACAAGGGGCCTCTGGAATAGTGGACATTCCTCTTATGGGGCCAGCGCGCAGACTTACCACTGACGAACTCACTCTCTCTGAACTCCAGAGCTGGGACAGCAGATCAAGAGGCACCAGGGATACATGGGGAGAAAACTGAGTTGTCTGGCTGCTGGGCGAGGGCTGGAGGGGTGGCTTTCTCCCAGACAGAAGTGAGGGAGGAGGGAATCGCTCCTTTGTTGAGCCCTTCCCACTCCTGGCATGCAGACACAGGTGGGCGTCATTTCCGAATCTCCATCAACCTAGCAAATACAGGTCTCCCCGCCCAGCTGATTTCCTGAGACTCCACCCCTCCCAATTTGCAGTTTCACCAAAGCTGATTTGGAGACTTTTCCATACAAATGGCCTGTCTTGGCTCATGCTGCAGACTTTCCTAAAATCTCTCAAAGGTTCACAAAACCCAAAAAAGCAGTATCTGGCTTCAGCATGCCCTATACCTCTTGCTGAGCAGCCCCAAGCCTGACACTAGTGGCAGCCAGCATTGGTTCACAGCTTGACCTCTCTAAGCACCTCTAAGCCCAGTGTGGGTGGCAGCCATCTGTGTGTTGCTTGGTAGCTCATATCAGGTGGCCCTGGGAAGGGCACAGGCTGTGGCTGAACTTGGCCCGTGATGGGCCCCCTCCCAGTAGGCCCCAGGGCTGGCATTCCTGGTAGCTGGCTTCAGACTGAGCTGTAGCACCAACCAGGGCTGCATTTGAGGACAATACACCCGAGGGCATACTGGGAATGTATCAAAGTCCTGCTAAACTGAATCCTACTTTATATAGCCAGCCCTTCACTGGCCAGTTCTCACAACCAATGAGCCTGAGAATCAGTCCCTCCCACTGATGTTCAAATAGCCACCAAGGCTCAACTATAATAGGAGGGTACACGCAACCCACACGAGGGGCACATTTAGAGCACCCAGTTGAGGCAGCCATGGAAGACTGTACCACTGAGACCCACAGCACATCTACTACATAAGGCCACTCTACTAAGACCGGGAAACATAGCAGCCCTGTCTAATACATAGAAACAAACACAGGGTGGCAGCCAAAATGGAGAGACAAAGAAACATGTCCTAAATGAAAGAGCAGAACAAAGGACCAGAAAAAGAACTAAACAAATGGAGACGAACAATTTACCAGATGTGGAGTTCAAAACACTGATAATGCGGATGCTCCGTGAACTTAGGGGAAGAGTAGAACAACTCAGAGAGAACTTTAACAAAGAGATAAAAAAAAAAATAACATTAAAATGGAGATAGAAAACATAAAAAAGAACCAGTCAGAAATGAAGTCTACATTAGAGGGAATCAAGGATAGATTAAATGAAATAGAGGATTGAATCAGCGATTTAGAAGATAAGGTAGCAGAAAGCACCCAATCGGAACAGCAACAAGAAAAATGAATCCAAAAAAAGAGGATAGTTTAAGGGGCCTCTGGAATAACATCAAACTTACAAGCATTAACGTTATAAGGATACCAGAAGGAGAAGAGCGAGATCAAGGATTTGAAAACCTATTTGAAGAAATAATGACAAAATACTTTCCTAACCTGGTAAAGGAAGTAGACATATAAGTCCAGGAAATGCAAAGAGTCTCAAACAAGATGAATTCAAGGAAGCCCACACCAAGACACATCATAATTAAAATGTCAAAGGTTAAAGACAAAGAGAATCTTAAAAGCAGCAAGAGAAAAGCATTTAGTTACCTATAAGGAAGCTCCCAAAAGACTATATCAGCTGATTTATCAATGGAAACTTTGCAGGTCAGAAGGATTAACATGAAAAGGAAGAATCCACAGCCAAGATCACTCTACCCAGCAAAGTTATCATTTAGAATTAAAGTACAGATAAAGAACTTCCCAAACAAGGGAAAGCTAACTGAGTTCATCACCACCAAACCAGTATTATAAGAAATGTTAAAGGAACCTCTTTAAGAATAAGGGGGAGAAAAGATAAAAATATGAATAATAAAATGGCAATAACTACATGTCTATCTACAATGACTTTATATGTAAATGAATTAAATGTTCCAATCAGAAGTTAGGGTGGCTAAATCAGTAAGAAAACAAGACCCTTACATGTGCTGCCCACAAGAGACTCACTTCAGATCAAAAGACACAGACTGAAAGTAAAGGGATGGAAAAAAGATATTGCATAAAATTAAAACAAAAAAAAGCTGGCGTAGCAATACTAATACCAGACAAAACAGACTTTAAAACAAAGGCTGTAACAAGAGACAAATAAGGACCCAGTAATCCCACTTCTGGGTATTTATCCAAATAAACCCCAAACACTACTTTGAAGGAACATGTGAATTCATATGTTCATTGCAGCATTATTCACAATAGCCAAGATATGAAGGCAACCTGAGTGTCCATTAATGGATGAATGGATAAAGAAGAGGTAGTACATATATACAATAGAGTATTACTCAGCTATAAAAAAAGAATGAAATCTTGCCATCTGCTACAACATGGATGGACTTAGAGGGTATCGTGCTGAGTGGAGTAAGTCAGAGAAAGGAAGACAAATGCCATATGATTTCACTTACATATGGAATCTAAAGAACAGAATAAACAAACAAACAAAACAGAAACAAACTCATAGGTACAGAGAACGTTTTGGTGGTTGCTACATGGGAGTGGGGTTAGGGGGCTGGGTAAAACAGGGGAAGGGATTAAGAAGTCCAAATTAGTAATTACAAAATAGTCATGGGGATGTAAAGCATAGCATAAGAAATATAGTCAATAGTATTTTAATTGCTTTGTGTGGTGTCAGATGGGCACTAGATTTATTGGGGTAATCGCTTTGTAAGTTATATAAATGTCTAATCACCATGGTGTACAGCTGAAACTAATATAACATTTTATGCCAACTGTATTTGAAAAATAAAAATACTAAAGAAAAAAACCAAACTCTGCCAAGTGTTAGTGAGAATATGTATTAACTAAACTTTCATACATTTCTAAAATGTATAAATAAAATAAAAATTGCTATAGCCACTTTGCAAAACAGTTTGGCAATTTCTTGTAATGCTAAAAGTACATTTACCATACTATCCAGAAATCCCAGTCATATATATTTACATAAGAAATATGAAAATATTTGTTATGCAAAGACATATCTGAAAGTTTGTAGCAATTTTATTCATAATAGTCTCAAATTTGAAACAAACCCAATGTTTCAAATTCGCCTCAAGTAGTGAATGAAGAAACAAAGGGCATAGCCATACAAAGGATTGCTACTTGTTCATAAAAAGAAATGCACCACTGATAACATTCAAAGCATAAATGATTCTCAAATGAATTACACAAATGGAAGAAGCTAGACACAGAGAACTATACGCTACATGACAAAGCCAAAGCTATAGTGATAGAAAGATCAGTAGTTGCCAGGGGCCAGGGCAAAAGAGCAGCTGAACACAAAGGGTCACAGGGGAATTTTTAGGGCTGATAATGCATTATATTTTGATTGTGGTGTTGTTTACTTAGCTGTATACATTTGTCAAAACAATACATTAAAGTTGATTAATTTTATTGCATAATTATAAATCAATAAAGCTTATTTTTTTTAAAGATTGGAAGAAAATATAATCAAAAGAAACTACCATCATTTATTTAAAAATCTGCATTAAAAGATGTTGCTGTTTTTTCCTATTATTGTGTGTCATGATGTGACATATGTTGTTTCCTATTATTGTATGTCATGATGTGATACGTGATGTGTCTTTTGTCTTTCACTGAGATGGGGAAAATCAAGCTATTCAAAACTGAAGTTAACTATGTGGAAATACCTTTGAATGGTATAAATAAATTATTACCAAAACTAACTTACTTTGTAGTAACTAATTGATAGTTTGAAGACATATTTTAGAAGTGCAAAGAACACATGTAGATGCTTATCTTCATTGTGATTTATTGAGCAGTTTGATGCAGCTACATATGTCAATATTTACTACTTTCAGCACTTCATTTGAATTATAGTTGCATTTAGAGCATCTAATTTTTATAATCAGTAAGTCATTGCTTTTTATATACAATTATAATAAAAATAGCAAGTGGATAATGTCATGTTTACCCTTTTGCAGTTTCACTTCTAGGCTGTGTTGTCAAATTTGAAACACAAATTCATTGATGGGAACTGATTTTCCCTTCTTGGCTTTCAAATTCATCGTAATCAGTCCTGTAACATTAAGCATATTGCCTCATCAATATGAAAATTAAACTTCAGGGATTGACCTTATAAATAGATCAGAAAAAGCAGAAGGACTTTGAGAATATATTAATGACATTTCCAGATAATCAAGCCCAACAAGAATGTAGTGTTTAAATGTACAATGTGGAGAATAAATCAAACTTGAAGGTACATTGCAGGATCTTAACTAGCCTTGCTGAGTGAGAAAAGAGTAACCTGGTAAATTTTGATAACCTTAAATTGGCAACACCTTGAGCGTGCTATGCAGAGGTGTAAATTTGGGGCATACGCACACAACACACACACATGCCATGAGTTCATTAACAAATCAATTAGAATAATATTGAGTTAAACAAAATAAAATCAATTTCTTCATAGAAGGACTTCTCAGAGCCTTCAATATGCTAATCTGCATTGTGATTCTTACAGAGAAAGATACATGTTCCAAAATTATTTGTCCATGTATTCAATGATCAGCTACTGGAATTCGTATTTGAAAAACAAATTTTGGAAAAGCTGGCTTAAAGTTGTGTTTATTTTTCCAGAGAAACCCTTTCTTAAATTTGTGAGCATAGTTCTCTAAACTATATCTGACTTAATCTTTTAATAGGTATGTTGTTCATTTGTTCTGCTTAGTAAATGCAAAATAAATAATTATTTTGTTGCTGGTTTTTAATATCTCTTGGAAAGTGTTTATTTGTATACATGTATATATTTATGCAATTTGTTTTCAATAAGTAAATAATTATAAAGTATATGTATATAATCTAACTAATTATGAATGGCTCTAACTTATTTTCTCAACCTAGGCAAAGCTAGTCCTGTTTATATTAGATACGCATTACCTGCAAAGAAATACTTTTTAAAAAAGAGCAGTAGTTAGAAGACATGATTGCTTGCATTTCTGCACATCTTGTGACCAGAGGCATTGGCAGCTTTATTCAGCACTGTCTTGTGAAGGACATTTGTATAGAAAATAGTCTTGCAAGATAGAGTCTCCCTCTGGGGCACAGGATTCCAGATAATCATTGGGCAGGTTTGCTAGCAGCCCCCTTCGACAGAGTGGTTCCTTTAAAAGATTGATTCCTGAGCAATCTTTAAAAACTCAGGGCTTCCCAACCATGACACAAATCCACTGCATGTGGAACAGTGCACCTGGGCTGCTCCACATCACACCCATTGGTCTTAGGACTCAAGAGAAATACTGTGAACATGAAGTTCATGCTTTCTGCTGTGCCATGAGTAAGAATATCCTTTGTCTCTGATCCAGAAGTCTCATATCTCTACAAACATCCATAAAACTGTGACAGGCTAATTTACGAGCTTGCAAATAGAATAAAATCTTGGGCTTTTTATAGTCCTTGGCAGCTATAACATTTACATCAAGGTGACATTTTCAGGTGACTATCTTTCCGTGTAATAGTAGGGAAAGTTTGAAGATGTCAGTGGAGGACTGAATGACAGAAGATGGAGTAAAGGTAAGGACACTTCATCTTGTTGAAGGAATCAGATACATAGCACTGGTTCCTAAGGACTGGCAACGTAAGACACAACTACGAAGTATGATAGAGGCAAAATTTCAGAACACAGTGGTTTTGTTTTCATGGCCCAGATGTAGGCTCTACAGATGTTACAAGGTTTGCAAATAGATGAGGGTGGCGGGAAGTCAGAATCAGGACATGACAAATATTTTATGAGTCTGTAATAAATATATTTATAAAGCTACAATAGCTCTATGTGTAAAATATAGTACATCTTTAGTTTGATCGCCCTGTCATGATCATAATATACATTGCATGCTTGCAACTCTAGAATAAAAGGAGGGATTAGAAAGGTAACTTACAGGGATAAATTCAAAGCGTAACATTACAAAAAAATAAATGTTTTGGAATTAGAGAAATAAGATTGAATGATCTACACTCATGGTTACCACTTAACAGGATATTCCTACATCATTTTGTTTTATTTTTTAGGACAAACCTCCAAACCCCAAGGTTTTGGTTTATGAAATTCTCTGTGTTGTTATTGGTAGGTAGAATAATAGCTCCATAAAAAATCCATGTCTTAATCTCTAGAACCTGTAAATAAGCTGTACCACAAGGGAAAAGAGATCTTGCAGATGTGACAAAGGTTACAAACTTTAAAATTATGAGATGATTGTGCATTATTAGGGTGGGCCAATCTAATCTCTGGAGCCCCTAAAAGCAGAGAACTTTTCTTCCTACTGGAGGCAGGAAAGACGCAGCAGAACAAACGTCAGGGAGATCTGAAGCATTTGTGGGCTCACCGGTGCTGATGGAGGGAATGCATGCGAGGCATGTGGGGAGCCTTGAGGAGCAAAAACCTCAGACAGTCAGCTGGGAAATGCAGAGCTCAGTCCTACAACCACGTGGAACTGAATTCAGCCCCAAATCTGAATAAATTTAAGAGTGGATTCATCCCCACAGCCTCCAGAAAGGAGCGTAACCTCTGCCATCACACTGATTCCTGCCTTATGATACTCTAAGCAGAAAACCCAGCTAAGCGAAGATGTACTTTTGTCTGACCTCTGGAACTGTGAGATAATAAATCAGTGTTATTTTAAGCACTAAATTTGTGGCAATGTGCTACAGCAGAAATAAAAATTAATACAAATACTAAACCCCCTCTATAACTGTTGATGGACTATTTGTGTGAAGCTGTCATAATTGAGGATTGAAACAGTGATAACCAGATAAGCAAACTTACAGAGATGTTGCCAGTTTTTAATTCAAATGTCATTTATTTGCCTATAGACATTTGTCTAGTAAATGAAATAACTTGATGAATAATTGAAACTTTGTTATTTGATACCTTTTCAATTATTCAATAACAAAAGAGAAGACAGTATTATTGCCATGGAGTTTAAATAAATAGTTCTCCCAGAATTTATTTAACTCTTACACTGACCACAATGCCAAGGTTACCAGGCTGGCTGTGAAGGTTGGAAACCTCTTTTGAATTATTCTTTTAGGCATTGAACATGAGGTCATTACAAGTTAGTGAAGCACAGAGGGCAGTATTTGCATCTCACCCAGCAAATGACCTAATCCTGCTAAAAGGATCTTCGTTACTTTGAACAAAGGAAGCTAACTTTTCTTTGAGAATAAATTCTTTCACAATCTAAACAGTGGATTTGGAGAATTATAATCTGTACTTTGGGGAGATGATAATAAAACTGATCATTAGTTAACTCACAGCAAGATAATTTTTATTAACAAAACACAAAAATAGAACTAAAGAACTGCGGAGAGAGGCGGCTCTCTGTGTACTCTCGCTGTACTCTCTCTAGGGTATAGTGGGTGATTCGGGAAGGTCATGTTTATTTATTTGGTAACTGTGAGTCAATACTCCAGAGGAGGAGACTCATTTCGGGATCATTAACAAAGTCTTAGCTCTTCATGTGGCTTCTCTACAGCCTTGCGTTTACTATTAAGGTGCAGTTGCTAATAACGACAAGTTATCAATGACCTCCTTCCAAGTGAAAATATGTCAGAAGCAGGAGACGCTCCTACATGCAGTCTTTTGACATCAAAGCCAACACAGCTGGAATAGAAAAGAGCTGGTATCTTTCTAGAAAATGTCCTGTGATGGTGGAGAGCATCCACTTGGTGGAGAGCATCACATCCCTGAAGGTAGAATCTCTGTTCTGATGATAACAGTACATGCATCTCGCTTATAACACATAAACTCCAATTAAAAAAAAAAAATCAGAGAAATTCAGGGGAAAATTCTCTTATTGAGTCAACGTTTATTTTTAAAACTGCACCTGACATCAGTAAAGGGCGAACTTAAAGTGGACCTTAAGGACAACATCAAAACCCTCTCAAGGAGACAAAAACATTTCCTATTTGAAAAAGTCCTCCAGTAAGGGAATTTCAGTGTCCTATGGAAACTCATAGCAACGTAGCATTTTTACAATATTTATTTTCATATATAACCCACCTGTTGAAGTCTGCTTCTTTTTGAAAAAATATTCAGTATTTACTAATTACTTACCATGGTCTCATATTTTCTCTTTTTAACAATGTTATTGAGCTATAATTCATATTTCAAGAATTCACCCATTTAAAATGGTTTTTAAATGATTTTAGTGTATTAGAATTGTAGAACTGTCAACTCACAGTCTGGTTAGGTAGGACATTTTCATCACCTCAAAAAGAAATTAATTAATAGTCATGCCACCATCCTTCCCCCGCCCCCATCGGCCCCAGATAATCATTAATTTGCCTTCTGTATCTATAAAATTGCATATTTTGGATATTTGATGAATATGTGGCATCATACAGGATATGGTCTTTTATGACTGCTTTATTTTTTACTCAGTAGAATGCTTCAAGGTTGTGGTATGTATCAGTACATCATTCATGTACAAGTTTTTAAGTGGATATATGTTTTCATTTCTTTTAGATTTTTATTAGGAGTGGAATGATGAGTTATATGGTATAATCTTGAGAACCGTTTTGAGGGACTGCCAAATTGTTTTCCAAAGTGGCTGCACGATGTAACATTTGACTAGCAACGTCCGACATATCTCATCACACTTGCCGTTATCTGTCTTTTTTACTATAGCTATCCTAGTTAATATGAAATGGTAGCTCACTGCGGTTTTCATTTGCATTTTCACAGTTAATTACATTGGTCCCCTCTTCACCTGATAATCAGCAATTTATATATCTTCTTTGGAGAACTGTCGATTCAAATACTTTGCCCATTTATTAATTGGTTTATTTGT
>NW_011888859.1:3991306-4013193 GCF_000151845.1 Pteropus vampyrus | reverse complement strand
TCTCTGTGTACTCTCGCTGTACTCTCTCTAGGGTATAGTGGGTGATTCGGGAAGGTCATGTTTATTTATTTGGTAACTGTGAGTCAATACTCCAGAGGAGGAGACTCATTTCAGGATCATTAACAAAGTCTTAGCTCTTCATGTGGCTTCTCTACAGCCTTGCGTTTACTATTAAGGTGCAGTGGCTAATAACGACAAGTTATCAATGACCTCCTTCCAAGTGAAAATATGTCAGAAGCAGGAGACGCTCCTACATGCAGTCTTTTGACATCAAAGCCAACACAGCTGGAATAGAAAAAAGAGCTGGTATCTCTCTAGAAAATGTCCTGTGATGGTGGAGAGCATCCACTTGGTGGAGAGCATCACATCCCTGAAGGTAGAATTTCTGTTCTGATGATAACAGTACATGCATCTCGCTTATAACACATAAACTCCAATTAAAAAAAAAAAATCAGAGAAATTCAGGGGAAAATTCTCTTATTGAGTCAACGTTTATTTTTAAAACTGCACCTGACATCAGTAAAGGGCGAACTTAAAGTGGACCTTAAGGACAACATCAAAACCCTCTCAAGGAGACAAAAACATTTCCTATTTGAAAAAGTCCTCCAGTAAGGGAATTTCAGTGTCCTATGGAAACTCATAGCAACGTAGCATTTTTACAATATTTATTTTCATATATAACCCACCTGTTGAAGTCTGCTTCTTTTTGAAAAAATATTCAGTATTTACTAATTACTTACCATGGTCTCATATTTTCTCTTTTTAACAATGTTATTGAGCTATAATTCATATTTCAAGAATTCACCCATTTAAAATGGTTTTTAAATGATTTTAGTGTATTAGAATTGTAGAACTGTCAACTCACAGTCTGGTTAGGTAGGACATTTTCATCACCTCAAAAAGAAATTAATTAATAGTCATGCCACCATCCTTCCCCCGCCCCCATCGGCCCCAGATAATCATTAATTTGCCTTCTGTATCTATAAAATTGCATATTTTGGATATTTGATGAATATGTGGCATCATACAGGATATGGTCTTTTATGACTGCTTTATTTTTTACTCAGTAGAATGCTTCAAGGTTGTGGTATGTATCAGTACATCATTCATGTACAAGTTTTTAAGTGGATATATGTTTTCATTTCTTTTAGATTTTTATTAGGAGTGGAATGATGAGTTATATGGTATAATCTTGAGAACCGTTTTGAGGGACTGCCAAATTGTTTTCCAAAGTGGCTGCACGATGTAACATTTGACTAGCAACGTCCGACATATCTCATCACACTTGCCGTTATCTGTCTTTTTTACTATAGCTATCCTAGTTAATATGAAATGGTAGCTCACTGCGGTTTTCATTTGCATTTTCACAGTTAATTACATTGGTCCCCTCTTCACCTGATAATCAGCAATTTATATATCTTCTTTGGAGAACTGTCGATTCAAATACTTTGCCCATTTATTAATTGGTTTATTTGTTGTTTCTATTATTGAGTTGTAACAGTTCTTTATATGTTTTGGATACATATATCTTACCAGATACATAATTTGAAAATATTTTCTCACATTCTGTGGTGCATCTCTCCAATTTCTTGATGGGATTATTTATTGGAAAAAAAAGCAATTTTTCTCTATTGAATTGACTTAACATCCTTGTCAAAAGCCAATTCACTGTAAATGTATGGGTTTATTTCTCAGCTTCAATTCTATTTCATTGATCTATATATTTATCTTTTTGCCAATACCACACTGTCTTGATTATTGTAGCTTTGTAGTAAGCTTCAAAATTAGGAAGTATGAGTCCTTTAACTTCCTCTTTTTCAAGATAATTTTTGCTATTATTCTCGGTTCATTGAAGTTCCATATTAATTTTAGGATCACCTTGTCAATTTCTGCAAAAACAAAAAAAGGCAGGTAGGATTTTGATAGAGATTGTTTTGAATCAGTAGATCAATTTTGGGGAATAGTCGCATTTTAACAATATTAATTCTTCTGATCCATGAACATGAAAAGTCTTTTTTTCATTCCTTTAGGTCTTCTTTCTTTTCTTTCAACAATGTTTTGTGGTTTTCAGTGCACAAGTTTTGTACTTTTTCGTTAGTTTGTTTTACTTTAATTTCTTTAATCAGCTTAAAGATATTTATTATCTCATGTAATAACCTTTTACCAATCAGTCCTATGAATTAATTGCCATTTTGCCTAATGACTGGCAGTTTGAATTGTTATGTATAAAAGTTCTTTAGTCTATGGCCACACTGCCCTGAACAAGCCCGATCCCATCTAATCTCGGAAGCTAAGCAGGGTCAGGCCTGGTTAGCTGGGAGACCACCTAGGAAGACCAGGTGCTGTAGGTGTAAAAAAAAAATTCTTTAAAGACATGAATTCTCTTTTCTGTTGACTGAATCTCCCACAGTACCCACTTAAAGTATAAAGTACTCTAAAGGAAGTTAATTTACAAGTGCTGAATGGTTTGTTTTTACTGGAGATTATTATTTTTTTTTTTAACAATATTTGTTCGGCCGCAATAGATTGGAAAGGTATTAATAGGGTTAGTTTCTTTTGAGATCTCTCTCCTTGGCGTGTAAATGGTCTTCTTTTCCACATGTCTTCACTTGGCTTTCCCTCTGTGTAGGTCTGTGTCCAAACTTCCTCTTCTTATGAGAATATCAGTCATATTAAATTAGGATACATGCTAATGACCTCATTTTAATTTAATTGCTTTTTTAAAGACTCGAAACATAGTCACATTCTGAGGTAGTAGGGCTCAGGACTTTAACATATGAATTTGGAGTGGATGCAATTAGGCCCATGAAGTCTTCTCTGAGAGGAAACTCAGAAACACATCTAAAACCAGCCCCTAAATTCCTTTCTTTCTCCTGTTTCACCTCCTTGGACTTATATAACCCACTTTCTTTCCCTGGCCACCCCCAGCTATGCAGGATACGGATTTCCCCCCACCCGAGTCTACCAAAAACCAGATACAAACTCCCAGCTTCTCCCTGATTTCTCTATCCTCTACCCTTACATCATCTGAACATTTTTATAGGTTTCAAGTAGTAACAAACATCTTTTCCCTCTTTCAAGACTTAGATCTTGTTAGAGAGACATAGTCACACTAGGAAAGTTCATTGTCTATAACATGGACCAAAAAAAAATTTGCCTGTTTTATTGTTGATAATAGTAACTCATATTAACATTGAACTTTATCACCAAAATATGTGTACACACACATACACACAACAGACACACACACACACACACACACACACACACACTATTGCTTTTGATCCCCATGGTAGCTTGTGAAGAAAATAGGACATCCTCAATTTACAAATAAAGAATCTGAGCTTTAGAGAGTTTCTGTGATTTGCCTAAGGTTCTACAACTAGGTTACACAACCAGAAAGATCCAAGGCTCTAATGCAGACGTGGGGTTATCGGCTTCCAAAATCGCTTACACATTCTAAGCTGCTGCCTCCTCATTTTAAATGCAAGTATAGGTGCAGCATATCTGATTGAGAAAAAAGAGAGGATGGAGAATGGACTGGCCTGAGGAGTGATGAGCAGATTCAGTCTTAAGAGACGGGGGGAGAAGATAAGGAAAGTAGGGTGATGGTCACCAGACAAAGTCTGAAGTGCTAGCTGAGGGGGAAAGGTGAGGGGGAAGATATGCAGAGCTGCCTGGCTTCCCCAAAACCATTATCCAAGAAGAAAAGTAGTGGAAGCTTATCCCAAGGGGTAGCTTCTTCCATGGCCACAGGGGAGCAGGCTTGGAGAGCTGTTTCGACATCCCCAGCTAATATTTCTTAATATGCAGCCCATGTGGGCCAGGCACAAGGACGTCAGGGTCTGCCTGCAGCTTGTTTACAGGAAAAAATGGTCTATGAGGGATAAACCTAAGGAGAAATCCTCATATCATAATAACGTCTGTTGAAAAGAAATCATACATTCCTTCCTTCCCTGTCCTCCAAAAAAAAAAGGCTTTTTATTTTTTTAAGTGTATGATGCTTCCATTGTTCCAACCAAGGCTATATGGAACTCTTCAAAGGGGCTTCATGGCTGCCCTTTGGAGACCGTGCCAAAAAAAAAAAACATTAGATTTTGAACTTTAATTTGAAAAAAAATGTTTATAATTCAGATGCTACAGCTTCCTTTAGTAAATTTCATGCTATAATTTCTTATTGTACTTCCTCTTGGCACTATATATAATCCTACCCTTCTTCTTCTCCTAGAGATGGCAGTCAAGAGTTACTGCATCTCTCCAATTCGTCACTTAGCTAAGACATATAAAGCATGTTGGGTTATTTCATCCACATTTTTCAGGCTTAAGTCCTTAGTATGATCTCATTATCATCCCCAGTATTTGTCTGGCAAAAAAATCTCAAAGTTGGGAGGAATTTTAAAGATTACCTTAGTTTAGCCACCCAATCTAAATCCCATTCACCCAGCAGAGCAAAAATAAGACACCAAACAACTCAGTCCTTAGGTAACTCAATACCTTGATTTGGACAGAGATGGAATTTTCTTTTTGTTCCGATGGGAAACACATCTGTGCCTTCTGAATATTGTTCCATGCTCTGAAAGCCAAGCTGAAATCTACCTTTCACACATGCAGAAGATCAAATAATGAAAACAACTCCAAGCTCATTGAAGTCCCCAAGACTCTACCAAAGGTCAAGCAGCAAGGGCATACATCAGGTTTAACTATGAAGTAAGCGATTTGTTTACCTACCTACACAACAAAGAAAGCATCAACGTGCTGTTTCCTGAATTTTCATTCTCCTCAGACCTCCTTTAGGTTACTGCCCAGCTTTCTCTACCAGCAGAGCTCTTCCTTTACATTTTAACCCATCATTTGCTTATAATATTTCCCTACAGTTCCTACTGGGTGATTAGCAAAAATCTAACATGTGCATTTGGACTAATAAGTAAACACGAAAGAATGAGTTAGTTTTTTCCAATAACATCATTTAGTTTATCAGAGCCCATCCATATTTAACATGAATAAGTACATGATGTTGCAAACATCAGATGACCTAGTAATTTGAAATGTGTGAGACCTTGAGATCTGAAAAGTGTCTTTGACCCTTTTAAAAATAAACTTAATTTGTCTAGCCCAGGGCCCAGTGCTGGAGAATAATAGTAATAAGTCTCTGATTCTAGAATAAACCTGTATTTCAATGCTGAAATAATTGCTTCTGTTATTTGTTTTGGGAGATGACTGAACACTTCAGGCATAATCTGCAAATCAGCTCAGCTGAACTGCATTTGCATCGGGGAAGTAAGAAGCTTACCATAAGCATTCTCTTGTGATTACTCATATACTCAAGGAAAGAAAACTCTTGACTAATTCTTTACCCACATTTCTAGAAATCTCTTCATTCTCAGGATGGAGAAACCCATTAGCTCAGCTGTCTGTCAAGGGAGAACTCCTAAGCCTTCTCTGACTGACTGGTGGAAAGTTAAAGGTCTCCTAGGATGGAAATGTCACCGCGTCCTGTGTGTGGCTCCCTTTGCCAATGTGGCATTTAAATAAGATGTCTCTCTGCCCTTGTCACCCTGATTCCAAAACTTCTGAGTCTCCCTGCCCTTTTCTATTCTTCCCACAGTGGCATTTGCACTCTCCTGGGCCTGCCAGATTAATCTTTGCCAAGCCAGCTCTGACCTGCTTAGAGAACTCCAGTGTTTCCAGAATAAAAACCAAACTCTAACCTGGCAATCCAGATTCTTCATGAGCCATCATCTTATTCCTACCTTTCTGAGCTGAGTTCCTGCATTTTCTTCATAAATCCTTTGATTTCGCCAAAGCTATCCATTGTACTCACCTCCCATTATGCAAACATTTTCACACCAGCTCTTGATAACGCTTCTGCTCTTGATGACCTTTGCTACTTGTTTCCAAGTGTGTTTTCTACCTGCCCTTCTAACTCTAATGCTTCCATGGAGAGTTCTTTGATCCCACACATAATTTCTCCTTCTAAATTCTCAGGGAATTAATTTCATTCCTTTCTGATGGTATTCACATAATCTAGCTTGCACTCTCTCTCTCTCTCTTTTTTTTTGTCATCTTTCTACCTGACTACAATAATCAGAGCCTGATGCCAGACTTAGAATCCGTAGCACTCAATTAAGTACTTATCAGATGGTAGCAAACCTAAGCCAGTAACGAGCTTTTTCATAAACTCGAATACCAGTACAAAGAAAACCAAGAAAGAATAGATATGTAAATGGAATATGTATATACACACACATATTTATGTTCATTTTAGGCCCAGAGCCAGCTTTTTAGAATGTCAACCTTGGGCACTTGATCCAAGGCATTTTTGTGGTTATATTGCTGAGTTCTTCATTGTCTGCATATTTTGCTAGTAGAAGAAAATGAAAAAAGTCCTTGCTTTTCATAACTTGCTTCATAACTTGCTTTCATCAAGTTTTAGTACTGATAAACCATCCTGAAAACTATTTCGCATTTCATTCACTGCTGGCTCCCTCACAAATTTTTATTCCATTGGTTCTCCTGCATCCCTCTTAACATTTCTGTGCTGTACTCTTAGTCTTTGGAGTTCTTACAGAATATCACTATGTCTTATAATCATTGAAGAAAATGGAACAATTCCATTTCCTACCAAAGGAACTCTGGGTAATCTTCCTTTGCTGCTAATTCTGCAAAGGACCAGAAGACACAAAGAAAACATCGAAGTACTATTTCCCGAAATAGTTCCATTCTCCTCAATGCCTTCTCAAAAGTGACAGCAGAAGCAGAAGAAACAAGGCACAGCTTCCAGAAGCTAATGACAGTGCCGCCATCCCGGACGGCAATAATTGAGTTTTAATGTCCTGAGCTGTTGCTTGTCATAAATCCTCTCTATGTAGAACTCGAGCCTCTGCAAGGCAAGATTAATGGTTAGCAGTGTATATAATATTTATTAAACCTCGTTTTATGTCACTTGGCAATCTGTGCTACCATCAAACAAGTTGAAATAATTGACATTTAGCACATTAAGCTGCTTTTGACTGAGAAGCGTGACATTCATGCAGAGAGTAAACATTTGGCAATTGCTGTAAATGTCTCCAAATTTAACGTCATGACCTTTTCTCAGGTAAATGTTTTTGGATAAAATGTAAATAATGATTCACTGTATGTCAAATACCACGGTATGTCAAATACTGTGCAATGTCAAGTTTACTGTCTTGTTACCCTCCAGAGGTTCAAAGATTGGTTGACCTGTTGCATCTTTCAGTGAGTTTTATATTAAAACTTACTATTATTTATTATGATTCATTGGCTTTCCAAACTTTTCCGCCCACAATATTCCTGATTAAGAAAAAGTATGGTTTGGTTTTACTGTTTAATTAAATGAAACTTGGCATTTTAAAAATCCATATTCCGGCATGAAAAATTTAATTCTATTTTAGAGGTCTCTAAGCACAAGGATATATACATGTCTCAGAACCTTTGGAGATAGTGACTTCAAATCCTCAAAGAAAGCAAGACGACAGATTCCAGGCGTCCATCATCTCGACTTCCAACTTCTTTGGGCTCTTATCCAATCACATAGCAAATACTAATGTTATCAAAGCATAATGTTACTGCACTCGATCTTACTGTTCTGTAAAAATTCATCCCCATTCATCAACGTGAAAAGGACTGCTCTAATTAATAGTCCAGTAGGTCCTTCCAACTGCACTACTGTATTTAATTGCCTTTTTTTTTAAACAGGAACTAGACTTTTCAAAAGATGTTCACTTTCTGCACACAGTAAAAAGGGATTTTTTTCATACACCTTCCATTTCCTTAGTTTAATAAAGTATTCTAGACAGTATTTTGCATCTGTTGAAGTGGTTCGGTTGGAGTATTTTAACATGGCAATAGAAATAGATATGCTTCAATGTGCTAAGAATAAAATTTTATATATTTAATTTTTCTCTGATGTGGAAAAATGAGATAGATAGGCATTTTGGTCAAATTTCTAGAGAGCTGTCTACGGAGGAACTCAGATAATCCGTTTTTCAAAAAATGGGTATAAATATCCACTGTGTGCCTGATTTTCACTCTTCATTTTGAACATTCTTATTAAACATCCTTCAGTAGAATTTTATTGAGTAACTACCATGAGCAAAGGGCAACTCTAGACATTGTGATTTTACCTCTGGATAAGGCATTGAGGTATCTTCTCCCCCAGAGTGTAAGCTCTGTGGGAAACTTTATAATTCACATAACTTTTCTTTTTTTCACAATTCCAAGTCACAGTTAAAGCTGTTGAAATCTTAGAGACATGGAAAACTCATTTTAGACATAGCAAACTTGAATCCCACAATTTCTCTATGTCCAAAGTCACACACTTCCAGTGGCAGAGTAAAATAAGAACCAAGTTCTCCTGCCTCCTAAAAGGTTTGTGATTGTGTCACCGGCCACCTAATTCATTCTCTAGTCCATTTAAAATTAAATGACAAAATGGCATCTCATACAAAAGCTTGAAAAATTATCCCATTCTCATGCAATTGCAATGGGGAAAAAAAGCAAATTGTAAGTACAATTTTTAATATCTCTTCAGAATGCTATCAGATTGTGGTTAAAAAATAATGATGATAATAATATCAAACTCCTTTATAAAGCCCAATAGTTTCCAGACATATTTCTAAGCCCTTAACCTATATTAACACAGTTAATCCTCACAACAATGTTATGAATCAGGTACTGCTATTATCCCCACTTTACAGATGAAAAAATTGAGGTGCAAGGAAGTAAAGAAACTTGCTCTTAAAATGTTCAAGTTAATGAGTCAGTGAAGCCATTGAAATGAATGAGCTTACAATGTATATTGATGCTGTAAGATTTCTATAGTATATCGTTAAGTGAAATCTATGCACTTATATATGTGTATAAGTTATATACACACATATGTACATATATGTGTGCTTGCATTGCTATTGTCTGTTTTGTTTTAATCGCCAGGGAACTTTGTAAAAATATACCTTCCAGGGTTCTAATCTTGAATTATCAAATTAGATTATCTCTGGAAAGTGTCTATATCATAAATAAATGATTCACATGCACCTAGCTTGGTGCAACTGAACTCAGGGGGTAAACAGTGTTTTCATTAACTGATTAGAATAAGTTATATTAAGTTACAAAATCCAATAATCATAAAGTTCTTAAGAGATGTTTATATTCTTATAAGGGAACTAATATATCCTACATCATGTGTTGGGAAAATACACAGGAGCAGAAGCAAGAGCTCGCGGCCCTTGCTGACACCTGGCATCTATGAAATCACTCCTACCATCAATATGCCAGAAAAACGGGGCTCAGAATTTTAATTGTCAATCCCTGATATAGACCACTGAACTGCAATGCCCTTTAAGGCTAAACTAAATTTTAAATTCAATTCACTTGAAAGAGTTCATTGGTGACCTTTGAGAAATCAATTGTGTAGTATCCCAGGAAAAAAAAGATGATCTAACTTCCCTATAATTGATTACCTTAAAAGACATGGCTGCCCCTACCAAATACATTAGGAGAGCACTTTCACCGCTGAAGCTGATGATAGCTTATTATGTCCTAGTGGAAAACTTTTAGTCTCCACAAAAAGAAGTGACGAGATGGACCCTGAGTGCCCGCTCTAAATTTGGCACTCTACAGACACCCATTTGGCAATTTTTATAAGCACTATATTGGCCTTATCCACTCATTGCTTTGACTACTTGAATAAAAATTGAGGTCGCTTTTTGATTAAAATCTTTATTTTAAAAGCAATACATTTTCTTTTAAAAAGGTGAAAGTAGTTACTATATAGACAAACTTTAGTGGTAGCCATGGAAACAAAATTTTCAGTATATAGATACAGAAAATAGTACTATCATCATGAATTGTTACAATTACCCGGTGAATGCACCACCCATGAGTGGCCCTCACTTGGCCATGTGTTCTCTCTGTCAAGGGCCCAGCGTCCCTGAACTTCTAGATTCAAGAGTTCCTTTCCTGCGGCTGACCATTATTTCCATTCTATTTCTTATCGATATCAATGGACCTCCATGTATGCCATTTATGGAGGTCCATTGGTAACCTACTGCTGGGGACATTCCCTTCTAATGACCCCTGACATCACAAGCAGCCCTAGTCCCATGGAAGCCCAAACCAGGCTCCAGTATTTTAGCTAGAGACAGAGGCAGTCCTTTCAAATAACTCCGTGATTGACTGCAACCACCTCCTAGTTTTCAAGACATTTATTAGTTTAATACATCCACTAATGATGTAAACAATTGAGTACAAAGTTTAGACAAAACGATGAGATGACCCTGGTTTTGTGAAATCAGCAGAAGCTTAGAAGAAAACTGAGGACTGGTCCAGAAAATAATGACAGAGGTGTTAATATGTTCCATGTTTCATCTGTTTCAAGAAGTGTTTGTCAGTCACCCTCTGACTTTCCATAAACAACAACTCAAGTCCCAACTTCTATTTGCCTAGCCAGCAGAGTTACACACTGCTTCCCAGGACAGCCTTATATAAATAAGTTATGGAACAATATATTGCCAGCTTCCACCACCTAATAACATCATGTATTTTTTATGTATTGTTGGGATTTGTAAGTTGGAGGCATATCCATTGAGATGGATAATGGTTGTGCTCTTTTATTTTATGCACTTAGCCTTCTTTTTGAGAACTGCATTAATCTTGTGTTTTATAATAGTGAATGCCAAAAAGGTGTCTCTACCTCTCTGACTGGTAAAAATATATATATCCTGTTTTGGCTTCTGACATACTCGCTACTTCTGTTTATCCCCTACTTAGACATTTTTATTAGTATAATTGTTTTTGGAAGCATAAACCGAAAGCTGAACCTAAGGAGACCAAATTTCTATGGAGTAGATTTATGATCCAATATGAAAAATTCTTGTACTTTGAAATGCAGTCCCCAAAGTCAAAAAGGATTTGATGTCAGAATGTTTTTAAATCATTTCCTAGAGGAGATCTAATACAAGTGCCTGGAGACGCTAAGGCTCCAACAAATGGAGTTAAATTTCAGATTAATTTACATTGATATCAAAGAGTATTAGGTGATTTAACCATCATTAGTTTCAAATTGTTTTACAGATGAAATAGTTGTTTTATCTTAAATGCAAACACAATGGCAAAACACAGACTATTATTTAATTGTTTTAAATAAACTGTGATTCTGAATATTTCTAGTATGACAGATTTTCTCAACCCCTCTGAAATAAGCAGTGTTGCAAATGTGAGAACAAGCAGTAGTCAGTATAAACACACCATTACACATAGAAAAGAAGGCTTAAGCAGATATGGGTTTTCTGCAACTGCAAATCTACATTGACATTGCAATAAGTTTACCGGACAGCAGAGATAGAGGGGACCTTAAAAGATAATCTAGTCCAGCACCCTTATTTTACATTAGACAGATCTGAGTGGGTAAGTGAATTATCACACAGCTGTTTAGAGGAAGAGATTAGGTAAAAACGCAGGTCTCTGTTTTCCACCAAACCATATCGTGTCTATATGACCATATGAAAACGAAGCATTAGTGTGTGCTTGAAATTGCTTGCCACCCTTGAATGACAATTTGAAGGACCCCATTATCAGTATAAGAGAATCTGGTGTTAATACTTTTTTTAAATGAAACTAAGTAAAAACTAAATTGTTTGTGTGTGTTACATAAAATTCCAAAATTTTTTTTCCTATTTTTGTTTCATTTTTATTGATGGTTCATGGAACTTACTTTTATTTTTTCTCTACTCTTGAAACTACATGTAAGAAGGTTGTTTTCTGATCTTTGTTGCTTTCACTTAGAGGGCAGTAATTGTGAAGATTTTGTTAAAATCCGAAAAGGGATATCTGCATCACTTTGATAAAGCTATGAAAAGCTACATCTCTACCATTGCTGTCTTAAATGTACACATTTTCAATCTAAGCCTAAGAATGAGATTAAGATCACTTAAGTAGGGATCTGAGAGGATAAATCTCATCAACATGTTTACATCAATATTAAAAATTGAAATACCGCACTGTTAATGGGAATGGAACTGGTACAGTCACTATGGAAAACAGTATGAAGGTTCCTCAAAAAAATTAAAAATAGAACTACTATATGATGTAGCAATTCTACTTCTGGATATTTATCTAAAGGAAATGAAATCACAATCTCAAATCTGTACCCGCATGTGCGTTGCAGCGGGATTTGGAATTGCAAAGACACGGAAACAACCTGAGTGTCCCTCAACAAATTAAATAGATAAAGAAAATGTGGTATATATGCATTGGAATGTAATTTCAGCCATGAAAAAGGAAATTTTGCAATTTGTGACCATACGGATGAGCCTTGAAGGCATTATACTAAATAAAATAAATCAGACAGAGAAATACAAATATTGTGTGATCTCACTTATACGTAGAATCTTAAAAACAAAACAAAACAAAACAAAACAAAACAAAACTCGTATGTATAAAAAAAAAAGATTAGTGACTACCAGAGGCAGCCTCTGAGGGAGAGGGCGAAATAGGTGAAGGCAATCAAAACGTATAAGCTTCCAGTTATAAGATAACTAAGACCTGGGGATGTGATGTACAGCATGGTGACTATAGTTAGCAATACTAGTAGTATTATATGTTTGAAAATTGCTAAAAGAATATATCTTAAAAGTTCTCATCATAAGAAAAATAATTTTTTAACTATGTATGCTGATGGATGTTAACTAAACTTATTGTGGTGATCATTTCACAATATCAGATCATTAGGTCATACACTTAAAACTAATGTATATGTCAATTATATCTCAAAAATTAATACATGTATGTTTTGCAATAGCTGCAATTTATTGAGCACTTATTGTGCGGCAGATCCTTGCCAAGTGCCTTATATATGTTGTTTGTTTGTTTTTTCCATTGAATTTTCAGCACAAAACTAAGAACAAAGTCGATGGCATTATTATTCCAGCGTGCAGTTGAAGGAAGAGAAGTTGAAAGGGTACCTGGTCAAGATCATATTGCTAGCCACAGATAAATCCAATTTCTGAGCCTTGCAATCTGACTCCAGAGCCTTTGCCGTTGGCCACCATGGTCTAACTGCTGAGGCATATTGCCTCTCCTAGATTTTGCTGCCTGTAATTGGCAATCCAAGCTTGATCGAATAGTAGCCTTAGCAAATCTGCCTCAGATACACATAGTCTTACGGAAGGGGTCTAAGGGAAACTCATTAAGACCTTCACTTGGAGCAGATTTAGGACCCTCCTATCTCCAACCATGCAGATAACAACTTCATGAGATTTGAAGGCTCTTTTTCCAATAGCCTCAATCAATCGCTTTCAATTTCTTATGCAAATGAATTTACAGAGATATAAATGCCAAGTCACAGAAGAAATGCAAACCCGATAAATCTGTAATGAGTACAACCCTATTAACGGTCTATGGTTCCAATGAGAGATCTCCTTGTAATTTACAGCAGCGACATAATTATTCTAGTTCCTGTAAGTGGCTTCTATAGTGATACCAAGTTTGTAGTTTGTCACATGGATGACAGCACAAGTACATATATAGCTGTTCATTCTGAATAAATCAGATACATTGATGGGTATTCTCTAGAATAAGACTATGGGATATATTTATGAACGTGCAGGGACATTTACTTAATGACACAAATTAAAGCATTAGATAAGAAGTAGATGTGGTAGACGATGAATCACAGTACACAAGTAAACAAAATATTCATATGCATTTTGTAATCTTTATTGTGGCACTTCTATATATATCCATGGGTGCCATGCTTTTAATGTTAGAGTGACGAATGCCACTGCAATCACATCCCATGCGAAGAGAACCGCTTGTATCAGTGTGGTTACGAAAGGAAGAATGATAAACCTAAAATCAATCAGCATACATCCGCATGTCTGGAAATACTTTGGAATCCTATTTCTGAAATATTGGTATCATATACCAAAGAATGGCTTAATTATCTGATACCATTGCTTTAAGTAAACTTTTCATCATTTTGCTTCAAAGTCTAAAATATTGATAATGGGGTGACTCATAGAGAGTGATGACAGTACCCTTTTGAGATATAACCTTTGTTATATCTCAAAAGGTCACTCGGTTTTATGGACTTTATAGGAACTTGTTTCAAGTAATTGTGTACTATATATCAGTATAATCAGATGTATAACGTGATAAGAGAAAAAATGCTCCAGCCTAATTTTATTCTACCTCTTCTAGATTGAAAGTCACAAGGTTGTGATTTCAAAGAATTACATGTATGTTCAAAGAATTACACCTTAGACCTCTAGGATGACAGATGATGATGCGGTAACTCTTGTTTACGATCCTCACGTTTGCCCCATAACACCGTGTGTTTTGTTCTATCACATTGTTTTGTAATTCTCTATTAACAGGTCTATCCTCTCCCCTAAATTATAAATTCCCTGAGATGGTGATTGTGTCTTCATCCTCACTGAATCTTCATGTTCCTCTTTAGATCCTCGACGCTGGAGCAGCGCCTTGCGCAAAGTAGGCGTGTGATATTCATTTGCAGAATGGAAAAAGGAAGGAAAGAAGAAGAGAGGGAGGGAGGTGTGGGAAGAAGAAAGGAAGGAATGAAAGAGATAGGAAGGGACAAAGGAAGGAAGGGGGAAAGGAGAAAGGGGAAAAAGGAAGAAGGGAGGGAGCGAAGGAAGAAAGAGAAAGGAGAGGAGGGAAAGGAATCGGAGGAAGGGAAGGACGGGGAGAAAGGAAGGAAGGGAAGAAGGAAAGGAGGGAGAGAGAAAAAGAAAGAAAGGAATGGGAGACAGGGAGGGAGATGGGGAGGAAAAAAGGAAGGAGAGTGAATTGAATTCTGCTACACCCTTTTCATAAACTGAGATTCTACCCTCCTTGTTCTACGGTGGCATATATATGAAGGATGTATAAATTTTCTAGATAAAGATATTCATGCAGATACGGATAGTACCAAGAAAATGCATCAGCACAATGTTCTGTGCCTAGGAAATTTAAAAAAAAAATTCCTCTGCTTACAATGTACTTGGTGTTCCATTCAATTAGGTTAGTCAAGCATGAGATCATACTTATCATTGTTTTTTAATAATCACTTTAAGACGCTCAAGTAGTGTTTATTAAGTATCTAGCATAGGTTCAGTATAATGCTAGTCACTGAAAGAAAAGCAGAAGAAGTTGTGCATTCATCCATTCATTTAGCATTTATTGAGTATTTAGTAATTTGCCAGATGTGCCGAAGAACACTTTCCCTGCCCTTGAGATAATTACATTGTTTCTGGGAAGCCAAAGCATACAAGTGTAAAATAGAACATTATGAGACCACGAGATAAATATAAGCATTGAATAATAAAGGTAGTATTAGCTAACATTTAGTAGGTGCTTAGTATGTGTCGGTCAGGGTGCTAAGTATTGTACACGTGTTGTTTTATTGAACTTTCAGTGTACTTTATACTCCTTGTCATTGAAATCCCCATTTTACAGCTGAGAAAGCTCAGCTCATAGCCGTTAAATAATTGCTGAAGTCATCAGCTAATAACTTGAACCAATGGTCTTTCTGGCTCCAAAATTCATTCACTTAAACAATATGCTGTGCAAGCTCTGATCACCTGTCTAAATTTTTGAATGTAAATAATATATTCTAAAGAATAGAAATTCTGTTTGGGCTAAAATTTTTTTTTAAGTTTCATGGAGGAGATAAAACCTGAGATACGGGTTTTCAAGTGTTAACATGATTTCTAATATTTGAATAAGTAAAAGTAAAAATTGATATCAAGGTGAAGGCACAGGATAGTAAGTTTAAAAATGTCAGTTCATATTTATGAAAAATGATGAGATCTGTTGAGGAGAGATAATTTAATGGGATTGACGCTTTGGGCCCGTAAGTCTATCGAGACTGACAGATATGCCCAGGATGGCAACGTCGAGCTCAGGAACCACCCACCCGCTCCCTATGCCACTTACTTAATAATATTGAGTTCTGGTCTCTTAACTATTGAATCAGTTTTCTCCTTTCCACCTGTACCACCAAAACCTTAGTTCAGAGCCTCATAGTGCTCCAGGATTAGGACTCCAGCAATACTTGCTTTGTATTACTACGCAAATATTAAATTTTCTCTCTAATCCTCAGGGTTTTTATTTTTACCAGAGAAGTGGACAATATAATAAAACCTGTTTCACCGGCTAGGTTGTGTGTTAAATAAGACCATACATGTGAAGTCCATGGCTCAATACTTTTTGGCTGGCAAATAGTATGAACTCAATAAATATTAGCTTTGCCATATTCTTATTTCATCTTTTTTATGATGTCTCTCCTATTATCTATCTCCTAACCCATGGCTGGAGAAAATCTTTTTAAAAATTCACATCTAATCATTTCAGTCTGATGCTTTAAAATTTTCCAATGATTTCTCATTGCTCTCAGCTAAAATCCAAACTACTTAGTCTGGTATTAACCTTGTAAGCTCTGCACTCATCGGTAGATTAATTTTAAAAATAAGTAAGCACCTTCTACGTGCCAGGAACTATTCTAGAGGTGTAACCACAATAACATACATGGTAATCAAAGTCTAGAGCCCAAGAAATGGAGGTTCGGATTCATTGTCATGGGAGGGAAACCACGGGCATGGCTGAGATGGCTGCTGTAGAACATGAAATGTGAGAAGAAAAAAGGGTCAAGAATAAAGCCTTCGAGACCAGCAACATCTAAAGGACAGATGAAGGAAGAGGAGTGCATGAAGGAAACTGAGACAGAATAATTGAGGGGAACAGAATGGAAGCCAGATGAGGCTGCCATGAAAGTCAAGAAGGAGGCTGCAGCCATCCACGTAGGTAAACAGATCCTAGACAGCCGCTAGTCATGTGTGCCCTGTCAAGTGTGGAGGCCAACTCAAACAGCTCGAAACGAGGACAGGTGAGAAAATGAAAGCAGGATTATAAGCTCTATTTTCCGTTGCTTCTTGGTGAAGTGAAAGAGATCCCTCCACTTTACCCCTGCAGCCCCATGCAGCCAAGAGCTGAACTCTCTTTAAAGGGAAGACTTCATTTGCCAGTAGAGTTCAACTCTGGCTGCTTCTTAGAATCATGATGCTTTAAGAAATAATGACACCCAGGCCTAGAGCCAAAATTCATATCCAATTGATTTGGAAATAGATCTGACATCTATATTGTTTTAAAGCTTCATAAGTGCTTCGAATTTGCAGCCAGGTTTGAGAAGAACATTATCAGAGGCGACAGGAAGAAACCAAGCAGAAAGCTGTGCCACGGAAGCAAAGTATAGATTCCTTTGCATGATGGGGACTTGTAATAATATCTAACGTGGTTTATGCATTTGTGCTGCACTATGCCTAGGATAGATTGCTATCACCCTAATACATCCTTACAATCATCCTATAAGCAAGTTTCATAATCGTCCCCATTATATGGCTGTGGAGACCGAGGTTCAGGAAGGTTAGTACTTTAGCCAAGGTTAGCTAGCTGGTAAGAGCAGAGCCAGGATTCACAAAAACTTGAGCTGTGTGCCTGATTCTGCTGCCTCCCACGTTTAAATCATCAATCCTACCACGAAAGGCAATACAAAATAACCAAATGATTAATTCCCGTGGCCACAGAGACAGAACATAAAAGCCAAGCGTGAAAATTTAAGACAACACAAAATAAACTGTATTATATAGAGCAGAACATGTAGTGTATAGATTCTACTAGAACATTCCGGAGTACCATGTTGTCAGTTTCCAAAGTTATCCTTCCATCATTTACTTGGCCAACTATATACTGCAGAAATTTAATTAGCCGATCCAGCACAATCCAGATAAACCACTAGACAGATAATTAATTTTGCTTAAACTTACCCTGAACCTGAATAGCACATCTATTCTACCTTCTTAGGTGACCCAAAACTGAACAGATATAATGACATAAACCTAAATAATGATTTAGTAGAGCAATTACCAAAAGTTTCAAATTTTCTCCTAAATTATCTGCATGATAGAGAGTCCTAAATCTGCCCAGAAGTGAAAGTTTGTAAATTATTCAAGACAGGTGAGCAGCATAGTATCACCAGCTGCCTCAATCTGTAACTCATTGCAACCCAAATGCATTTTGTTGCACGCACACACACACATCACGCCTGTCCTCAACGAGTGGACATATATATGCTCACTTGTGTGTGCACGAATGCAATATCCTCTTGTTCCTTAACGGGGAAGAGCCGAAATCTGTCACAGTATCTGCATTTGCACTGACAGCCACAGCATTCTAGGGACTAAATAAACAATGGGTACTTTTTTAATTTGTAAGTGACAGGATGAAGAATATTGTGGATTTTCCCCACCAGACTGTAACAATATTAAGGTAAATCAAATTTTGCACCTCATTTATTTAACAATGTCATTTTTCAGATGCTACAGGGTTTTTTTCCTCTCAGAGTACGAGGCTGCACACATTTCCCAGAACTTATTTTTGAAGAAAAAAAAAAAAACTGTTAGCTCTTGAACACTTAATTATAATTGGCTACGCTTCTTTTCTTTTATTAAGTGATAATTTATGAAAGACTACTTCAAGATCATCTAAAATGCTGCCTTTGGAAAGACTGAAGCAAGGGAATATGTAATCACTCTGTAATGTAATCAGAATATTTAATTAACATGTAATCATAAAAGAAGAAAATAGTCTCATAGTCTTCGTGCCCAAAACTTAGCAGTAGGAATCTATTTGAAAGGTTATATATGCTTTTAAAAATATTTAAATAGAGATAGCCAGACAAAGATAAATACCATTTAAATACCATATGATTTCATTTATATGTGGAATCTAAGGAACAAAAAGAACAAAGTAATCAAAAACAGACTCATAGATATAGTAGACAATTTGGTGATGGACAGAGGGTAGGGGTTTAGGGGTCTGGGAGAATAGGATTAAGGGTTAAAGAAATAGAGATTAGTAGTCGATAGATGGTCACGCGGACGGGGAGCACGGCATAGGGAATGCAGTTAGCATTAATATGATGGCCAGGTGGAGGGCCAAGGGAGGGAGGAAGCAATTGGGGGGGGGGTTGTTTTATGAACTATATAGATGTCTAACCAATGTACTGTATACTTGAAACTAATTTAAATAAATATTTTTTAAAAAAATATAATAAATAAATAAATACATGGAGATAGCATGATGTTCTTTTATTTCAAACAGAAAAAAAAAAAAACTTGACCTAGAACTTAGTATTGGAACAATACTGCTTCTGAGTTCCAAATCGCTTCACACCTCCTCCACCTGCCCTGTGTATCACATAGTTCCCCATTGCTCTCCATCCCAATGCTTCTCTAACCACATCCTCCTCCTACATCCGTCTCATAAATTTCTTCTTTCTTTCGAGCCTTGGGTTACTACTTAAGGGTATCCTTCGAAACCAAGGCTTTGTTATTTTTTAAATTTCTGGCCCATTTTTTTCCCCCATTTAAGGATCCATAAGAATGTATAGAAGTAGAATTTTAGAAAATCACTGAAGAAGAGGGAAGACATAATTTTTATCCCAAACCGATGGCAAAACACAGGTCATGAGATGAATTTAATTAAATCATACTCAGATTTATAATAGCACATAGATCAGAATCATGTGCCTTTTATATATTCTCCTATTCATGGACATGAGGTGGTTTAAAATACTGTTTTTTTTTTAAGCTGCAACAAACTTCTGTGTCTATCTCCTTGGATACATGAGTGAGAGTTTAAGGTGGGTACCTTACATACTACCAAGAGGCTTTCCAATGTTGTTTTAACAATTAACACTCCCACCACAGGCTGGAAGTGTTTATTTCCCTTATCCTTGCCAACTCGATAGAGTCTGTCATTTTAATTTTTGCCAATCAAATGAGTAAGAAAGAGTATTTTGTTTTTTCAGTTTGTACTTCTCTGATAATTAATAAAGTTAAGTTTCATTTTATATGTGTGTTAACCAATTTGATTTCCTCTTCTCAGAATAGTCCAGTTCCATTTGCCTAGTTTTCTAGGAAGTTCTTTGTTTATTTTTTTCTCATGAATTCTAGAATTTCCTTTTATCTTCCTTTTATTAAAGATACTAATCTTATGTCAGTTCTATATGTTTAAATTTTTTTCTCAGTTTTCACATTAACTACATATTGTGTCCATTATTGTATAAATTAGGACTTTAATTTCAATGTGGTCAAATTTATAAATTTTTTAGTGTTGTGCCTTTTGTACCTTGCATGACACTCTTTTCTATCCCCAGATGAAAAATCTGTCTCATGTGTTTTCTTCTAATAGTTCCAAAATTTTGTTTTTCACCATTAGGCATTTAATCCACATAGGTCTGATTTTTAAGTGATGTAAGAAAAGGGCCAAATTATATTTTTCTCATACTAAAAGTCATTTATCTCCTTATTAGGTAGTAAATAGTCCATCTTCTGCCCACTGAGTTACAATGGCACCTCTCATAAATTTCCACATAAGACAAATATGCTTGTACACATTATATTCTATACTATTCAGCAATGTATTCTATTCCAAAACCACACCTTATATTGTTTTTTATATGTTAAATATATGTATTTAAATAAAGCTTTCTATTAAAACTTGATACCTCTTTATGTCTATTTCTTTTGCTTAATTTGATTTCATATTTGTCTTAAATATTTCTGTCTTACATATTTCTATTCCATATTAAGTTTTGAATCTGTTTCTCAAATTCCAAAAATTTCATAGTGGGATTTTGATTGCATTTGCATTGAATTTAAAGACTGATTTGGGGGAGAAATGGCATCTTCATCATTGTGAGTATTCCCATTTGTTCAGATTGTTTATCTTTTGCTTACTTTAAGCCTACTTGAATGTTCTTCAGCAAAGTTTTAGAATTTATTCTGAGAATCTAACACATATTTTGCTAAATTCATTTCTGTCTACCTCATAAATTTTGGTGCCATTGGGAATGGGATTTTCTAATTGCTTATATTTTAGAAATCAGAACTCTATTAATTTGAGTATGCTAATCTTGTATATAGTAACTTTTCTAAAATCTTTTAGTAGTTGTAATATTTTGTCAGTTGATTCTCTTGGCTAATGTATGCAGATGATCATTTGTAGTTTACCTTTTTCTTTATAATTCTATATATTTTAGGTCTATTTCTTGTCTTATCCTGTTGGTTAGGTTCATGAGAACAAAGTTGGTTGATTATAATCAACATCCTTGCCTTATAAAGCACATTAATGAAAATACTTTTAAATTTTATTACGTATAAGCTGTATTATAACTTTTTGTTAGATACCTTTCTTTAGCTTAAAAACTCTATCTTCTATTCTTGGTTTTGTAGAAGTTTTTATCCTAAACAAATATTGACTTTTATAGAATGATTTTTCTCCAACCATTGAGATGGTTATATGGATTTTTACCTGACTTTGTTAATGTAGTAAATAATATTTAGAGATGTTTTAATCTTAAAAAAATCTTGTATTATTTTAATAAACACTAGTTGGTCTTAACAGAATTTTCTATATTCTCTTATATTCAATTTGCTAGTAATTTACTGAGAAATTTTACATCAAGTTTTAAAACAAACTTGCCTATAATTTTCTTTTCTTGTACTTTTCTTATCTGATTATCAAGATTATGCTAGTATGGAATTGTTTTTATAAGACAGAATCTCTTCTAAAGGTTCCATAATTGTTTTTATAAGACAGAATCTCTTCTAAAGAAGGTTCCAACTTTCGTCTAAATTTCCTAGGCCTATTTTCTTATCACTGCTTTGAGAAAGGACAGGGTAGATTTTAACTATTAATTCGTTTCTTTAATCATTACTGTTCTACTCAGATATTCTATTTCTTCTTGACATTGCACTAATTTATATTTTTCTTGAAAACCATATATTTTACCTATTTTTTTCAGAATT
>NW_011888859.1:3974011-3991256 GCF_000151845.1 Pteropus vampyrus | reverse complement strand
TAAGTGATGTAAGAAAAGGGCCAAATTATATTTTTCTCATACTAAAAGTCATTTATCTCCTTATTAGGTAGTAAATAGTCCATCTTCTGCCCACTGAGTTACAATGGCACCTCTCATAAATTTCCACATAAGACAAATATGCTTGTACACATTATATTCTATACTATTCAGCAATGTATTCTATTCCAAAACCACACCTTATATTGTTTTTTATATGTTAAATATATGTATTTAAATAAAGCTTTCTATTAAAACTTGATACCTCTTTATGTCTATTTCTTTTGCTTAATTTGATTTCATATTTGTCTTAAATATTTCTGTCTTACATATTTCTATTCCATATTAAGTTTTGAATCTGTTTCTCAAATTCCAAAAATTTCATAGTGGGATTTTGATTGCATTTGCATTGAATTTAAAGACTGATTTGGGGGAGAAATGGCATCTTCATCATTGTGAGTATTCCCATTTGTTCAGATTGTTTATCTTTTGCTTACTTTAAGCCTACTTGAATGTTCTTCAGCAAAGTTTTAGAATTTATTCTGAGAATCTAACACATATTTTGCTAAATTCATTTCTGTCTACCTCATAAATTTTGGTGCCATTGGGAATGGGATTTTCTAATTGCTTATATTTTAGAAATCAGAACTCTATTAATTTGAGTATGCTAATCTTGTATATAGTAACTTTTCTAAAATCTTTTAGTAGTTGTAATATTTTGTCAGTTGATTCTCTTGGCTAATGTATGCAGATGATCATTTGTAGTTTACCTTTTTCTTTATAATTCTATATATTTTAGGTCTATTTCTTGTCTTATCCTGTTGGTTAGGTTCATGAGAACAAAGTTGGTTGATTATAATCAACATCCTTGCCTTATAAAGCACATTAATGAAAATACTTTTAAATTTTATTACGTATAAGCTGTATTATAACTTTTTGTTAGATACCTTTCTTTAGCTTAAAAACTCTATCTTCTATTCTTGGTTTTGTAGAAGTTTTTATCCTAAACAAATATTGACTTTTATAGAATGATTTTTCTCCAACCATTGAGATGGTTATATGGATTTTTACCTGACTTTGTTAATGTAGTAAATAATATTTAGAGATGTTTTAATCTTAAAAAAATCTTGTATTATTTTAATAAACACTAGTTGGTCTTAACAGAATTTTCTATATTCTCTTATATTCAATTTGCTAGTAATTTACTGAGAAATTTTACATCAAGTTTTAAAACAAACTTGCCTATAATTTTCTTTTCTTGTACTTTTCTTATCTGATTATCAAGATTATGCTAGTATGGAATTGTTTTTATAAGACAGAATCTCTTCTAAAGGTTCCATAATTGTTTTTATAAGACAGAATCTCTTCTAAAGAAGGTTCCAACTTTCGTCTAAATTTCCTAGGCCTATTTTCTTATCACTGCTTTGAGAAAGGACAGGGTAGATTTTAACTATTAATTCGTTTCTTTAATCATTACTGTTCTACTCAGATATTCTATTTCTTCTTGACATTGCACTAATTTATATTTTTCTTGAAAACCATATATTTTACCTATTTTTTTCAGAATTGTATAGAGTTGTTCATAGTATACTCTGATGCTTAAAAAAAAATCTCTCTGTGCTTGAGTTAGCTGACTCGGTTTTATCTTTATTATTTTTGTCTTACTTAACTTTCATGATTTCATGCTATTGTTTAATGAACATCTTCCTCTCTTAACTCTTTGACTCTTTTAAACATATTTATTTTAAAGTCCATTTTACATTTCTCTAGTATTTCTTTTTCTAGAACTCTTTATCGTATTAAATATTAGAGAGAATATTACAAACCCCCGTGTACCTGTACCAGACTCAGAAAAAATACTCACAACCAATTCCATTCATTTGTTACCGTCTCTACTTTTCGATTATTTTGTGGCAAATCTTAGACATTATATCATTGTATCCATATGTATTTCAGTATATCTCTCTAAAAGACAAAAACTTTTAAAAATATAACCACAGTAACATTGTTATACCTAAATAGAATATATATATACTTAATATTACTAGATTCATAGTGTTCAATTTTCCTTACTGTCTCATAAATTTTATAATTTTATTTTCTAGATAAATTTCAGATTTGTATTAAGGGCCATACACTGCAACTAGTTAATGTCTCTTAACTCTTTTGCTATGTAGATTTCCTCCAAATTTTATATTGTTTTTGTTTGAAGAAACTGACTAGATTATCCTATAGAGCATCTCTTAGCCTAGAATTTGCTAAATCCATCCAGGTATTATTTTAAATATTCTTCGATATCCAATATTTCCTGAAAATTGGTGGTTAGAGCTAGAGGCCTGATTAAATATTCAACCTTTTGTTTGGTAAAAATACTTCATAATGTTATATATCATGAAGAAGTCTGTAATTCTGGTTGAATTTACTTTTTCTATGTTAGCAGCTAGTGATGAAAATTACCTAGATCCACTTAAGGTGGAGTAACTATTAGACTTAGGGCTAGGAGGTACAAGATGATAATTTAAAAATTTCATTATTCCTTTTTCAATCATAAGCTTGAAATCAGTATTCCTAAAAAGAGAATTTTTAAAATTTAATTATTTGACTACTCTTTGTACTGTTCAAACAGAAACACAGGATAAAAATTTTAATATGCTTGATTCTTTGTTTTCTCAGTTGTCAAATAGTGAGTTGGTGTCTCAACAGCTTCCAAAGGCAACACATGAGCTTCTTTTTTAGCATCTTTATGAATTGATGCATTTAAATGTATCTGATATGTTATCTTTATTAGCGCTACAATTGTCTCATCTTTGGCTAGTGGGAACTTTTTCAATCTGGCTTTTTAGTCTCCTTGATATGTTACTTAGAGTCTTTGATAGCTTCTTTGCTTCCTGATATGACAACATAATCCAGGCTCTCATAAATGTCCTGCTCCAGATCTGAACTCAGCTACTTCCCAAGGACTGTGGTTTCTTTTCTTGGCGAATGGTATTTAGAAACCATACCCTCTGCGTCAAGAGAAGCTCATTGCCCATTGTCACTCAGTTGCTCTATCTCCCACCAGAAGGGACAAGAGACGCATGGAAGGGATTCTACTTCAGAGCTCCCAGAGGGGAATCAACCCTGCCAACATTTCGATTTTGGACTTCTGACTCTAGAACTGTCGGACAATAAATTTGTTATGTTAAGCTGCAAATGTGGTGCTTCTTTGATACAGCAGCCCTAGGGAACTAACGAAGGCCTTCAGTGACCTGGCCCTGGGCCACCTTCCAGTCCTCTCTTCTGTCTGTCCTGCTCGCCTTTTCCCTCTGTGTACAGCACAGCATGCAGTTTCCTCACATCCCTGTGGTATTTGAGATTCTGTGTTTGCACCTGCCATGACCCCTGCCTGGAAAACTCTTACACCTCTTTCTTCCTGGTTGAATTCCAATTCATCATTCAAGACTCACATCAGAAAGCAAACTCCTGAGAGAACCCCACCTCCTCATCCTCCAAACTGAGCAGATTGCTGCCCCCTAGTGGCAAACTGTCCCTTGAACTACAACATCTTTTTGCACTTAGACTAGGCAGAAATCTTTCCAGGGTAGGAAAACTTGAAAGTGGTTAAGTGTATGAGATATGTAATGATTCATTTAATACGTTAACTTTACTAAGCCATGATGCCTAGTTGTTTGGTTAAACACTAGTCTAGATGTTGCTGTTAAGGTATTTTTTAGATGTAAGTAACATTTAAATCACTGGACTTAAATCACCCTCTGTAAAGTGGGTGGGCTTCGCCCAATCAGTTGAAGGCATTCAGAGCAAAGACTGAGGTTCCCCAAAACAGAAAGAATTCTTCTCAAGACTGTGACATAGAAACCCTGCCTGAGTTTGCAGCCTGCTGCCCCATGGAATCTGGGCTCAAACTGCAACATCAACCCTTGCCTGATTTTTCAGGCTGCCGGCCTACCTGACAAATTGCAAGCTTGCCAGCACCCCCGAACAGGTGAGACAATTTCTTAAAACAAACAAACAAACAAACGCATGTGTGTGTGTGTGTGTGTGTGTGTGTGTGTGTGTGTGTGTGTGTGTTTGTGCGCTACTGGTTCTACTTCTCTGGAGAACCCCAACTCTTACGAGACATAAAGAAGAAGGAGGAACATTCCAGAAAACAGGAACAAAATGCAGACATGCCAGTGGGTTCAAGTGTGGCTGGCTCAAAGGGTGTGTTAAAACCTAGAGAGAGACACAGTTGGAATGGGAATTGGGGACAGCCTCTCATGAGCACCACTTCAGACAGATAAGCAAAGTTAGAATATGATTCGTTCTGTGCTTTAGAAAGGTAATTACTCTGGTTGCAGAGTTGGGGTAGAAGTGAAATAACTACAGACAGAAATATCAATGAGGAACTCTTGCAAAAAGTGCATGTGAAATGTGATAAAGGTGCATAGCGAGGCACCTGGAGTGGGTGGGAGGGGACATGTGAAGACACAAGCAGAATCAAATGACACAAACTGATGACTGGCTTTCTGTACTTTAGCTTCTTGAAGTCAACATATGTCTTATCAATTTTACTACTCCCAGGCCTAGCATATCTGGGACACAGCACTCAATAGTTTGTTAAATAAGTGAATAAATGGAAGACTATACAGGGAGAGAATAAAGAAAAAATTAAAGAGGGCCTGAGGTTTCTACATCAGAATAGCCACATTTTCCCTTGAGATAGCTTTTTAAAGCTTTGCTTACTGTTGCCCATCCTCAAAATTTGTGTAGTCTAAAAATGATCAGGAAGAATATTTACTTATCTTCCCACCCAACTTCTCCCTTGAGCCTTATCTCTAATTTGTAATACATCCAATTTCTTTACTTTTTCCATCCTCCAGTTCTCCCTGTATCATCTCGAGCCACGAATGTATGAGATATGATTGATGAATATGACGGCACAGTGACTGCGGGGAGACCGGATAGAGTGGAAGACGAAAAGCTGATTAGAAAACATTAAGTTATCAAACGTAGGAAAAAAATAATAGGTCAACAAGACCTACCTCTACAATGCGGAGAGGCAGACAGAGAGAAAGATGCCACCAGGACTGATGGGTATTCTGCGGTCATCTGACTGCAAGAGCGAAGTCGGAGTTTGACCAAGTGGTTTTGAGAAAAGCCAAATTGCACATTGCACTGCCTTGGTCACCTTGACAACAAATCCTCTTTCTTACGACAATAATATCATAGCAACAAAAGCCCTTGCAAGTCAAGCAAATATTAATTATAGGCAGAATAGTTTATGGCTAAGATGGCTCCACCTAGAAAAATGTGCAGGAAAATACCTGGAAGGAGTTTGCACCACTAACACAGAGGAGATGAGGAATCGCAGACTTAAGTTGTGTACGAAAAGGATAAAGAACGAAGGACAGATGGGTTTTAACAACCAGCATTAATCAAATGATACGCAGCCATAATTTTTTTTTCCAGGGCCTCACCTTCTGGAAGAGACTTTGAACTGAAAAATGGAACCATTAGAGTTGGGAACAGTAGCTACTGTGGCACTGGAATTTCAGCTGACACTTTAACTGGCTGGAAGGGTTGAGGCCACATGGAGAGGGATAGAGAAAGAGACCCAGACATCAAAAGCAATGATAAACCAATACAATCATTTTCCACACATTTACAGGAGCTGATTGTTCTTGTTGAAGATCTTTCTTCTAAAAAGCACTCTAACATGGATTCTGAGTAATTATTTTGTTTTTTCCTCTTAGCCAAAAGAATTGCTAAAAAATATGACAAGGAAAAAATAAATTTTAGTTTTAAATTATGTACCCATAAGAAGGCATCTCTTCAGGACAATGGGTCTATTAAATTGTATTCTTTCACTGGGAAAATTTATGTTTTAAATATAACTTTTAAACTTTGACATAAAATCTACACTGTCTCAAGAGCTATGTTGTCAGTGAGGTAGGGCAGAGTAGCACTAATGACTGATTCTATCTCTACATGTGACAAAAACACAGCCTAAGGGCTTCAGTCATTTCAAATCACATTTTTCTCTTTATTGGTTCAAGTTAATTAGCCAGGCCATCATAAAATGCATCTAGCTCTGGACGCCAGTCAAAACAGAAACATTCATCCACATGGAGAAGTTGTCATTGGTGGTTTGGGAAATACATTTGTGCATCTGTCTTAAAAGTAACATGGTCAGACAGGCAGACCACAGGACAGGGGTCGGACACAAAGGGCTCTCCACTCAGCCATGACAGTTACTTACTAGATGATCTCAGGACAGTTACTGAGTCTTTTGTCTTTCCACATCCTCCTTAGCTACCAAACAGGTTTTATGCCTTCCTCATAGGTCTGAAGGATTAAGTATCATAACATGTGAAATGCCTGGCGTCTGAAAGGCCGTCCGGAAATACACATTTTCTGGGCTTCTGGAGAGTAATTACATGCTCTCTGTTAGCACTTCCAGGCCCCATCATCTAGGACCGAGGCTCCTAGGGTGAGCTTTAGGAGATGTTTTTGCTAATTCTTTTCTCTCTCTCTTTTCCATAGAGCAAAGATATGAAAACAGAGATGTAGAGAGCGATGTCATGGAATAATCAGTGGCTTTGAACTGATTGGGCTCTTAGTCCCGTTTCCGCACTAACCAGCAGTGTGACTGCAGACGGGTCCCTTAATCTCCCCGTCACTGCTTTCTCCTTTGTAAAATGAGAATATTGCTCTACCTAATCCCTAAGGTTTCCCTTGGTTCTTGAGTACATAATTCTAGGTAATTTTAATTCAAAGTATGAGGTTGTGCAAAAGATCTCTAAAAAAATACTACTGAGTCTTTGTGTGTGTGCGTGTCTCCTGTTGCTGGGTGTTGGTGGCAATGATGACTGTGCACAGATGACTGTGCACAGTGTTCCATTTTGCCAGTTTCTCATTTAGTGCTTATCGAATAGTCGTAGAGATCTTGTTAGAGTGCCAAGCAACATATCTCTCTTCTGTGCTTACAATTCTTTCTTCTATTTTCCATTTTTCAAATTTTTGCATTGTTTTGGTTCAGCTATCTAATGGCATTTTGTCAACAAACTGAGTCTTCAAAGTTATAATAACGGAGACGTTGATAGTAGAGCAGAATAATAACAAGTTGCGCATAAGATGACAAGTGAAGAGAAAATCATTTCATTCTAGAAGACAGATACCGTTGAACCCGCCGAGTGACTCTGACATCTTTCAGTACAATGGTGCAATACTTACTCCAGCTGACATTTTCATATCTGATGGTTTTACTCAAAAACAAACCTTTGTTTGATCTTCCTGTTTTTTTTCTGAACTCTGGTCAAACTGTCCCACAGTTTGCCAAACTACTTTATAAGTTACCAGCAGGCTTAAAAGTAGTTTCCAGCTTGTCTAAATGGATCATAAAAACAGAATATTTCAATAGGTGTTCATTTGCTTTCTTATTAGTTACCAAAAAATTCATGGCTGTTACAAGAAATATTTATTTATAGGAAGCTTGTTTTATGTAATTTCACCTCTCGCCTATCTATTAAATCAAGTGGATGTAATTCATTGTCTGATTCCAGAACCTTCCCCTGCAGCACACAGGGGATTAGTGAGTGTGAAGCATAAAAGAGCAGCAGGAAACGATGGTTCGGTAGTGCTCTCTTAATCACAAATATGTGTCTTCAATATTTAGTTGTCGTGGCAGGAAAACGGCAACAAATACATGAACTGTAAACCATCTGGCTTGAAATATGTTCAAATATGAATGTTCATCTTGAAAAATGAAATCTATGGAATTCTGGCATCCACTTTGACTCTTGAGAGATGAACAGCTTGGATATGCAAAGAAGGGATTTCTAGACTAGCCTTCTTATACTAAATTTTCCTGAACTCAAAAGTCAAACGATTCATTGTCTAGATAGGAAAACTTCCCTCTCACTTTTAGACTTCAGGGGAAAACAGTGACTGCTTTGAACATCCTGCAATCGTTTCTGTGTAGGGAATTGTACAGAGTTGTCTTACGTGTTAAGAAGCAGAGAAATGAATAGGGTTCTGTGCTATTATTTAACCTTTACTAAGTTCCAGTGTCTGATGGACACAGTATAGAATACAAAAAGCATGATAATTCTGGCTTGCACCAGATTCTTAAACCAAAAAGTTAAAACCAGCAACACAGGAGACTTTGAACTATGCCACTGACTTTGGGGGAAGAAATGATGAGTCAGTCACTCTGCTTTCTTGTGGATGACGATCCTCAGGTGATGCAGCGTCAATCATCTGACAGAAGCAGCTCTCCAAAAGAGACTTGGAGAAGAGTTTTAGGAGATTTGCTACATGTAAAGAAAATATGTGTTGCAAACATATGTGAGCCATGAGGCAAATGAAGGCAGGAGAACGGGAACCAAAGTAGCAGGGAAGCCCTCTGGGCTTAGCACACCAAACCAGAAGTGGCCACAGGAAGAGGACAGGAGGAAGGAATATCATTTGTGTGCTGTTTGATGTTTGCGGAGCTTATTCAAGTGGCTTTGTGAGAGACACAGACACTCAAAAACTTGTTTTCCTCCTCTTCTCACACTATATCATTTTTGACAAAATCCAGCTTGATCCACTTCTGGAGAGAATTCTCTAGAGTAAATCTCTCATCTAGTTGTCTTTGTGCTTCAGACACCTTCAGATGTACAACCTCTGCCACTCCAGGATACACTCGCCTTTAAAAGATTCTTTGGTTGTTGTCACATGTGCCTGTCTCCTCCTTACAACACCATAAGTGTCTAAATAATGGAATCTAGACTTCTAATACCCACTGTGCCTAGCCAGCATCAGGCGATGCATGCAGTGATCTCAGTAAGTATTCGCTTGAAAATATGAAAGTTGGATAGTGAAAGAATTATGCCATAGGTGGGGAAAAAAAGCATGAACTGGAAGTTATTAACTAAGTTTACCATATAAGCCATTTTAAAATGATATTAAAAGAATACAATGTTTCCTGAAATTAAAATATGATATACTTAATTTAGCAAAAGTTAGGATATTGGTGACATACTTAATGACATTTTATTTTAAAATCAGATATATTTTAATGTATGGACTTTCTTAACTTTTGTCTTTTATTCTGATTTTCTTTTTAAAAATAGAATTTATTGTCTATGGCCATAGTATCCTGAATGAGCCCAATCCCATCTGATCTTGGAATCTAAGCAAGGCCTGATTAGTACTTGGATGGGAGACCACCTAACAAGACCAGTACTATAGGCATAAAAAATAAAAAAATAAGGGATTGTAAGCTGACAAAGTCCTTGCAGTCTGTGAGGTCAACCAAGGGTTGCCTCATCTAAAAAAAAAAAAAAAAGAATATATTTAACATGTGATCTATCTAATATAAGTATATAATTGTCACAAAAATTGTTACTCAAAATAACCATGTAGGACTTTGAGATATATGTCACTATTTTTTTTTTTTATTTTATTCATCTCTTTTCGATTTAATACTTAGATGTTTATAAATGCTTCTAGGAAAGGCAAAAACATGTGTAATGCTTAGAAGAGGAAAATTTGGCTATGACATTTTTGTACTCTATTAACTCTACTTTATCTACAGGGAACTTAGATTTTAGTATGCATCAGCAAATGCTGTGAGATGATCAATCTTACCTTTGAGGATCAAACTGTTTCTTTGTTGAGTCAACTTTTTAACTAAAAAGCTAAGATCTAAAAATACAATAGAGCATATCCGGTCTAGGCATGTAGTGTTGGCAGCGCAGAATTTGTGTTTATACATACAAGCAATTAACCTGCCTTTGTAAACATCGGTGTTCTGTTTCCCACCTACATTTTCATTATAAAAAGTTTGATATTGGTGATCTTTACAAGGGAAAAAACCCATATCATTTTTGTGGGTTTACTGGAAGAGCCAATGACTCTATCCATTTAATTAGAAACACTACCCGCCTTGGAAATAAGCAATGCAAATTTCACTTTATTTGTTCTGAGAAAATTCTGAGAAATGACATGGGAACTACTTATTAACAATGAAAACAATTAGGTGAGACTAGATCAAATTCCGTGCATTATATCATTTGAGTAGATTTTGTACAATTTCCTCTCTCTTTAGAGGCAACCCCATTAACTTGGCCCAATTCAGATAGTCTCAATTTAAATTGTGATCTGTACAGATTCCTTCATTGAAGGAAAAACTGAGGCAGACATTTGGAGTATGATAGGCATCCCTGACCTTTTACCAGGTAAACTAAAAATAATGAGAATAACCACAATGTCTCATCTGTCAAAACTAAGAACTTCCAGAAAGGAGCCCAGAGGCTAAACTGAGTTGGACTTGGTTGTTTGATATAAGACACCTTGAGTTTTATAAAGTCCGATTCCAGTATTGTAAACCAATCAGTGGTTCATCAGATTATTCTAAAGTGTGAAAATTTTAAAAACAGTTGAGAAGAAAGGGTATGCCCATCAATTGCACAAAAGTGTTAAGCTCTGAATAAATTTGAATATAATTTAAAGTTCACATTTTTATATGAGTAAACTAATTATCATGCAAGTTCTACGAAAATAAAATCTATGAAGAAAAATGCTCATGAGAGGTTAACTCATGAGTTATACTTTCATAATACAATGAACCATTTTATAAGCTATAAATGAATAATAGCTATACTTTAACACAATGTATCTTTACATATTCAAAATGAGGAATAAATACATTTTAGAAATAAGAATGGAGCATGCAAAGATATGGTTTTGAATCTAAACCTTTAAATGTTATTTTTACCACTATGTATGTTCTAAGCAATTAACAACAAAAAAAGTGACCACACATTATTATTCAGCCATATATGCCTCTCGTTTATAACACTGTGTGAAGAGTACCGAAGGCTAGCAAATTCCAACCCTTCCTCACGCTCACTGAATCTAAAGTAGCAAGATAGTATAAAATTCTAGGTGTGTTTTCTCTGAACTAATTTTTATACTCCAACTGAATAAGGCCTCCAAGATATGTAAATCCTAAGCACTTCAGAAATAACAAATCATTTCATCATGGAAGATTATTGGCTTAAAGAAATGAATGTGAAGGCTTTCCATCTTTATCTTACTCACTGTTAAAGAAGCAGCTGAAGATATTTCACTGACTGTACTCTAACCTCAGGTTAATGCTTCTAAAATACCTGTACTTTTATCTTTTTCTAGAGGGGGAGTTCCTTTAAAAAGATGTCCTTTTCTAAAGAGAAGAAAATTTTTGTTAAATTTTTATTGGCAAATCTAAGACTTCTCCAAAGTGGCATTATCTTGCATGTGCACGTGCACAGGTGTGTTTACGAGTGTATGGGTGTATGAGTGTGTCAGGGGAACTGAAAGTGAAGGAGGAACAAGGTTGGCCTTTAGGGCAGACATTACAATTAGCACCATTAAAAAAATGTGGAAACTGAGGCTCAAAAAAGGTAACATAGTCAGGGCTGATGACAAGTAGGAAGCTCACCCATTCAAGTTCAAGATGGTTAGAAATACAGGTGTTTTAAAATAGCAATAACAAATGGAATTTGTTCTAATCCTGTATGGTAAGATGGTAGACATGGAGACATCTGCCTTGAAAGAAGAATTTATTACCTATTGTTGCCAAGAGGAGGGAGCCCACCATACCAGGCAGAGTCATGCGGGGAAGCACCAGGGTCAGTCAAGAGCAGTAGGAGCTGGCGGGGAAAGCATGGACCAGAGCCTTTATCCTGATTTTTGCAGGAACGAATGGGCAAGACAGGATGGGTAAGCTGAAGGAGTTTAGGGTTGAATAGCTGGAAGAATTTCAATAGGCTCTGGACTGGAGGGCTGGTCTAGTTGTCCAATACCTGGCCCTGGGGTGTCATAGGGCAGAGAGAATATTGAAATGATATGTGAGAACTTGATAAAGGAGACGATTGAGGGTAGGGGTGCTGAATTGGTTTGTTTGCACGTCAAAGGTGTGTTCTCATGCAAGTTGTTTGCTATCACTAGAAATTAGCTGATTCTGGGAGAGATAGTCACTTCCCTGTGTCGGTCAGGCCCCAAGATGTTAAAGACATCTTTTCATACAGAAAAAAAAATTCATACAATAGATAACTTTATTCATTTTTATATAATTTGTTGGCATTGTTTTATACATAATCACATATAACGACATATTTATTTGCAATTAATAAATAATTAAATGAATTCCTAGAGTTTAAATGTGTCTAATTTATAGGAATGAAATTAATATCTGTATATTAAGTATGTTTGATGTGCAAATCCATATATTAATATTTTGTAAAATATGCAGCATAAGGTAGTGTTTAAAAATAAAGATGTTCAAGTCAGAAAGAACTAAATTCAAGTCTCAACTGCTTATCCTGAAAATTTCTTCATTGGGCCTGTTTCCACATTTGTATAATGAGATGTATAATACTTACCTCATTAAATCATAATGTATAATTTAATTGGAGAATACTCAAAAAATTCTTAACCTGGGACCTGGATTATTTATTTAATATTTAGGATTATTATTATTATTATTATTATTATTATTATTATTTAGATCAATAAATACCCAATTATTATTCTGACCAGGTTTTTAAATTTTTTATTCTTTTAGGACAATTAAATAGAATCACCATATGAAGAACCAGAAAGCTTAGGTGATTTTTCAAATGATTCAAATATCCTCCTATTTTCTTCTTAATTGTCTGCAAATTTTAGATAAAATACTTGGGCCAAGACTAGCCAGAAAATTTCTTCAACTGGTACAACTTTGCCTACCAAAGTAATCATAGTCATTGTGTTTAACAACTATGACACACAAAATCGGAGAGTGGCCAGATTCATGCATAGCCAACTCCTGGGATCACTAAGTATAGTAGAATATTCTCATTTACTCTATGGGTGCGCCAAGTGTAATTAGGAAAAAAAATAAGACTTATTTCATCAATCCCACAAAAATAATTACTTTATTCTTTATAGTCACACTTTTAGATTAGAGAGTTCTCCTATATGTGCTTGTTTAAAGATCTTTTTCCTTTTTCTTCACCATTTTCTGAAAGATTATTTAACTCATATTTATTTACTCACCATCTTTTAAAAAGAGCTTTAAAAAAAAAGTGTTGGAGGAGAAAGTCAAGAAGAGAAAATATGCAAAGTAGAGAAAGCTCTTATAAAGTGTTTTGCTGTATCCAATATTTAACGGTTAGGTTATTTCTCAAATTTACATAAAGACTTATTATCATCTTGACTGCAATCATGTAGAAAATGAATGGAGTATAAAGTACATGAGGATAATTTAATAAAACGAGGTTTCTTTTCTTATGAGATCTTTGAAGAAAGGGATCATTAGACAGAGACTTGCCTTGTATTCACCCAGGTCATGCGGCATGTCAGTTTGGTGATGTGACTTTGGCAAGAAGTCCTTAATTAGAAATTCCTCGAGAGCTGCTCCCAGTGGTTGATTCCTAAGACAGAGGACAAAATAATTTAGCAGAGGAGCCCTGACTAAGGATGCTACTCGGGTGAATGAAAGAAATAATTTGCCAACAGCAGAAGAGCAACCTGACGCGATGGGGTGTTGGATTTTGAATGAGAGTCTGTCCGTCATGTTCGTAGTAAGTGTTATTTTTGTTATTCAACTTTAAATATATATAGAATCATCTTTGATTTTTAGGATCACTTGTTTAGGAATGCTAAATAGCTTCAATGATTACTCTGGTTAAAAGACTAAAACTTGTTAGAAAACATTCAGTGGATATATTTAATTTACCCTTACAGAATCATGTGGAGTTATCTTCCGATTGAGTTTATCTTTAATTATTTTTAAAGTCTAGTCAGATTTTAAATAATGTATGAATGTTTTTCTAAATCAGATGAAGTCTTTGAATTACACTATGAAATGGGAATTTTTCTAGAGTATTTTCTGAGTTGATTTAAAAGACTTTCTCTTTCGTGACATCATCAACTTAAAACATCATGTCAGTGTTGATTAGGGAGGTTGTGTTCTTTTCATAAAATTCCTTAAAGAATATCCATATGTATTTAAACTTTTTTTATAAAGGTAGAAATTTCTTACCAATAGAATTACCATTAAAAACGAATCTATAAAATAATTATATGGAGTGATTCTGATTAATATTGAGAAGTTCATGTCACTTGCACTGAACCCCAAGAAGATCCCCAAGTGATTTTGAAAAGAAGGTTGAAGGTAGTTTTGACTGGTGGTTCTCTTCTCATTTTACTCTAGCTCTCATGGTTGGGAGTTAATTTCTATCTGTTTATCGACACATTCTGTTGGTATGAAGAGGAAGAGTCTTTCTTTTATACACGAGTTATTCTGGGTGTAAGTAGAGTTGGTGACTACACATTATCATTTCAGAAAACAAAATATACTCTATTGTCCCAGCTTCTTTGTTTTCACTGTGTCACCTTCTCATCTCTTTACAAATGAACAGTCAGCCCTGGCTTGGGCAAGAGCATCTGCGGTCTGCCTGAATTTCAACTGCATGTTAATTCTAATACCAGTCAGTCGAAACCTTATTTCATTCATTAGAGGATCAACTATCGTAAGTACTAAATTATTTGAGAGAATTTCTGTTGTTATGACTTATTAATATGTGCCATTGGAAACAGAGATGTTCTTTACTATGAAATTCCCAATAACCCTGTTTATATTAAGGTTTGCTCTTGGTTAGAGACAGCACAATGGCTAAAACTGACAATCAGAAATTGGTATATCTGACTTGACTTTTGCTTTTGCCATTGACTCTGTACATGACATTGGACTTATCACTCAAGCTTTCCCTGACGCATTTGCTCCATCTGAAAAGTGGGGCTAATAAAATTGACCTGAGAAGATGGAAGTATTATAACAGCTTGAACTATTACCATTCCTCATTGAAAGGAGACAAATATGCAGTTGAGCCACATGCCACTATGAAAATACCTTGAGTTCTCAGCCCCAAAAAGCACAATCACAGTGCACAGAGTATGTAGATTTTAACCCCCACAAGACATAATGGGACATTTCCTAACAATATTGAGTTCACTATATTGAGTACTTATCTATGTCTCCTGCTAGACCGAGTAACACACTGCGCAGAAAAATGAGGTTATCTTCAATAACCTTTAGTAAATGAAATAATTTATTATATAGTCAACAGCATTGTTTTATGAATATTTAGGTATAGATGGCTATAGTGCCTTTCTTTGTGTAATAAGGAATAATTTATAGACTACTAAACCCTATCAATAACGATGATAGTTATCATCATCATTTTCCAAATAAGCTGAGGCATGGATATCAGCAGGTTTATTCCTGAGTTTGATTCACAGCCAGGGTACTACTAACTCAGTCATTTTTATTGAGCTGAAGTTTCAAAAAAGCCAGTTATAACCATTTGGTTTTGCCCGTTTGACTAATTAATGGCCACTGATTTTTTGTGTCATATATCCCCACCTTTAGTAATTTAGAGGAAGAGCATGAGTCCTGCTCTCTTAACTTTCATGACACGTCACTAGAATTTTTCCCCAAACAAGATTTTTATTTTTGTTACTCTAGTGCTGCAGAGGACCATGGAGAAGGCAATTAGACAAAAACCTCAAATTCCACAAACTGGTTGCCTATGGAATAGCTGTTAACGCAAGTAAGTGCTAGATTTTACAATACCTTTATAGTTTTGTTCATTTTCTCTCACTAAAGTCTCTCCCTTAGGTAAAAGAAATCATTGCTTTCCGTTTGACCACATAAACCTTATATCAATGGAGTTTTTAATTTCTAATTTATACTCATGCAGTTTTCCATACCAAGTCTTCAATTTATCAAGGAAAAGTTTTATGAAACTTTATTTCCATCTGTGAATAATTAAGCTTGTTGATAACACAATAATAAATACCTACTTGAAAAACGAACACCATTATTCGATATAATTCACAGCAGAAATAAGATTGACCTATATTCAAAATCTCATTCACAGTTGTAGGAAAAATGATTATCAGATGGTATCATAGGCAGTAAAAAGACAAAAGAAAAGCAAGAACATGTGAACACGATTCTGAATAGCATTGAGCTAGTGGATATAAAAGAATCTTGAGAAGATATAAAGCTTTATAGGCATATAAAGTGTTGTTATTTCGTGAATTAGAAAACAAGGGAATTCAAGAGAAGACACTAGAAATTAACATCCAAGGCCAAGCTTAAAGTCGAGTGAAGATGAGAAGTAAAGAGGCAATAACCAACCAGCTTGTGATTTTCTTGGACAAAAAATACATTGAAACTAAAGGCTATCTGAATGACAAAGAGTTATGATTCAGGACTGTTTCCCTCAAACTAATTTAACTATAAAATGTTTTCCTCATTTGTTTTTATCTTCTCATGCATAAAAAATAGCAGAGTAAAAAGAACACTCGAGACAAATGTGGATTTAATTAAGCAACAAGACATGACAGACGGTGCCCGAGTGCCAATTAACACAATGTTGGGTGTGCTGAGACATGTGGGGAGATCTCCCCATCGATTGTCTTCGACGCCAGATTAAACCAATCCAGGAAACGCTTGCAGAAGGTCTTTGTAGTTCGTTAAGAAATAAGGGTAAAAAGACGTCACGTCCTAGAGATAACTAGTTAAGGGATGGAGGGCAAAGAACAAGGCTTATTCATTTTTGCGTTCCAAGGCCCACAATAGTGCTAAGTGCTATAGATGGGTGCCAATAACTTTTGCTGAATGAGTGACTGCATGAAATAATGAAGACTCAGGGAAGTAGATTTCGGCTTAGAAATGGAAGTCTTTTCCAGACCTTGAGAATTACCTAAAATTAGAACCAGGGTCCCCTGAGAATACTGAGCTCTCTGTTGTGGGTGGTGTCCAAGTAGAGTCGAGGTTGCTCCTTAGAAGGCTCTTCAGAGAAGAAATTTAAAAAAATCTGTAGGCTTCCTAAAAATTCATTCATTAAAAGAAGAGATAAAACATAGTAAAATGGCAGGAAAAATATCATTACCATGCAATAGCTTTAAGGCAGAATTGGACTCTAAGAGAAAGTTACAAAGATGTTATAAAGAAAAGGAACGAAAAAAGGATAAAAAAAATCTACAGTATCAAAACAAATTAGAAAGGAAAGCAAAGAACAAGGAAAAATGTGTTATAAAATAGTTTTCTCCTTAAACCTTTGGGCATGTATATTTCTCTATATGTCATCATATATCAGTCGTATAAATGCATCAGCAGTGTGTATCAAGTCTCCCACATGCAAGATATTTTGGTAGGAGCTATAACTTTCTAAAACTGTGTGGTCAG
>NW_011888859.1:3967443-3973961 GCF_000151845.1 Pteropus vampyrus | reverse complement strand
CGACAAAGAGTTATGATTCAGGACTGTTTCCCTCAAACTAATTTAACTATAAAATGTTTTCCTCATTTGTTTTTATCTTCTCATGCATAAAAAATAGCAGAGTAAAAAGAACACTCGAGACAAATGTGGATTTAATTAAGCAACAAGACATGACAGACGGTGCCCGAGTGCCAATTAACACAATGTTGGGTGTGCTGAGACATGTGGGGAGATCTCCCCATCGATTGTCTTCGACGCCAGATTAAACCAATCCAGGAAACGCTTGCAGAAGGTCTTTGTAGTTCGTTAAGAAATAAGGGTAAAAAGACGTCACGTCCTAGAGATAACTAGTTAAGGGATGGAGGGCAAAGAACAAGGCTTATTCATTTTTGCGTTCCAAGGCCCACAATAGTGCTAAGTGCTATAGATGGGTGCCAATAACTTTTGCTGAATGAGTGACTGCATGAAATAATGAAGACTCAGGGAAGTAGATTTCGGCTTAGAAATGGAAGTCTTTTCCAGACCTTGAGAATTACCTAAAATTAGAACCAGGGTCCCCTGAGAATACTGAGCTCTCTGTTGTGGGTGGTGTCCAAGTAGAGTCGAGGTTGCTCCTTAGAAGGCTCTTCAGAGAAGAAATTTAAAAAAATCTGTAGGCTTCCTAAAAATTCATCCATTAAAAGAAGAGATAAAACATAGTAAAATGGCAGGAAAAATATCATTACCATGCAATAGCTTTAAGGCAGAATTGGACTCTAAGAGAAAGTTACAAAGATGTTATAAAGAAAAGGAACGAAAAAAGGATAAAAAAAATCTACAGTATCAAAACAAATTAGAAAGGAAAGCAAAGAACAAGGAAAAATGTGTTATAAAATAGTTTTCTCCTTAAACCTTTGGGCATGTATATTTCTCTATATGTCATCATATATCAGTCGTATAAATGCATCAGCAGTGTGTATCAAGTCTCCCACATGCAAGATATTTTGGTAGGAGCTATAACTTTCTAAAACTGTGTGGTCAGGACTGTTTTCAGAATGGACTATAATTTAGTACAGGCAGCAGTTGAGTAGAAACAACTTATTTTATACCCCTGTAGCTAGACATTGGTTGTGTGAGTTCAGGTAAGTCCTTTATGCCCTCCCTTCTGTGGAACTAAAAGAATACTAATACAATCTATCCATCTCTATGAGATGTGCAGATTGGTTATCAGGAGTGGACGAACTCTTAGAAACCGCCAGTCTACAAGGTCATTTACTTGCTGTCATGGCAAAGAGAACGAAGTCCAAGTTTAACGTGGTCGGCAGGTTCTGCTCATTCAGCCCTGCCCAATAGGCCAGTCTCTTCTCTCCCCACGCTCCTTTGCTTCTTCCTCTTGGCAGTCCCTCAGTCGTATGTGCCTTTGTCTTTGTTTTTCTCTGTGTCTGAAATGCTCTTCCTGTCCTTCTTCACTGAGGAAGACATAGCTACATCCTGGACTTCTTGCCTGGCCTGCCTCCCCCTGACCTGCCAGGTCTGGGCTGTCAGCCCCCTCACCTGTGGGACAAGTCACACCTCCTACCACATAGTGAAATTTCTCACACTCTGATCACCCCAAGGACTGAGACTGTGCTGTATGCATCGTGGCTTCCCTGGTCCTTGGCTCGTAATGGGTCCTCGACAAATTTAATTAAACCTGAGGATGAGTAGGCATCAACCAGCGGGCAAAAGAGATTGAAGGAATTACTGGGAAAAGGACAAGACGTGACAGTGCAGGAGTCATTCAGGAACTGGGAGCAGTTTCGGGTGGAGAAAACAGGGTGTGGGCCGTGGCAGCAAAGAGATTCCAAACGATGCCAGTCGTCCCAGATAATAAACTCACATTCTGCCGCAACAAGAGGAAGTAGGGTGCTGTTTCTCTTGCGTTTCCTTACAAATCCCTGGAGAGAATCAACTACCTTCTCAGGCAGCCCCCTTCCATTTGAAACCCCACTGCTTTTCCTGCTCCCAACCATCTCATGGGGCTCCCCCAGCAGAGGCAGATGCTTTTGAAAGCAAACTACAGCCTCTTCTCCCACCGCCATGGCAACCAGCAGCGCTCTGGCTGTTTCCATGCCTGGCGAAGGCGGGAGGGTGGGGAGAAAGCGCTCTGCTTCCCCTAAACCCTGACAAAGCAATTATTACATTTCACATTAACTAAGAAACGTGGCTGGCAACTGCGCTTTTAGAGGGGGGGAAAAAAAATGCTAAGCCCTAGTTTCATAGATATACCTTTGCTTTTCACATTTTGTCCTTCTGGGTATATTCACCTGGGAGCAGCTGAAAATGTCCCCGTCCTGGTTTTATTAGCATCGCCCATCACGCTGCTTTTCAAATAGCCGACTGGCTTAATAGAGGTGTGTAACCTTGGAAGACGATCCACATCGGAGTCTGCGTGCCAGCCTCTAATTTCTCATCCGTCCTCCTTTAAGTTGAACTGCAGGCTTTAATTGGTCAGACCATTAAAGGATGTAATTAGAGCCTGGTGGAAGTAGGCTGGGGAGGAGGAGGGGAGAGGCAAACAACAGTATCTATAATCAAGGGCATCACCGAAAATGCAGAGACAAGAATGCTGCTTCTTTCGGCTTCCTGCCTTCCCGCTTCCCTGCCTATGATAAGAGCTGCTGGAGCATTCCTCAGCCACCAATAAATCACTTTCGGGGACCTATAACCCCATGGGCATAAAAATCGTGGTTTCACAGCCTCTTCGTTCTTATTAATGCAGCTCTTCTGGACTCTCTGCTTACAGTAAACCTTGAAGACCCTTCCAATCGAATAGCCGTACTTGGAACCTGAGCTTCCTTCAAAGGGGCCTGTAAATAGTGACTCGGGCAGCTCTCTCTGGCGAGCTCCACATCTGCTAGGTTCCAGGAGCATTCCATTACCCATGTGCCGCTCCTGACGAGTTGCTAAAATTAGTTTACAAACCTCAATAAACATAGCAGGGACAGGTTGAGAGGAGCGAGCTCAGCATAACGGTACTGAGAGAAAAGATTTGGAGGCCCCGAGGTAGAGAACAGCCCCAGAGGCCCGACTCTCAAGACTGGATCCCTAAAGAATCGCTACTATTCCGGGCCTGCTTGAGGGTCTGGGAGCCCCAGGGAGACTGTCAACATGACGAAGTGTGACCTACGGGTGGCACACACTGAGTGCCACAGTCAGTGTGCACTCCTGCAGAAATCAGTCCACGAATCTGAAAGTTTGGGGCCAGATTCTGGCTGCAGGACTGCAGCCAGGATTTGTCCTTGGGTCCTTCTTTCTAATGGCTGTTTAATTAGGAGATGACTTAACTCCAAAATGACTGTTATCACAGACAGGCAGGCAGAAAGATGGCAGGGACCGACCACCTTTCCACGATTCTCCCTCAATTATGCTTCCTTTGATCTCCTCAAAAATAAAAAGAAGGAAAGAAAGAAGGAAAAAGGAACTTTCTCAGGGCAACTGGCTCTAATTGTAGCCTTTATGATTTTTTTTTTTTTGTTCCTTCTTCAAAAAAAAGCTCCGTATTTGAACTCATGAGTTCACACACCAATTAAATGTGCATTTGTAGTGTGCCCAAGATCGCTGTTCTCTTTTAACTCTAAAAGTACTTTGGTGAGAATATAAAAGTGTGGAAGGACCCAATTATAGCATCTTTTAGCCTGGCATTTGGGTGAGTTCTGGAAATGTTTATATTGGGCTCTTCCAAGGGCTCAACGCAAAGTCCTCAGAGGCACAAGGAAGGGTGTACCTGCAGAGGTCACGCCATTGGATTTGCCACAAGACTTAAAAAGCCCCTTTAAGCCAGTGTTGATTTTGAAAACATATTAAACATGAGTTTCATGTTTGCCTTACTTACATATTAAATTCCAGATCCCTTTTTGAGGATAAATGTTCCAGTCAACTTCACATAGAGACACAAGAGACCAGCCACTTAGATATTGTGTAGTTCAGTCCAATTCACCCATTCTACAGATGAGAAAACAGAGGCTGAAAAAAGTCAAGTAACTGTTCATATTAAAAATAACTAAAATGTATAAAGGGAAGAATAGAAAATATAATGACTGAAGAAGAACAAAATCAATATCTCCCCTGATGTCTATCAAGTCCCAATAGCCCTGGATTGGGTTGCTGGCATATCTTTAGTTCCAAGCCAAGACCACAATAAAATTTGGATCAGATCTAAGAGGAAATAAAATGTTTAGATGAAGTGGGTACAAGCAGTTTTCTCTCTGAGAATTTTCTCCTGAGATAAATAAAATAAGGTATTCCACTTCTTACCGTCTACATCTGAAAAAAGAAAAGAAAAGTAAAGTAAAACCAAGATGGAGGCAGCTGGAGCAAAGGAACATTTAAGACATGAATTTTAAAGAACATGAAAAAAACTAGAAAGACTGGTTTTCAACGTATTCCCTCAGGAGCTAGCTCTTGAAAAGCATCTTGGGTTTTCTTATACTACCTCATTACTTTCTTCAACTCTGTTACAGGAGACCTGGCAATAACAATAAACAAATAGTTCAGTATTTTTGTTCATTCAATAAATGTACTTAAATCTAGTTTAATAGTGTCAAATTCTCATGCGGAAATCAATCTAATAGAAAATAGATTGTGATCAACAACTCATCACACAGGAAGACTATTATAGAATGTAGAATACAGGGCGCAGAATTTATCTATTATAGAATGTAGAATACAGGGCACAGAATTTATCCCATTGTCCCTTTCTGACTCACGTGTGGATTATGCTCCACTTAATTTGGTTCGAAGCTCAGTATCTATTTCTGTGAAATGGGAACAGCTCAACTCTGTCTGGTGTGCTTTATTTAGTCCAAGGAGGGAGAATCAAAGAAAGCCAGGAGCAGAGGAGTGAGAGAAAAGGGGTGGAATGTGAAAAGAGTATTTATACCCACCTGCAGAGATGCCTCCCAAGGTGGCTGTGATCAGTCATAAGTTTGAGAGCTATTTGACTCTAGAGTAAGGACACCAAGCGAACCACTCAAAGTGTTTTAGTTAAGCCTGTAGGAGAAATCTGTTTTCAGTAACAGTAAGGTGTGTAACAATTATTGATTAGTGAAAAGAAGCAATATAACTTAAAGTCTAAGGTGGGAGGGGTGGCGGGGCTGGAGTCAGGCAAACAGGGTTTTATTCCACTTTTGCCATTAATGGAACTACAAGTTCCTTAACTCTTCGAATACTGGTCTGTAAAATGGGAATAAGACTGATGCTTGAAGATTAAGTGAGATAATATGTCTAAAGCATTTAGAACAGTGTTCAGGGTATAGTAAGCATTCAATGTATGTTAACTATAAGAAACTGGACTTGCTTTTTCAAAACCAGTAATTATCAGAAAACAGCAATTAGGAATACCGGACAATATTTATGTTTCATTTAGCAAATAGTTCTTGTTTTTATATGTAGTTTATTGAAAGAGACTGCTCCTAGATAAGCTTTTCTAGCGTTGTGGATGCTGAGACTGAACAAGGCAGCCCCTTCACAGACACAGCTGCATATGCTGACAAATGAAATATAAGGAGTAAATACACTGTCTCTTGGGTGCTAACGTCACAGGACCCATAAAGAGACAGTCAACATTATAGACTCAGAAACACGGTCATGTGTTTTACCTTCATAGGTGGGCCCCAACCAAAACCATATCTGACTTGATTTCTACTTAAAGGCTGCAAAAAAAAAAAAAAAAAAGTCAAAAATATATATGTTAGCATAGAAAATGCTATCGCAACAAAGTAGCATCTACAGCTCAACTTCCTGACCCTTTCTTTCTTTCTGTAATGTCGCTGTCGCTTAGCAAATCATTATTACGTACTTATTGGTGCTAAGCGATGTGCCAGATGTTGAGGCTTCAAGATGAACAAGTCTTGAGAAGTCAAAGTCCGTTGGGAAACAGAAGTATAAATAAATACTCGTAACAATAACATCTGGATTATAAAGCAAGGGATCGTGTGTGCCTGCGGAACTGAAGAATGCTTGCTAAAATCAGCTTTTGAGTTGAGTCCTAAAACATGAGTAGAACTTTGCAAGGCAGGAAAGGGAAATGTCTCTGACAGAAGGAACTCAGGTGACAGAGGCTGAACAGAAGATGGCATTTCTAAATAAATATGCTACTAGGACCACAGGGCCCCAAACGACACATCTATTCTCAGCAGTTTCTGCTGTTCCTTTTTCCCTCGCTCTCCCACACCTCTATCCACGACTTGCAGCCATGGAATCTGCCCACGACTTCCAGAGACTGCTTAATAGTAATAACCTCTGCAGCTTTTCACTGTGGGTACAGGGGGAAAAGAAGAAAAACGGATATCGATGGCAGAATTATCTGTACCTGGGAATGAATTCTCATTTCACATTTGAATCTGATTCCAGAGGTAGGTGTCAACTGGCCATCCAGCTAGGGTTCCATTTGCAACAAAAGCATCAGGACATCCTTGACTGTATGTTGTGACTGCTGGCGTCCCCCCAGATTTCACAAGGCAGGAAAGAACAGCACCAGGCACAGACCCCATAGGCTAGACAACGCTGTGTTCCTGAGT
>NW_011888859.1:3958787-3965992 GCF_000151845.1 Pteropus vampyrus | reverse complement strand
TTCCGGATCTCTTCTCCCGTGTCACATTTTGGCACGCATGTGACTAGCTGGTTTGCCAAATCAGATGCTGGGCAAAGTAGCTAATTTCGTAATGAGACCTGTATGGCTAGTGACATCATTAATGCTAATTGCCTGTGGGCACAGAGCGGCAGCACAGGTGGGAAACAGAAAGAAAGCCAAACATCTAGCCAGAGAAATCCACCCATAGAGATGAAGTCATTCCTCTTGTTTAATTTACCCCCAGCTCTTTCTTCCTGGTTGATCTAGGAAGACCGCGTACAGCCACATTGGAATATGCATCCAAAATATTAACCAGGTTTTAAAAAATCTATCTCGCCCCAAGAGTCCTAAGACAATACACTCCAGAAATGGAAATCTCCTCATTATCATCTGGGCCATATCTTTAAATGACTGTTTTACCCACGCAGACTTATTTGAAGAAGCAAAATTCAAGGGAAATTCTTCCACGTCATGTCCCCTAATTATCCTAAGATGATTTCCAATATCAGGCCATCGACCGAGTAGAGCTACATTTTTTTTACCTGACGACAATTAAAAGCACAGGTTTCTCAGTTACAAATCAAAAGGACGGACATCCTAAGCCTGTGGGGAATGCCTTTGGTGCACTCATTGAGCTGCAGCTTTTATCTGAGCACCTCCTGGGGTTAACCGTTTTCCCCACTGAGACTCTAGAAGGTTCACTGCTACACACACCCAAGAATAAATCTCAACATTTTGAAGAGACTATATTGAAAATAACATTTATTGTAACTACTTTGAAAGCAATTTCGCAAGATGATTAAGCTACTTCCAATATAATTATTTCGAAATTTTAGAGGCAATATACTCTATAGGTACTAATTAAATCCAAGAAACTCTCTAATTTGGGGGTATTGGGAAGAAGGATGAGAATCAGTAACACAAAGTGTACTTTATAGAGTATTTCTAAATAGATGCAGTGGGATTATTCTAGAGGATACATTGCAACTCGAACCAGCCCATAAGTAAAGTTCAAGAAATGGGAATTGGGGATTTGCTTTAATAAGTGAAGAGCAGTGATTTAAAATTAGCACATTATATGATGTAAGTGGATTTCTAAAATGTGTGAGTACACTTGAAAAAAATCTTTTAAATGTTTTAGACATGCCCTTTTCAATTTTATTTTCACTGTTTGCTCTATGAAGAAAAATAAACATCGGAGAAATCTCTGTCCAAATTACCTGGAGATCTCAAAGCAACCCAAATTAATGAGATTTTACTGACAAGAGATACAGTGTGAGTTTATTGAGCTCATGGTCGTCTTAACATAACACCACAATGTATGAATACTAATGATTTGATAAGAATATGGGGAACTCACAATAAAAACAAAATGCTTTGTGGTTCATATTCCAAAAGGCTATTTAACCATCCCCTGAACTCCTAGGTCAGAATTCTGGCCTTTTGGCAATGTGTCTACCAAATAAGAATAGTTGTATCTTTATCGATCACCTAAGAATTACAGAGTCTTATGCCAAGTCTCCTGAGGGGTCATGAAAGAAATGCAAGTCATGGTCCTTCCAATTAAGAAGCAAGGGCAAGGAATAACTAAATACCAGAGGAACAGAGTGTGCAGCTGCTTTATTTGGAATGCCTCTAAGAGATCTCTCCAAAAAAGTGTTTATCGATGTTAAAATGCAGTTAAGCAGAGCGATCTACATTTTTATCTTAAAAATGGAAAACGAAACTCAGATTTATTTTGCAGTAATTAATCTTAAAATATATTTTCATATATCATCCTAATTTCAATTTAACATAGTAACTTTGACATGAAATTTGGTTTATACAAATGAAAAATGTAATTAATGAATTTGATGAAATTATCACAAAGCCAATGCCCACCATCGGATGGGGGAGAGGTTTTAATGGGCAAGGAAGCTCCCTTCTTAAGTTGTATGAGGACCATTTTGAAGCTAATATGTGTCTGATTAGAACACTCTGAATTGCTCCTTGCTCGGACTCTCAAGTATTGGTTCTCAAATGGAAAATGAGAACTAAGATGTTAATTCATGGCGTTTGTTTCTTTTAGAACCCAACCACTGAGTTGCTAACGACAATCGCGGGCATTACTGGACTGGTGATTTCTCTGGCTTTAATCTTGATCGTGACCTCTTCCACCGAGTTCATTAGACAGACCTCCTATGAGTTGTTCTGGTACACACACCACATTTTCATCATCTTCTTTATCAGTCTGGCTATCCACGGGGCAGGGTAAGTCCATACTGTGCTCAGTGTGTAAGATTTTATCTCTATGAACCTCAAAATGATCTTAGAAAGCCCTTTGGATGGAAGAACATTAAATGCAGGGACTAAAGGACACATAGATCACATGAAAAAGCACACTTACTGTGCCAAATTCACAGTGCACCTCTTTCAGTAATACTGAAAATACATAGCAAAGGTGGCAAAGTACTATCTTTATTTTTTCTAGCTAACTCTGTTGGGGAGCCTTGACATGTTTATAAGATGCAGGAATTATAATGAAGCCTGATGACAATAGATCTAGGTTTCATTCAAAACCTATTTCCACAATCAATTTATATGGGATTAGTCAGGATACATATTTTTGACACCCAGATTTCACTTCCACTTGACCAAATTCATCCAGTAGGAAACTCTCAGTGTGAGGGGAGAGGACAGCGTGTCAAATGGCCCGACTGACCTGGGCTCTGCCCCCGGTCATCGGGGCGATGGTGTGCAAGCCTTTTAAATTCTCTGGATCCTCTAGGATTCCTTTTTGCTCAAACTTTCCATAACATTCTGTTCTGGCATTCGACACCTACCTGATACGCCATTCCTCCTCATTAGGAAACTAGACTAGCACCCGACACACAGCACTCTCAAACATAATGTTTTCTTTAAATATGAACAAAATAGTCTGCACCAATTAACCAACTGATGTCTATAAACTAGTTTGTCCCATATCAATTATTTCATAAATTGGTGCTTCCTTTCAAAGAAAATGTATAAGCATACTCAATTTGACCCCGACGACAGTCCTGTCCAACAGAGCCAGTACCGTTGTCCCATTTCGTCAGGAGGAAGGGGAAATTCAGAGGGTGCACTGATTCGCTCAAGGTCCCAGAATGAATAAATGGCAGCGTGAGACCTAGGATGCCAGTCTTCAGCCAACCAAACCTTCACTCATAACAAGCCCTGAAGAACGGGTTTTCGTTTTCGAGAATTAAACATTCCTCAACGCCTGCCAAAAACATGAGCGGGGATGTTGCAACCACCTTGCGTGCCTTGCCAGCAGCCCTTCCTCTGCTTCCTGCACCAGCAGAAACCTTCTCCTGCACCTCGTTCTCCCACCGTGGCAGCCGCTGGGCACCCAGGGGCCTGGTACCAGAGGTGGGCGCCATGTTCGCCCAGACTTGGAAGAGCAAACACATGGCAACGGAGACCGTGGGACATGGTGGCCGTGCATCGTATGTAGGGCCAGATGGTAGCTCTTCTGAGTCTGCACCTCAGGGAGTCAGCTGCCTCCTCCAGTCTCCCCCACACTAAATGTTCCTTCCATCCCAGCTGCCTAGTCCTAGAAGGGGACCATACTTCTGCTGCTCCTGCCTGTCTAGGGCTTTCTAGTCTCTTCTAGCTTTAAAATATCTGCAGCTGGCTCCTCTGAAAGTGTGATAGATCCCTCGCCCTGACTTTTTGTGTCTTGGGGGTGGTGGGATGGATGGCGTGCTGTCCCGAAGTGTTCCACCCCAAAGACTGTCAGCCCCTTCTTTCTCTGCAGATTCTTCTCTCAGTGCTGGGGTGTTAACCCCTGTAGTATATTGGAGAAGCTCTTCATAATCTACATGTGTCCAGAAGTCTCTTCACAAAAATTATGTGTACACACCCCTGATCCCACCTCCGCTGCCTTCGCGCCCCTTCACTGTAGAAGCACGAGAGGATTTCCATGGGCAGTGCTTCCTTGGAGATATTTTTTTAATATTCCAATAACATTTCATAAGATGGAATTTTTTAGTCATTTTAACTTAGTTGAAACGCTTATTTTAGGATAAGGGCCTCATTTAATCTTCCCAGCTTGAAGTATTCTACAGCTACTGTTTACAGCAGAAAGTAATTTGCAAATTCTATACAAAATGCCAAGTAAAGTAGGATTACTGGAATGTGTTAAAGCCCACTAATCTTCCTATTATGGGATGGCAGAGATGAAGACATTAAAAAATGTTAATTTTTAAAAAGATATTGCGTTTGTGGAATGTTCTAAGGTTTCTTTAGTAATATAGGGAATGTTGCCTAGATCCCGAGAATGAAGGTGTTAAAATTTACAGATTCTTTTCCTTTGGCTTCCATTTATTATTCACCCTTTCTGTGTCTGGGCATCATTTGCTCATGGAAGATTCAGAGATAGTTTTGCTCATCTAACCCAAGTTTTTATCAAGTTTGGATGCCTTCCATAAAACAGACTGGGACAAAGGCCAAGATGCCAGTTTCCTGGGCTGATTCCAAGGACATTGACGCTCCCTCCTCCCATACCCCATGACTCAAAAGGGAACATGTCACCTCACAGGCTTCCCAGGACATGAGCCTTGTGATGTTAAAGTTTCTGTGAGGACCATGTTTCCCAAAAACAAATCAATGTATTTTATTCATAACCACCTAAGAATTGAGTAACTTCTCGATTACAAACCTCGATGGCTTATGTTTAGCAGCCTGGGCACCAATGCGTAAACCGAGCAACTTGTACCAAAGCAACTAGTCAAAGGTCAGTCCGTATTGGGCATTTATGACAAATATACCACAGCAGAATTACTGGACTCTTGATCGAGTGTTTCGTTCACAAAGGCCGGCTTCCGTTTTCACTCTCAAATGCATCGATATAGTCTGAAAGACACACTTCACCCTGACCTATTTTGAACCTGTCAAACACTAAGTCTGCCAGTGGTCACTGGGGGGAAAAAAATATCATTACACAGGGCACTTGTTCTGACTTCTTCACTTGAAAATTTCTAGGTGCTCAGAAACAAACCAAGAAGGATAAAAGTTAAATAAATCTGCAAAAGACCCAAATAGTACAAAGTTAGCCAATTAGCCCAAATCAGCAATCAGGACGAGATGTAACCTAATTAAATTCAACAGTCTACAAAAGGATGTGTTCAAACAATTTCCCTTCATTATGAATTCTCTAATATAGACACTTTCAATTTAACACAGGATACCACAGAGGGGCACTTTTTTCCTGGGATCTTCAAAGTTTCTCGAAGCTTCTTAAATTCCTATTTTTAAAGATGCTAAGGGGAAATGAATGACAGCCCATTGTAAGACAGTGCAAGTGTTTTTCAAGAATCCACTGTAGAATATATGTCTGTGGTATCATAAGGCTGCACAATATCAATTTTAAATATTTGGGTTTTGTTTTGTTTTGTTTTTAATGGCAAGTCGGATGGTTCGAGGCCAAACTCCTGAGAGCCTCTTGCTACACAACATCACCTTCTGTAGAGACCACTATGCAGAATGGAAGGCAGCTGCCCAGTGCCCTGTGCCTCAATTTTCTGGCAAGGAGCCTTCGGTAAGAATGAACCCGGGAGCTTTTTAAAATAGCTGTCTCCATAGTTAAAATAGCTCGGGCTTTTATATCCTTGAGAAAAGAGCAGCCCACATCACCACTAGACAAAGCCAACTCTTTATTAAGTGTGCTAATGGAGAAATCAAGTTATGGATAATTTTTTAAAAGGTTTACTGCCAAAAGCACTCTGTCCATGTTGAAATGTGTTCTACTTGCATTTAAATATGGACGTCTGGTATTGTGGGGATTCATAGCCCGCAAGCACAATGATGTCTCTAGAGGAATTGGAAAGCTGGTGGCTTGCCACCCTCTGCTCTCAGCAAGCTCCGTTCCCTGTCCCCCTTCTCCATTCTGAGAATGAATAGCATCACTTCTCAAACGAATGTCAAGCAACAACCACATGAGAATCATGCCCTCTTTCTAAGCCTGCCTTCTTTCTTTCTATAGCTTTTCAAATGAGAAAAAAAAAGGGGGTGTTAAAGGCATTTACTTCCTGTTCTAATTAAGCTCCTAGAACTGAAATCATGACAATGGTAGCCAGAGAGAGACTTAATAAATTAGAGTAGATGGCAATATCCACAAGATCTCGAAAGAAAGATTTCCTGGGTATGTGGTGCTCATTACCGCTGGTGGCACAGGTAAACAGACATACTAGTCCTCCAGGTCTCCTCGGGTGCCTTAGAACAGTACAAACCGTGGGACAGCTGGGTGATGCATGAAGAAAGAAAATGAAGATGCAGATTAAAATAGAAGAAAACAAGTGCCCCCCTCCCCAAAAAAAAGGAGTCATAAAAATGGGAAAATAGTATATAAATGGTGGGGATTTAGGAAATTAAGTCGTCAACTTATGAAGAATAAAACAATTGACTTTTTGTAAAATCTTCAAATATATTAAATTAAGCACTGGGTTTTAAGGGTGAAAACTGCTCGGAAGAATGTTTAAAGCTGAGCAAACTAGAATAGATGTGCCCATTAGACTGTGCTTCTTTTAATGGCCAATATAGATTGTCTCTGTCTTAAATTCAACTATCAGTAGCCACTACCCAGCCCGCATATTAATGGGCAGTACAAATGCCTCTCTAAAATTTTCAGCTACAGCGTCTCCATAAAAAAATCAATACCCTCCCACACCTCATGAATACAGACTAGAGCCTGCTCCCAACAGCAGCATATGCTGACATTAATTATCATTAAAACAGAGGAGCTGACCCATCTCTCCAACTCTCCCGTGCTACACCTCCTTGCACACCCAAACTCATGTTGTCACTCTTTCCCATTATTTCTAATGGATCCTGATTCAAAGCGTGTGTGGGCTGTGCAATTACCGCGTGGCTGAATGTACAACATTCTCTCCGATGTGTTTTATGGACACCGAATCCAGAAGGAGTCCAAGGACAAGGAAGGGTCCCTGCGCTTCACTGCACTGCACGCAGCGGTCTCTGCAGGACTCCATCCCTTCCTCTGTGGCTCCCTTAACTCGATGCATTTTCGTGGCACTTTCATCAGTAGAATGTTTGTCAGTGCACCTGCAGCAGAGCACTGCTCCCTGTGTTAGGATGGAGAATGTTTTGCGCATCACCTCACAGGAACCGAACTGATCAGAGGAACCAATTATACCTTGCAGTCCGTTCTGCCCCACTTGTCTCTC
>NW_011888859.1:3954842-3957196 GCF_000151845.1 Pteropus vampyrus | reverse complement strand
CCCATCCTTCGAGCCTAGCCCTTCCTGTCTTTTCCCTTGCTCTGCTCACCATCACCACCTCACCCTCAGCAGAGGTGGACAAAGGTGTTCTTCCTTCTGCTGTTCTGAACACATCGCTGAAACCCCACTGAGATAGAAAACAATAGGTGGATCAAATTGCTTTGTGTTGCCTGCGTGAATCAAGCCTTCATCAGGTGAACAAGAGGCTCCCAGGGAAAAAGCAGAGAAGGCCGATGTGGGTGAGAAGAGGTACCACTGAGAAATAAACAAAAGAGAAATCAGAACAAGAAATATAATAGAAGGAAAAATCATACAGGAGGCTTGTGACCTGTCAACAGAAAAGACAGCAGGACAGCCTGGGAGGGAGTTAGACGCGTGGAAGCTGGTGAGTCCACCGGTGAGGACTTTGTGACTGTCTCAGTTCAAAAGAATGAGGTGTCCTCCTGCTCCCAAGATTGTAAGTGCACGAGGGGTAGGGTTGTGGTGAATTCAGAATACCAGGGAGGGAATTTAGGAAAATTATCAAAAGGGTTGTGTTCTGGTCCTGGCTCTCTGTGTTCTAGCTCTGTCTCTCATACCCATTCCTAGAACATCTGCTTTTTAATTCCATAAATGCGAAATTAGACTAGATTTCTGAGAACCCTTCACATCCTGAAATTCAATGAATCAGTAAGTCTCTGACGTTTTGTAAAACAAGTGTCAGCACCAACGTCAGTGCTGGACGAGACGAAGTGTGATTACGTGGTAAATGCATACGGGAGGTACCGGGGTCCTGGAAAAAGCACAGCCTGCATGGTCAGGCACGTTCCCGTCTTGACTGTGCGTCTTTTGGCTTTTGTGACTCTGGACAATTTGATCTTGCTGAGCCTTAGTTTCCTCTTCTTTAAAATAGAAAGACTACCATATGCCTCATAGGGGTGTTTGGTATGAGACCTAGTATAAATCTTCAAAGTTTTTGTTTCCATCCCTTTACTTTTAGGGGAAGAAGACACTTTCTGTGGCACCCAACACCCGATATAGGAGTAGCCTGCTGGTAAACGGGTCATCCACAATGCAGATTATATTCAGAAGAGATTAGCGTAGGATGGGCTTCAGTAAGAATAGAAATGTTCACTGTCACAATGCTCCAGACAATTGTTGAGGCTTTTGCTGTGATTCTGTAAACCGAGATTTAAAATGCTGATAAACTAACTTTATATTTTATTCTGGATGACATTGGTTGCATGTGCGAATGTGAGTGTGGGTGTAGATGTTTCTTCAGGCAGACCCCCAAGTTGTGACGCATTGTTGGCCCCCGAAAACTACTAACCAAAATGTTTCTATTTAATTTTCCATATCCTACGTTGACTCAGTAACGTAGCTTTCTAAGCCTTGACTTTGGCTGAGTTCGAGAGCATTTATGACCCTATCAAATGTAACATAAACATTAATCTGCTTTCTTATTTCTTTGCAAATTCAATTATTTCTAATTACATAAAGGCATCATTGATCAAGTCAGCATAAAAACCAATACGGAAGAGTTTAATCTCTTAAATAAGCTCGTAGACATCAAGAAATAATTACATGTTATAGCATTTAATACAAGGAGACATCTTTGTTGTGGATAAGTGGCCCAGAATTAAAGAGAAATGTCTAAACCCCATCATGTTATATGTTGATTTGGTTCAGACTGAAAATATTTAGATTCTGTTTTTGTTTTCTCTTCCTCTCTCTTTGCAGGCTTGGAAATGGGTTTTAGGCCCTGTGGTCTTGTATGCATGTGAAAGGGTGATTAGGTTCTGGCGATTTCAACAAGAAGTCGTCATTACCAAGGTATGCATGTAGTTTTATATCGGAATAAAAGCCTGAGTGTAGGTGAAAATTTTTTATTAGCCCAAGTTTTTAATTTGCCATTTTTATTGCAGATCTGTCTGTAATTTAGAGGCTTATCTTCTGTTCTAATAATTGCTTGCATCCTGAGCATCTTTTAGTGTGACTAATTTTACTGAAGGCAGGGATTGGGGCTCCAGACCAGTCCACAGAATTCTGATAAAGATTATGGTGCAGCACGCGAGTCATCTGTATTTCTCTCTATTTCAGTTTCTCTCCAGGGGAAAACAGGCAGGGGGATCAAGTATGCTTTACATCAGTCATAGCAACTTAGGGCATAATCGCTTCCTTCGCCACATAAAGACACGGATTCTGCAAACACGCAAATAATATGCATGCCTTTTCCAGCCCATACACGCATCTCCCCAGAATTACTGAACAGAAGATGGGGAAACAGTCACCCTCAGGTTCAGAGCGAGAGGGGGGTACTGTGGGGTTCAAAATAGAGATGAAGGACATACCAGGAGTTCCACCCTAGCAAATCA
>NW_011888859.1:3936293-3954792 GCF_000151845.1 Pteropus vampyrus | reverse complement strand
AATCTGCTTTCTTATTTCTTTGCAAATTCAATTATTTCTAATTACATAAAGGCATCATTGATCAAGTCAGCATAAAAACCAATACGGAAGAGTTTAATCTCTTAAATAAGCTCGTAGACATCAAGAAATAATTACATGTTATAGCATTTAATACAAGGAGACATCTTTGTTGTGGATAAGTGGCCCAGAATTAAAGAGAAATGTCTAAACCCCATCATGTTATATGTTGATTTGGTTCAGACTGAAAATATTTAGATTCTGTTTTTGTTTTCTCTTCCTCTCTCTTTGCAGGCTTGGAAATGGGTTTTAGGCCCTGTGGTCTTGTATGCATGTGAAAGGGTGATTAGGTTCTGGCGATTTCAACAAGAAGTCGTCATTACCAAGGTATGCATGTAGTTTTATATCGGAATAAAAGCCTGAGTGTAGGTGAAAATTTTTTATTAGCCCAAGTTTTTAATTTGCCATTTTTATTGCAGATCTGTCTGTAATTTAGAGGCTTATCTTCTGTTCTAATAATTGCTTGCATCCTGAGCATCTTTTAGTGTGACTAATTTTACTGAAGGCAGGGATTGGGGCTCCAGACCAGTCCACAGAATTCTGATAAAGATTATGGTGCAGCACGCGAGTCATCTGTATTTCTCTCTATTTCAGTTTCTCTCCAGGGGAAAACAGGCAGGGGGATCAAGTATGCTTTACATCAGTCATAGCAACTTAGGGCATAATCGCTTCCTTCGCCACATAAAGACACGGATTCTGCAAACACGCAAATAATATGCATGCCTTTTCCAGCCCATACACGCATCTCCCCAGAATTACTGAACAGAAGATGGGGAAACAGTCACCCTCAGGTTCAGAGCGAGAGGGGGGTACTGTGGGGTTCAAAATAGAGATGAAGGACATACCAGGAGTTCCACCCTAGCAAATCAGTGCCTGTGGTGGCATCTTTTCAATCTGGATAACCCTCCTCACAGCTCTCCAATATTCATCTCATGCTGGAGGAAGATATGAGCTGATAAACCCAGAAGACATGTCTAAGAAACTGGAAAAGTACCCAATACTCACCCCTCTCCAGTTTTTTGAATGTGAGAAGAAATTCTCTACTAACCAAATCTATACTGATTTGTTCATAGGATAGTAACAGAATACTTTCTCTTTAACTATCTTCATGAAAGCGGATGCATAGAATTGCTTCATATTTCTGTTTTAAGCTTTTTCTATGTTGCTGTTTTTAAGTTAAGCACCAAAGGCGATGAGGCTGTATCAAAAGCTAGACAGTATAAGTTCGAGAAATCTGCTAGAGCTGTTACTAGGGAGACAATTTAACAGCAGAATCCGGAAGAATATCGGTAGGGAGAGAAGAAACAGAACTAATGAATTAAAATGTGGTGAAATTCTCTTTTGTATGGAATAAACTGTCACGGAATCTTGACACTGGATGATGTTCCCTTATCCCTCCTTATCCCTCTTGCCACCAAAAAAAAAAAAAAAAAAGACATGGGGGCCTGGAGAGACTTTTCAGAAAACAAGATGGAAATCTAAGAAGGGAAATTAATTCTTTCCCTCTGTTAAGTAGCAGGTTATAAATTTCTTATAAACGTGATAAGAGCTTTTGCATGGTGCTTCGTGTATCTAAAACTCAGAGAATAGGCGGGAGACTGGACGAGACTTGACTAAAAATAAAACAAACACATCGCCACAGTGAGTTTGAAGGTTGTTTTCCATTTAAAATGAAGAAATTAACCAGAGTTAATTTACAAAAGATTGAGAAAAGATGCATATCATTTAAAATTGAAAATTATAAAACTGTGACTATTTTAATAATTTTAGGCATAATTAGGTGCAATGCGTGATAGTCTAGCTTATGTTCCCTTGGGTCTGCTTAACTGCGGAAAAGGAAATTTGGCCATTTGAGACATAAAGCCATTGCACCTAGAGGTAGCTACCCAAATTTCAGATATCACAGTAAAGGAGATCAACTTCATTCATGCTAGAATTGTCAATCCGGGCATGAAAGTGATGGCTCGAAACGAATGGTACGTGTAAATTATACCTCGAAAAACTGATTGAAAAAAAAATAAAAAATAAAAACCTTTGCTGGAACGAAGGCTATTTTCTTATTCCTCGATCTGAGCAAAAAGACCAACCAGTCCCTTGCCCCGATCTAGGTGATCAGCCACCCGTCCGGGGTCCTAGAGCTTCACATGAAGAAGCGCAGCTTCGCCATGGCGCCAGGTCAGTACATCCTGATCCAGTGCCCGGCCATCTCCTCGCTGCAGTGGCACCCGTTCACCCTGACCTCCGCGCCCGAGGAGGACTTCTTCAGCGTGCACGTCCGGGCGGCGGGAGACTGGACGCGGGCTTTGTGTGAGGCCTTTGGCGCCGACGGACAGGCCCCCGAGGAGTCCCGGAGCCGGCCAAGGTTGGATCCCATTCCTATTCTCTGAATAAGTCAGAATATTTTCTAAAGTACAGCATTTTAGTGCATCCACCTGCTACCGCATTGAGCAATATCTTTATTCTCAGTGGTCAGTTTGAGTCCATGTTTTAAATCTGGGAATCCATATAAAAATTATCGTCATTAAGTTTTGAGAGAGCAAAAAATTCTGGATTTTTTCAACTGCGCAGGTCCAGTGCCCCTAATCTCCACGGTGTCCAAGGGTTAACCGTAATTTAGTAACTTTCCAGTGGAAGCAAGCATATTTCTTAAAAAAAAAAAAAAGAAGTAAAAAAATGAATAAAAATAAAAAAGAATGTTCAACAAAGGCGGACGATGAGTGAGTCAGAGAAAAGGAGAATTTTGCTCCCCCAGTTCCAAAATGTCGCTTGGCTGATTACATACAGCCGGCGATGAGTAAGACAGTCCTGTGAACTTTTCGTTGTTAGTCTGAGGTCTTTATATTTGTAAAGTTTGGTCTTTATAAGAAAGATATTTCATGGTCAGAGTGCATCTGGCAGGCCCCACACCCTGGAGAAAGAGCTGAACACTTACAGAATGAAGCTCATAAAATGACAAAAGGATCCGAGAGTCAGAACAGCTAGTGGTGTCCTTCATTCAGTCAATCCCGCATGCGCGTATGCATTCTGCCACACCGAGCACACTCTCCTCAGTGCTTTTGCCACTGCTGTTCCCTCCACCTGGGAAGCTCCCCCTCAGATCTCTGCTTGACTGCTCCCCTCCATCCCCCAGGTCTCGGCTCAAGCATCTCCTTCTAGTAAAGCCTTTCCTTCCCGCCTCATCTGAAACAACAACTCCCGAGGGGGGTCACATGGCCCTGGGCCCTGCTTTAGTCTTCTTCATGGTACTTCTCACCACCTGACACACGAAACACCTGCTTGTTTCTTTGTTTACCATCTATCGGTCTACACTAGAATGGAAGTTCCATGAGTAAAGGGACTGTTTGGTCCGTCTTGGTGTCCTCAGTGCCTAGAATGGGCCCTAGCTCTCAGCTGGCACTCGATAAATATTTATCAAATGAATAAATATTTATTCACTTATTCGATTCATTTGACCTCTGTCTTTATATATGTGCCAGCACACATTAGCAGTAAAACCAAAAAAAAAAAAAGAAAGAAAGAAAGAAACCCTAGAATTTGTTTAAATCTTCAACACATGAAGAATCAGAATTTTATTGGACTTCCTTGGATGATTTTATGTCTCAACATTGTTTTACTTTTGAATTAAACCAAACCCACTGGGGAGAGCACAATACGTGTTCACTGCTTTGGATCCAGAAAAAAAACGTAATCCAGTTCAGGCATCGGGGAGGTGCCATGGTGACTGAGGATCCTGGAGGAGAAATGAACCTGGGTAAGAGGAAGGAAACACTTTCCTCTGAGCCCAGGAAAAGGGAGAGGACGTGAGCTCTTTTAGAAAACTTTACCAGAAACAGCGTGACGTGGACGCTGGGCAGGTGATGGTCAGAATTCAGTGAGAAGCGAGAAAATCTCTACTACTTACAGCTGTCCCTAAATGCAAGTTAACATCCAAAAACGCCAGCAACCTGGGATGTAGAAAGAAGGGTGACCAGATTAGCAGGGAAGTTGGACTAAATATTTTCTCTTGCCACTTCCAGCTTAGACTCTGCATTCTAATTATGCAGAAATTTGTTTATTATGTATTTCTGTGGCTTAAATGACACAATTCTTCCTCGAGTTATCTTTCCACATCAGTGTCAAATAAATCCCAAATATGACTAATTATAAAAACAATTAACAATAAGCCATTTTAATCCACGGACAGTTTCATTTTTTTCTCTCTCAATTCCCCTTATCTAATTATAAAATAATCTGCAGTGGGCTGAGATACTAACCCTTTCTGGTTAATAACCTTTTATTTTTATTCTTCCATTTCCATATATCAATATGTAATAAAGCCCTATTAATTAAGATTAACTTGAGGAGAGTTCATTTGAATTATTAGGAGGCCTGGCATATGGAATATTTTTAAATCCACCCAATTGAACTTTCATGACACATCGTGAGCCCAAATGGGCCAACCTGGGGTGCCTGCAACAGACGCCCCTTAGGGAATGGTGATGAATAACTTAGAACCCTTTTAATTAGCATATCTTTGTTCATATGTAAATGTGTGCTTTTGGAATAGTTGAGGTTTTTTAATACATTCTGCTGACTGAAATATTTTAAATGTTCCCTTTACAATTTATTCAACAAACTGTTCTTGATCAACTCTGTGCCTCGGAGCATGGGAGGCACTGGGATACAGTGGTGAGCAAAGACAGACACAAAGCAAATCACACACACACACACACACACTCCAAAACAAGTGCAAAATTATAACTGTGGGGAAGACTCCAGAGGAGAGGTACGTGATGCTGTAAATTATATAAAGGGGGATTTAACCTAGTCTGAGGGTCCACGAAGGCTTCCCAGGGCAATGATGATTGGGCTACAACCTGATGCAAAGGAAACTATTAACCGAGTAAGGGAATAGGGAAGACGTTGGGGCAGGGTTCCCAAGTGATTACTGAGATTGTCATGTGCAAAGGCCCGGTGGCAGAATGGGGTGCTGTGTGTTTTAGGAAATGAAAGAATAGCCAGTGTGGAGACTGGTTATGAGAAATGAAGTATTATCCATTCGGGATCATGTTAAAGACAATCACGTTTATTCACCGAATGTGGTTTTTTTTTTTTCCTTATAAAAATAAAATTGCTAAGCAAAGATAAAACATTAGCGCCACCCCTGGCAGATTTTGAGTTTGCATAAGCGAAAATGACAAGTTGTAGAAATTGCACGTAGCTGACAAGTTATCTCAAAATTTTTTGTTTATTCCAAACAAATGGCTTCTTTTAGGCTAAAATTATATAAATATACAGTACCAAAGGGTGGGACTGAATAAATAAATACAGGAGAGAGTACACCAGAAAAAGAACAGATAAGCCTTCTAAACCACCTGATGCTTCTGCTTCATTTCTCTGACGGCAGCTATTTAAAAAAAGGAAAGAAACGGCCTCTTCTATCTGGAGCCACAACAATCTTCTAAAAACTGTAAGAAGAGGGTGCCCCATGGAAGAGGCGTGAGCTCAAGCTAGAGAAGTCAGGCCTTGCCCTTCCGTGAATGGCACCTGGGCCAGACTGCTTGGTTGTCTCCCCATGAGGCGGCCCCTATAGCCTTACGCAGAGTCCACACTCTCCAAATGAGGTTTTCTCCAGCACAGAGATGACCTCCCTGCACACATTTGCAAACACATCCCCTAAAAAGCACTGGTTTAGGATGGTTTTGCTTCCAAAAGCAGTGGTTCGGACGCCATGCAGACTGGGCTTTGTCGTTACAGGCTGGCAGTGGACGGGCCATTTGGAGCCACGCTGACAGATGTGTTTCACTATCCAGTGAGCATGTGCATCGCTGCAGGAATCGGGGTCACCCCCTTCGCCGCTCTTCTGAAATCTATATGGTACAAATGTTGTGAGTCACAAACCCAGCCGAAGCTGAACAAGGTATGGAAAAAAATCATTAGCTCGCCCTTCCACGGATTAAAAGGCTCAACATCCTTCTATCTATCATCTGCCAATTCTTGGGGAGGATTTTAATTAACTATGAGGGATAAACTCAAGGATCCTTAACTATACTTATGTTCTTAAAAATCTCCATTCGGTATTACATTTATGAGAAGGGTTATGTCTAATCTTGTTAAAGATGACAAGACATAAATTTTATTGCTTCATTGCCATTACAGGACAAGTAATTGCTCATGTCGGTAAAATATGGACAAGGCTGCAAATGACTATGTGACTGGGCTGCAGTTAGTAATATTAACACAAGGCCTTTTCCTTAGTCTCTTTAGCTTGATACTCTGGTGGCAGGTGTAAAATTCGATATCTTTAACTCATGGACTCAGGGTCTTAATGAGAAGTAAAAATACCATAACTGGGACTCATCGGCATGCTTACTTGGTGTTGTTTGCCATCCAGCTCCAAATCTCCCTTTTGTCATTTCTGGTATGTTCTCTGATAGATCCTCCATAGTTGCCTTCCTTCCTTTGTCCTATTCAGGGGCTCTGGGCCCTACTTCAACCCTCCTAGGACCAGCAGCAGACCCTAGAGCACAGGAGAAAGGGAGCCTTGCTGACACAGAATGGTGTTGACTCGGGAGGACCCAGGATGTCAGACAAGCCTGGTTCTGGTCCCGATTCTGCCACTTTTCCTCTGGTTGACACTTTAGCTGCAGTTTCCTCGCCTATTAAAGATAGATGCTTGATCAGATCGCCGTGTCTCAGTGTGTGTTCTATGGAACGTCAGTCATATGGTATTGTCCACTGAAGAGAATTCTGTCGTCAAATGAACTTCAGAAACGCTACTGCAAATCCAACCCTAGAAGAGTCCCATCATCCATTAGCATATTAAATAAGTTCTGTAGGAACGAACCTCCTTCGGTTTGCTTCATTCACCCCTCCCCAGCTTCTTTAGCCACAGAGGCTCTCTTCATGTAATGTTTATTGAGGGGCAGCACTCAGTGAGGCACTGGCAATGATGCCAGACCAGGACGTCTCCAAAGTCGGGCTCCCCAACTAAGGAGTACGAGTAAAGTTTGCTATCATTTCACGAGTTTCCAAGTGACCGGTGCTTGGCATACATTTTCCCATTTGAATATTGTCATCTTTCTAATAGTTTTACAAAGTAGATAATACAAGACCTGTTTTCCAGATGAGAAACCTGAAGCTTAGAAAGACTAAAGTGACTTTCCTGAAAATTCTTGGGTGATAAAAGGCAGAATTAGGATTCTAATTCAGGCCCCTCTGGCTCTTGCCATGACGTGACCCACGGTAGACGTGACGCCTGCCATTCTACTGTGGGATCGCTGGTCAGAGAATCCACCTCAGCCTGGCTTCGCTCTCACTAGAAACATCACCTTGAGTGAATCAGTTCGCCTCTCAGAGCTAGGTTTCATGATCCACACGATGGAGAAATAGGAGTCCACACCCAGTAGGAACCTGAAGCACAGAGAGCGAGTAAATGTTAAGAATGCGAGTTTGAATCCAGATTCTTCTTGTGCTAAAGCCCATCTCCTTTCTTCTGTACCACAATAAGTTTAACAACGTGTCATAGCCTGTTTGGGCTGCCATCCCAAAGTGCCATAGACTGGGTGGCTTATAAATAGCAGAAATTTATTTCTCCAGTCCCAGATGCTGGAAGTCTGGGATCAGTGTGCTGGCTGAACTGGTGTCTGATGAGAGCCTGCTACCTGGTCTATATATATCCATCTTCTAGCTAGAACTTCTCATCATCCACAGCCTAAGGGTACAAGGTAGCTCCTTAGAGTCTCTCTCTGTTTAATCAGCAAGAGTCACATTTATCGGCATGCAGTTGGTAGCTCAATGAGGAAAAATAGATAGCTCAAGAAGTCTTTTCCATAGGGGCACCGATCCCATTCTTGAGAGTTCCACCTGCGTGACCCAATCACCTCCCAAAGACCCCACCACCAAGTACCATCATCTTGGAGATTAGGCTCCAACGTGTGAATTCTGAAGTGACAGAAACATTTGGTCAATGGCACAAAGCAAGCAAAACGGCAACCGATTTGTATCTTTAGACCCCACGGTAATGCCTTGTTATGGCTGATGATTTCTCAGTGCTCCTAAGCTTTTCCTTTTCTCTTGCCATCTTCCAAGAAAACCCACTTAGCGAGGTGGCTCATTGCTTCGTGGTTTCCATTACACTAAACGCGACGTTTCCTGTGACCTGATGATGATGGACTGTATGTCATTCACTTATTCGTTCAATGAATATTTATTTGGCACCTACTGCGTGCCAGGCCCTCTCACACTGACAGGAAAAGCCCATCCCTCTCCTCAGACCAGACCTACAATATTTCATCCTCCTCTCAACACCTCCGCGCCCCATGCATGTTCACAAAATATCTTATTTCCCCGAGCAGTCTCTGAGCTCCCTGAGCATGGCCGCTTTGGACATCTTCATAATGCGACACACACACACACACTGCAAATTTGGACTAAATCAGCGAGTAAATAAATGTCTATATGCCCAAAAGAATGAAAAAAATAGCTTCTGTGTAATTCTCTGTAAGATTCTAGGTTACTAAGGTTAATTCATTTTTTTAATTTGACCCAAAAGGCTATTTGTTCAGTAACGTTACAATTAAAATAATACATCCCGTTTTTTACTACAAATAGAGAGGAAAAATTCTCCTAAGACCCACAAAATCTTAAAGTCCATATAGGAACCCACGAAAGTCTTAATACCGCTTCTTCACTATTCCATTGTTATTCCTGAGCTCCGTTTCTGGGGTTTCTCAAGGCTGTTTCATTGAGAGGGTTAAGCAGTTACCACAAAACTACAAAATAGGGACACTGTTATCTATTCCAAAACACAGAATCCATACAATTGGAAAGAAAAAACAGTGTTTTTTATAACATAAATATTTAGGATAATATTGGGTCAATATTCAGCTGAAAATGAAAATGGTACATGAGATTTAAAAAAAAAAAGCTAAAAGCATAGAATTACAAAATAACTTGAGGGGTCTTAACCTCTTAGCGTTGCACATGGCAAGAAAAGTCAGCATCTGTACTTAGGATGAGAAATGATTTGTCCAAAGTCACCCAGCTGGCTAAAAATCCTGAGTCAGGATAAGAGCATGCGGTTCTGATTTCTATGTCAAAGCTCCTTTATGAAAAACAAATGAGATGTCACGGTATTGAAAGTTTCGGCTAGAAATTACGCTTAAGATCCACTCCCTTAGAGTCTGCATGCATGAGAAAAAGTTTAAGAAGTTTCTCTGTTTTAAAGCAACTCTGTGTTTGTTGGAATACAGCTATCATTAGGCTTATGTAACTAATATTTGTCAGCGCCACCCACATGCTTTTGAGATATAAATACTACTTCTTCCACGAAACTGTCAGCATCTATATAATTTTTAAGTGCAGCTGAGCAAAGCAGTATATATTTATCTAACACTGTCTTCACAATTATACATCCAGGCTATAGTTTTCAGAATGTTCTCTTCTGTAACAAGGAAAGAGGGAAAAACAGCCTAGGGGTTCGGAGCTGGAACGTTAAGCCTAAATGGTTAACTACAGTGGATTTTCTCCCCGTGGAAAACACCAGTTGGCACAAAGACATACATTTTTAGCCTCATATGACAAGTCTACAATAAAAAAAAAAAAAGCACCCAAGTTTTCTCTGTTGTTGCCACTGCAAACCATGTCTCTTTGACCCTTCCGTGATTCTGGAATACTTCTAAGCAAAATGCAGAATAGCCAGTAGGACCCCCACCGCTTCTTCGGGGTCACGCATAGCGCTTTCTATTTGAAGCTGGTGTTTTAAAATTTCTTTCTAACAATCTTTTATTTTTAAAGAGGGTCGGGAGGAAGTGGAAAGGAAGGGAGAGAAGTGGTTAGGAGGAGACTTCTCGAGAAGGCAAAATAACAAGAAGTGTAATGACGGCTTGCTGGGAAGAAAATGGGGAAAAGTTGTAATGTATCAGAGGGATATTTTCAACACGGGAGGAAGAGCCAAATTTCACTTAGTGGAGTGCAGATCAGAACGCAGCGCTCCTTTGGGACCAGGGAAGCGGGTGTGAGTGGTGCAGAAGTCTCTGTGATGCGGTGTGGAGAAAGCCGAGTGCCGAGCGGTATAAACGCCCCACAGCGATGGGCGTCCTCCACCCCCTGCCTAACGGGTATAATTAATTCTACATCACACTCAATTTGTGAAAAGAGCTTGAAAAAAATTAGGACAGTTTGCTTGTGCAAACTGTCAAAATGATGAATGAAATAGGTGTGTACGAGTGGGGAGAGAATTGGAAGATTGCTGACATAAATATACTGGCTCCCACTTTATAGTTCTCCCCAATATCACCGCCGTGGAGACAGAACTGAGAGGCCTGCCAGCTGGAAGATTGGGTTCATTTTCTTAAGCGCATATGTAATCTTCAGACTATAATAAAATAGATTATAGAAAAACTGAGATAATATAATTTCTTCATAAATTGTCTTCCTTCATCAGCTCAATAATATATAACTGTGATAATGGGTATTTATAGTGTGTCCCATGCAAAATGGCCTTTGGGTTCTTAACCTAATATAATAAACAGATAATTCAAATAAAAAGACAGCGTGGGCCAGTGGGAACAAGGCAAAGAGGCCAAGAAAGGCAAAAATCCATACTCTACTTAAATATATTAATGAAACAAAAGAGGGCCTGCTCTCTTTCCTAATGAGTGAAAAATGCATTTAATATAATCTATTTAGTTTGAGAAATTATTTACTTTCACTCTCCCTCACACTGGAGCTGTGGCTACACCTGGAATTGATCATCTCTCCTAACCACCGAGATCGTTGTCATAAATTGAACTGGGGAGCATGAGGCCACGTTTGCCTTTTCGAAAGACACATGTGCTTCTCATCTTTCACCAGATGGTTTCAAAAGGCATCCGTCCCCCACCAGGCCTCCCCATTGCCCTGTGGGGAAGTGGCCAGTATTAATATTAATATTTTTAATATCTTGGTTTATTAACCGCACAAGCCATGCAAGATGACAGTGTCTTTGTAAAAGGTTCAAATAAAATACTCAGCCCCAAATGTCCCTTCATTAGTCTCCTCCCTCAGACTAACCACGACCACCACTTTCTTCTCCAGGGGGCTCACCATTAAGCGGTTGAGAGCATGTTATCTCATTCTTTTTCCATGCGTTCGCATACACACTCTCACCTACACTCATATGCAGGGTGTTATTTTATTTTTACATAAATAAGTGTGGGGAGGGAAAGAGGGAGAGCTTGAGGGGAGGGAAAGAGGGAGAGAAGCATGCATTTTGTTTTGTTTTTGTTTTCTTTATAAAGTCCTTTAGAGCACGTTCAGTGTCGATATCTACCGACTGACTCCTTTCATCTAGTGCCTTCAGAGTATTTTGTAGTATTGATGTCCCACAATTAATGTAATCATTCCGTTATTAATGAACATTTTGTTTGTCCAACCAAATAGCGGCACAGCCATGAAATAGTTATGGTGAAAGATTATGGCTTTAAGAAAAAGTCTGAAGGATTAAAACTGATTGACAAAGTCCCGTTTCAGTTTTGTAATGGTTAATTAGAAAAAACAATGTTATGATTATATTTCTTTAAAACGGGATGTGGAAGCCACAGCAAGGAAGCTTATCAATGAGAAGAAATAGTTGCTTCAAAATTTATTTGCCGTTGTATTCATCCAGGATGACCTTCACGAAAACAACAAAATAAAAGCCAGGACGGTAATAGCTACCATTTATTGAGGAGGTGTTATGTTTTCTAATTATCAGTCATAGTCTTTATCTTTTCAGGGAGAAAAGTTATCTTTTTGGAAAACGGAGATAATTCACTCGATGGAAAGTCTCCATCATCCTGTTGGTTTAGAGCTATGTCCGTTCTGCTACTGTGTACAGTGTGGATGTCTCAGCCAACTCAGGCTGCTATAATAAAAATGCCATCGACTGGCTGACTTAAACAACAAGCACTTATTTCTCACAGCGTTGGAGGCTGGAAGTCCAAGATCAGGGCACGAGCATGGTCAGGTTCTGGTGAGAACTCTCTTCCTGGCTTGCAGATGGCCATCTTCCTGTGGGTCTTCACATGACAGAGAAAAAAGAGAGAGAGAACTCTGATGTCTTCCTCTTCTTAGAAGGGCACTAATCCCTTTATCGGAGGTCCCGCCCTCATGACCTCATCTAAATCTAACTACCTCTTAAAGTCCCTACCTCCAAATGCCGTTATCTTGGGTTTGAACATGTAAATCTGGGGGGAGGAGGATGTAAACATTCCATCCATAATGGTATGGAACAGAAGGTGCTGCCCGGGAGAAGGCAGGGTCACAGTGTAACCCCGTTGTGGGTGGAGGTGTTGGTCAAGATCACGGTAGACTCTGGCACCCTGTAAGACATCTCTATCTAGGTTTAGCACGCTTGGAGCCTGGGGTGCATTTTGCTGGTGAAGGAGACTCTGCTTTCAGGACTACGTCTTTGTGATCGATGCCGAGGTTCTCAGCATGGTGCTGGAGATAAAGTTTGGTTTCACCTCCTCTCAGTGACCACCATCTCTCTAATTTGGGAGTGACCAGTGGGAACGCAGACCTCCAAGTACAAGCAGCTGTGAGCTCTGAGCGCTTAATGGGTCTGTCAGGCATCGTGCTGGATGCTTCCATGAGCCTCATGCTTTCATCTCCACAGTAATCTTGTAGGTTGTTATTCTGTGTGTGTGTGTGTGTGTGTGTGTGTGTGTGTGTGTGTGTGTGTGTGTTGCCGTTTTACATATGCGATAATCTAGATTCAAGTTAAATAAACTGCCCCTAGTTACACAGCTCATAGATGGTGAAGCCAGGGGTCTAGGACAGGTTACATGACTCAAAGACTCACAACGTTTAATTATTATGCCACACTGCACCCTAAACATAAGTCCCCATGTACCATTCCCTTCTTTGGATGGGTTCTTGGCCAAAAATAAATAGATAAATAAGTAATTTTGTCCCCATTTCCATCCTTAAGAAATTGATTTGGGGTCTAAAGAAATATAGGTTGTGTTCATGGATGCCTCTCCAGGCTATGGCACAGGAACCTCTGATAGGAGGGTCTGTGGATTGGTAGTAAAATCAGTTAGTAGCTTTTCTTATTTCATTTGCTGGGATGGTTTGTCAAAAAGAAGCACAGGTCCATTATTCTAGTGGCCCCAGATCGCTTCGACCTGGCTCGCTTGCAGGCTACGGGATTTTCAGAGAGCAGCCGGGGCTGTGGGGAGCGCCGGGAGAGGCAGAGCTCGCTGAGGACACAGCCCCGGGGGGCAGGCAGGAGGTGGGCATCACCCCACCCTTGGGCCCTCTGAGACCAGACTTGGACTTGGCCGAGTTTGGGCTGGAGGTTCGTGATGGAGAATGGTGTGACAGCGAAGGCCTGTGACAGGCCACAAGCACATAGAACTTCCTACCCCATTACACAGTCCCAGAGGGGAGACCTAAAACATCTGGGGAGCCATCATAGCTACAAGAATGTGGGGGATACATCCCGTAAAAGAAATAACTTCATTGCAATGAAAGCTGAGAACTTTCGTCATTTTTCTCAGGATGACTCTCTGTTTGACAAAACTTTTAAAAGTAACCTTACCGATTTTTGGCCCTTAAGGTGAGCCACAGAATCCCGAAAGCCATGCTTTACATACATAATGGATTTTAAGGTTGTTTTATTTGGAGAGACTAAGGAAAGATGCATGTTCAGAAGCACAGATCACGGAGACGTAGCCTATCGTTTGGGGTATTTTTTCTACCACTGACCAGGTCTATGTTACTGGCCGAAATGCAGGGGTGGGCCCCCTTCTGTCCCCTCACAGCCAGTGTCCCTCATCATTAGAAAGATGAAAGGGAGTAAAAGTAAATACCTTTTTCCTCAGTTCAAAGTCTCTTTTCTCTTATTCCTGCCTGGAGTACCTCTCGAGCTGAGCCTCCGTTTCCTGCATTGGCTCTTGCACCGAAGCTGCCTGGTGTCATCTCTGAGTCAATTACAAAAGGAAACACTCACAAAGCTGTTACAAGGAAGCAAAAGGTATAAAAGGCTTGGGAAACCCTAAGAACACTGACCCACAACGAAGCCACAAGAAAGTAAGGACAGAAATGATCTCTATTTGAAAGGACAGGGGTCAGTGTGTGGAGGAAACTAAGATGGGAGTGTTTTTCAAGTAAGGATGGTTGGGACTGGATTCGAAACTGACAAGTTTTTGTTGTTGTTGTTTTGTTTTTTTGTTTTTACACCTACAGCACCCAGTCTTCCTACGTGGTCTCCCATCCAAGGACTAACCAGGCCCGACCCTGCTTAGCTTCCGAGATCAGACGGGATCGGGCTTGTTCAGGGTGGCATGGTCGCAGACTGACGGGTTTTTTAAAAAGCAAATGTTTTGGTTTATTATTCCGATATGAATGCACTTTTACCATGTTTCTTAAAAAAGTGGAAATAATAGAAAATAAGTCAGTAATGTTTGTTCTATACCAGAAGCCACCATTAATGTTCTTGGCTCCAACAACCTCCAGAGGGCGGAGCGGGAGGTGCGTGGGTGAGAACGGCGTTTAATTCCATAGGTTTTTTATTTCCACGGGAACAAAGCGAGGTAAAGGGAGGGCCGACGTTTTCAAAGGCTCAGTTAGATGTGGCACTCCACAACATGAAAAGTAAGAAGCAGCATATTCGTCACCAACATAGGATGCAAAATAGTCCTCCGTCCTCCAATCTCCCACACTTATCCTGCACGCACGCGTGCGCGCGCGCACACACACACACACTCACACACACACACACACAGGCACGGGGCTGTTTTCCTGCAGCAGCCAGTGTGACCTTTCCCTCATGGTCCTGCCTCAGATCTTGCCACTCCCCTGCTCAGCACTGAAACCCTACAGTCCCTTCCCATCTCACTCAGAGTCAAAGTCATTATAGCCCCAAAGCCCACGTCTACGTCCCCCGCCTTTGGGGGACCTCATCTCTTCCCGTTCTCCCTCTCTCATTTGGCTCCAGCCAGGACCCCTTTACTCCTTGTCCCCTTCATCTGTGGAGCTCCTCACCTCGCCATTTGACTCCCTGGCCTTGTCCATGTCTTCGCTTAAATGTCCCCTTTCCTTGACCACCTGACTTAATGATTGCAACGCTTTTCCAGCCTGCTTTGTGTTTTTCCATAGTATGTTATCACCCATTGACATATTCTGTATTTTACTTCTTAGTTTATTGTTTTTCTTCTCCGTCTAAAACGCAAACTGCATAAGGACGGTGAAATTTTTTTCTTTTTTGTTCACTCTTATAGTTCCTGAGCGAAGAACAGGCCTGACATAGAGTAAGCATTTAATAATTATTTGTCGAGTCAGCAAGTGAGTGGATGAACACAATCACTATATTTGTGGGGGTTCATGGGACGTTCACCTACAGGGAGCCCTTGGCTCAATTTCACAACTGGAAAGAGATAGGCACAATTTTGGAGGGATTAACAGGTTATCATTTGTCCTGGGATTAATATTCAAAATGCCCTTCTAAGTAGCAGCTGTCCAACAGATATATAAGCCTTAATTCCTAAGAGAAAAGGTATTATCATCACTAGCTTCTGCTCTACCTGACAATATTTTAAATTCCCACACAAACCTGGAAAGGAAAAGCAAGATGGTTCGCCTTGAAATACATTCTGTGATTTTTTTTTTTCCTCATGAGTTTCATCTGTTAATTAACTCTCATCTGTAACTTTCATTATATGATGGTGAGCTTGCAGGCTGGCTGGTGGTGGTCGGGAGGTGAGGGGCGGGGGAGAACACTGACTATTGGAAGAGATAATTCCTGGTGGACGTCATGACCAGCTCCCTGGTAGATCTTGTTAAGCTGTAGAGACTTGTCTCTTTGGGGAGGGGTGGGGGGGGTGCAGGAAACAGCAGTAGGCAGCAGTGGATAGGAAAGTGAGAAAAATCAGGAGAATTAATAGCTCTATTTCCTGTGTTTCCTTCTGGAGACAATTATCTAAAAGCACAAAAACTAAGTCTTTATTTTAACAAACCCAAACTACTTCTTGTCACACAGGAAAGTGTGTTCGAGCCACTTGCTAAGCACAGAGTTTATTTAAAAATGTTCCTAGGCATAATTTTTATTACAGCGGTTGACACACAACCATAGTCACCACCCACCAGCTTTTCTTGGACACTGATATGTCTGGCTGAGGGGAAACTTCTGGCCTGTGTGGCTTGATTCTGTAATTACCATAATCCCTACCCTCCCGATGCCTTGCTGCTGGAGTGGATTAGCGCGCAAGCCTTTGGGGTCCCTGGAGAAGAGAGCTCAAATCCCCAGCTTAGGTCATAAGTAAAGATGAAGGGGCTGGTCTAAAAGTGTATATTCCCCTTTGGGGGCAGTGAAAGGCACAGCTAGCTGTGGTTATTAACCTCGTTCAGAAGAAGCACAGCCAGGAATGTGGCGAATTGATCCTCATCCAGAGAAGCTGGCAACAGCCAACAGGCTCCCGACTCTGAATTCAATCTGGGCTTTTTCAAACTCAATGTGAATTTTTTTCAAAAGAAATCACAGTGTGACTGTTCACTGGCAGAGAGAAGCATGTTATTTTGCAGAAGCGCCCATTTGGGCTCAAATAATTTAATGGAGATAAAGTACTCTGCGATTATCAGCGCATTGTGAAAGAGGAACAAGTCCCTTTTCTCGTCTTCTCCCGACAGGTGTATTTCTACTGGATTTGCCGAGATCCCAGTGCTTTTGAGTGGTTTGCTGATCTCTTACTCTCGCTGGAAACACGCATGAGTGAGCAAGGGAAAACGCACCTTCTGAGTTATCATATATTTCTTACTGGCTGGGATGAAAATCAGGTATCGATAAGGCTCTGAGGATGATCGATATTATCTAAGTCGTCTACTTAGAGCAAAGAGGAGCCATTTCAATGATGAACTATATAGTCATCTGGTAGCACGAAAGAATTATTTTTATGTTCTTGGAAAGGAAAGAAGAAAATAAAACCAGATTAGATAGAGCTATTCAAAGTGTAGCAATGAATGAACCTACTGTTATCTTGCCGAGGAACAGAAAAGGGAAGATAGGAAAAGCGGGTTATTAATGAAAGACAATCCCAAGTTTGGAAATCCAAGAAAAAAACATGTTACTAACAGTGACATTTGTCATCTTAGTGACATCGAGTGGATATTATCGATTGGACGTATTGTCTTGTTGAGCTCCTAATTGGTTCTAATTCTATGCTTTGAGCTTTCCAGAATTAAACAACAACAAAAAAATTCCTTGTTGTTTGCATTCGACATTTTATCGTGTAAAGTATGTGAGCTTTTACAGAAAATAATCATCATGAATACATGGTTTACCCAGAGATTTCTTTTTCTTAAGTCGTTCTTAGAAATTGTGTGCACGTATGTTTATTCACCAAAGATCAAGATGATCGTCTGTTGTGGCAGGTGTTCCGCAGTGTATTGTATTACGTTGAATTTACCAAAAATAATGTGTATCAAAATATTGCACTATGGTAGTATTTCAGTGTTGAGAATATCGAATGATCACTATTAAATTTTAAATCTTTTTTTAACCCCTCAAATATGGAAGCCAACAGTGAATACTAGGTTACGAAATGTATATTCTAATCAGCACTTCTGTAGCAGCCCCTATTGATATTTACTTTGAGGAAAGTGTGTTTGAGATGAGCAGATTTGCATTAATCACTAAATTTACAAGTGAATGTGCTCCTGCCAGCGAGTGAGCGCCCACCCCACCCCCAACACACACACCTACACACACACACTTTAGGACATCACTGTCATTTGACTCTGTGCCTCTGCATGAGTAAGACTTTGTTTAAAATTCAGTAGCTAGCTGAATTTTTAAGGTCCTATTTGCTGTCGGCCTTAAATATTTATTCCTCTGGGATAATTTGAAATAGAGGTTTCTTGAGAACTAGGCTTGAAACATCTTAATGAATTAAATAGTGTTAATTATGTCTTGCAAACATACATTTTCCTTATCCGAGTGGGATTTTTGACTAATGATCTATTTGGTGATGTTCGGGCAGAGTCTTTGTCTTTTGCTTTCTAGGCGCATGCTTGCTCTCTTTCTGCTGGAGTGGATTGGTCCTGGGTGTCCACCTAGGAACCTCCGGTCATTTGGGAGTTGCAAGACTGGGCTCTGTTTGAGTTTGTGACAGTACAACTTTGCCCCATCCTGTCTCTGCCCCTTCCAAAAGTGTGTTATAAGATATACTTTTTCTCTAGGTACAAGCAAATTAAAATAGACGTGTTCTTAAATTTTTTGCCGTGGCACGTTGGAAATTCTTCAGGCGCTCAAATTCCAGGCAAAAAAAAATAATAACCGGTGCATTCTGTTGGTAAGGAATTAAGAGGAGGCTGTTTTAGAAATAGCCAATTGTTAAATTGAATTTAACAACCTCCGAGTGGCAGAGTGACAAGCACAGAAGGGACAGATGGAATAGGTATTACGAAGGGCAAATCAACAGGGTTTGGAGATTAACTGAGC
>NW_011888859.1:3931938-3934453 GCF_000151845.1 Pteropus vampyrus | reverse complement strand
TCAGCCTCCCTACTGCTGGCTGCTTTTCTAGCCTGATAAGAAAGTCATTTGGGGAAGTCAGGCATGCAACAGGAATCATGCTGTAAGAGTTGGGTCTAGCAAGCTTATTAGCTGAACTGGTCAGAAGCAGGGAGAGTTAGGATCTGAGCAAACAGAGCATCAAAGGGTACAATATGTAAGCTCAAGAGCTGCGGAGAATTCTATGGAATGAGCACAGGGAACACAAATCCCAGGAGGTAAAAAGCAAGGCAGCTACGAGACTTCAACGACAAAAGATTATCACTAAGTACTGCTATGTCCAGGCTCTTATTTATCAATCACTAGTTACCTGATGCCTATGTGCCTTCATGTTACTTAAAGGCACAGAGCTCCACTCCTACCCTTTGCTATGATTGACCACCATGTCCTGTCTGCCAGACTCAGCATCCTTCCTGCACTTGAACCCAGACAGTACACTTGAAACTGTTCCAACCTAGCAGGCAGATCTGACCGTGAGATCTTCTTCTTGGATGTTTCCTATCACTATAATCTGGCAGTGTTCTTCTCAAACCCCAAGGTTTAATAGTAAGCGAATGGGGACAGAGGTACAGATTCATTTTTGAAAAGTTTGGCAGAAAAGAGGAAGTGGCTTAGTGCTTGCTTGCCTTTAACCATATTCACTCTATTACTCTCACATTTTTAAAGAAAAATTTTCTTTCCACGTTCACGTTACTGCACATATACTCTACAGAAGGCACTTTGTATCAATAGTGCCCAAAGCGGAATACAAAGATCAAAGATGGGATGCCTGTTCTAAAAAGCAGAATTGATGGTATCTGATAATGATAAACATTTTTAGCCCCATAAAGAATTTTTCGAGTATTAAATCTACAAATGATCATAATTACTTCATCTTTTATTTAGCGGCAGATTCCTTTTATTTTTCAATTCGAAATGCCATCTGACATTGCGATTTCTATTTTAGGCTATTCACATCGCTTTACACTGGGATGAAAATACTGATGTGATCACGGGATTAAAGCAGAAAACCTTCTATGGGAGACCGAACTGGAACAATGAGTTCCGGCAGATCGCCTACAATCACCCCAGGTAAGGCACTCTCTTCCCACCGCCTGCCGAGCGTCTCCCTGGATGAAAACAAGTCACTGCTGAAACAGAAAGCTCTTGGGCACAAGCTGGTTAACCTGCAGTGGAGGCACCTCGTTTAAAGCTAAAATGTCAGCCTTAGAAAATGTGGTCATGGGATGTTTCAGGAACCACGATCTCTGCTTGACTGGTTTATAACATCTGACGATCGGCGATTCTGTTGGAACAAACGCCTAAACGCAATTCATGATAGTATTTCTTGAACTACCTATGTTTTCAAGAAATCTTTGGTGAGCATAGTTGATTTCTAATCACCTAACTGGAGAATTCACTCACGTCCCGCTGTAAATTGTATCTAGCACGTCTAGCAAAGCAGACAGGAAACATTACAAGACCAAGCTGGGATTTAATGTGGTGGTTAGAGACCCCGAATCTGGAGCCCAGGTGCCTGGGTATGAATTCTGCCGTTACCACTAGTTTACTTGGGCAGGCGATTTATCCTGCCACTGACTTAGTCGTCTTCTTTGGAAACTGCAGGTAACAGTAGTGCTTGCCTCCCAAGCTTCTTTCTGTGAGGATGAAATGTGCGAATATGTATAAAGTGACTTCGAATTCAGTAACTGTTAGCTGCTATCATCATTATTATCGTTTCAATTATTACTACAATTACCTTCATTATGTAATAACCTTCTGTGTAGAAGAAGGAAAGCATTTGCTCTGAGCGTGAAAGCAGGTGTGATGGCTCTGCTTTCAGATTCTAGAAGTTACTGGCTATGTGACCTAAGGCATGTTCAAGCTTTTGTAAAACATGGAGGATACCATGCCATCACAGTATGGTTTTTATAATTAAAAACAAAACAAAACAAAACAAAAAAACATAGTATGTTGAAGAGAGAGCTTGGTAAAGTGCAAAGCACTAATGAAAACATTTATCATTGTTATAGATTCCCTAGATCAGTCTAGATAACCTCCATTATCTATGGCCCTTGAAAGTCAGGAAGTCCTTGCACTGTTTGTGTTTAAAGAGTACTTTCCACATTTGAGGAAAGACCTGAAGGAAGCAAGGGAGTGTGCCATGGAGACGACTGGGAAAGAGCAGAGGGCAGCGCTGCTCTGAACAGGAGGTGCAGTTCTTGGCGTGACTCAAGAGGCCAGTGAGGTCGGGACAGCATGGATGAGAGGGAGGGCAGAGGGGGAGGCGTTTGGGAGCAGTAACTGGGCAGTTATGGGTCATTTTAAGGCTTTAGATTTTATTCTGAGAGGGAACACCGCTAAAAGGTTTGAGCAGAAGAGCGACATGATCCATCTTACCTTTAATGAGATCACTTCTGGTTGCTGCGTGAGAATAGATCGTAAGGGCCCTAAGGCAGAAGTGGCGAGGCCAGCAAGGGGGTAGGCAGTGGTGGTCGCTTGGAGGTGCCAAGAAGCA
>NW_011888859.1:3918762-3930288 GCF_000151845.1 Pteropus vampyrus | reverse complement strand
TATATATATTCATCTAATGTTTTATATTCAGTTTTCAATTGTTATGGAGTGAATGTTGCCACTTTGCGGGCTTTTCACGCAGACCCATCTTGGTTTTAAGTTCTTATAGATAGGACCATTCTTTGTTATGATTTCCCTTTATCGATGTGTCACATTGCATTTGTTTATTTTTGTTACACGTGACGTTTGCAGCCCAGTGGGGAAGGCTTTTCGAGCCAAACCATTTAATTATCTCCCTGTCTGCAGAAAGGTGTGAGCCAGAAACACAGCGTCGAGACACCCAGAGTGGAACTGAGTTTGCACAAACTCTGCCCCCTAAATTATGTTGCATAGTGCTGAAAAGCGAATCCGTCCAATTTTGCAAGGAGTGAGGAATAATGAGCAGTTTGAAGGTGGGAAAACGATCTGGCTGTCACTTCTCTTGTATCCTTGTAAGGAGTGTGTTCGTTCCTTTTCAGAAGCCATAATCAGAGTTCAGTACATAAATGGACTTAAAGCTCAGTTGAATTTTTCAGCACAGTAGTGATATAAACTCTCTTCTTGATGGATGACTTCATGTCTTCCAGGATATAAGAGGCCCCCCAAGCTTCGGATGTCACTGAAATCTCTACAGCTTACTAGAATTTCTAGCCCCCAAATTTTAAAAAAAATAGCATATTTTTAATAGCCTTAGACTCTAGAACACCGCAACTGATTATATAGCTTCAACTATCAATGTCATTAATATTAGGCACTTGTAGGCAAAGATCATTGATCGTTTTACCCCTGGAATGCCAGTTCCCTGGGAAAAGACATGTCATCAATAAAGAGCTTTGCATCACCTTTCCGAGAGACTTTTAAAATGACCTCCTTAAAATAATTTTGTTTTCTGCTGCGCAAAAGAAGATTTATGTTTAACGAAGCTTTTAATGAAGAAATCTCGGAAAGAGAATGCCAATAAAATCTAATTTTTAAACAAGAAAATTTAATATGGAGAAGTATCTCAATATCCTGGCCTTTGTCCAGATATAAATGAAACACACAATCCAATTAGGGTTCTACACAAAGGACAAAGTAACATTAATTTTCCTCAAGATGGTTATTAAGGAGATAAACAGTATGTTTTCCCCTGATTATGTCAAGGATGTGTTTGTTCCCAAGTCTACTTGGCTAGTCTACAAGACAGGCCTGCCCTGTCATTAGCTCATATCTTTTGGCAAAGATGGGTCAGAAAGAATTGGTGGGTTTGTTAGTGGCCTCAAAAATGGTTCTTTGTTCTTGAAGGCCTTTGAAGTGGGCTCTCAACCATTTCTATTCATCAGCACGAAGCCAAGGATTCTTAGGGCTTACTCTTTTAAAAACATTTACCTGTTCGCTCAAAGCTGGAGTTTTTCTTGCTCTAAAAAGAAGGAGTTAAATCAAAAGAATAAAGGGAAGAGGGGCAAAAATATTTTTTTTATAGAACATGAAAAACAGCACCAAAAATAAAGCTTGAAGGGAAGCAGATCAAAGAGAATAGTGCAAACTATAAAGGAACCAGAAAATTGCAAAAATAACAGTAACAGAGAAACAAATTGATGGGCATCAAAATGAATACAAATAAGGAAAGGGGAAGAAAAAATTAAACAGATCAAAGACTGAAAGTTAAAAACGAGAAAACGTATTCTATTGTTTTTATTTGCAATTAATTTTCATAATTATGTCAGCTGTATTACAAAAACAAAAGTGTAATTTTAAAAGAAGAGGATCAATAAATAGTAACGGGCTGAATAAGAAGCAAATCTTTGATTGATATGCCCAAAATCACATGCCTGTGACAACTGTTGTGCACTGCTTAAGTTAGACAGGTACAGAAAAGTACTCTAAATACGAAAAGGATGAAAATTATTCTCTCGGGTAAAATATAGTAGGTTAATTAATAACATGTATTGATATCCATATCTTACTAATCTATAGAAATATGTATCTTATACAAAAATGGAAGTTGTATTTCATTTTTTTGTAAGCATTCTCAATGTGTTCTCAAGCTTTAGATAAATATTCAGAAAATTAGGGACTTGTTTCCAAGAAGGTGGAGACGGAACGAAAATAAACATATTTTTATCACATCTAGCTTTTTGATAAACACATTGTGCAACTACTCAACCTTCTGGATAAATGGATCAGTTGTTTTTAATTAATTGAATAAAATGACTTTCCATAAGACTTCAATCTTTGATCATAAACTTCACGTAATATTTATAGTTTGTCACTTATCTACTAATAACTTCACCATGCCTCGTAGGCGTGAAGCTTTATGTAATTAATAAACATAAAAACTTTGAAGAGTTGGCCAGTTTTTCATAACTTTGATAGAAGCGTTTCTTTCATCTGGAAGGAAAAATAATAAAGAATAAAAGAGTACTACCATTTGTTAGAAGAGTTCAACCCCACCCAATGATGAGAAAAGGTGCTAACCATATGATCGGGAGCTTCTAATACATATTGTATGTATTTTTTTTAGACCACCCATTGTTTTCAGAAGTGTAAAAATACCTTTATACTAAATTGAGTAAATGTGTCCATCTGGAACCACATTTGCTTATGTGCACACCCTCCGCTTCTCATTTGTACATGCATATGTGCAAAATGGTTTCAAATGATATTTTTAAGAAATTAAAATTCTGATTACAGCATACAAGCAAGACCCTCTCTCTGTCTAACAGGATAACCTAAACATCCATTATATGACTAAAATGTTCAGAATACTCAAAGAAATAGACTTAAGTGGAACCCTGACACATGATAAAGTATAGCTTCATGAGAATAATAATGTCACCATAAACTTATGACTGGGATATTGTTAGCATATTTAAATAGTACCTTTCCACCAGAGGATACCAGCTCTCCATTTACAATCAAGTAAAGAGTCAATGAAAATTACTGGCATTACTGCATTTGTAGTAGTTGACATTAGGGAGGTAGGCGAGCACAAGGCAGATTTAACATTGCTCGGCGAAGTTTCCTTGGTGATGTCATCTATCAGAATATTAGATACGGCTAAAATATTAGGATATTTCTGTATGAAGCTGTATATATTTTAGTGTTTCATCAGAGAGGGAAAGGGGACAGGATTGGCAGAAGAACGGCTCTACCATTTCTGGTGATCCGACGCCACGAGTCAACTATTTTCATTTCTCTCCCCTATTGGACCGCAGTGTCCTCCAGGGCAGCACCTGTATCTATGCCCCTCAGAGGCAAGCACAGTGACCAGCCTCAGCAAATGAAGGGACAGCGAGAAGGATGAGGAAGCTGGGACAAAAGTCTTAAGTCTTGCCAGAGAAGATGGAGTTGGCAGGAAGAGGGCAGAAGTGCCACAGCTGTGAGCAAGCTGTCAGGGCCACGTGTAACTCCTAATGAACAACTGAGTAATTAAGATGCAGAGAAGAGTCACAGAGCAGGCTGCTACTGATCAATTGCAAGATGGGTTAAAAAAAAAAAAAAAACTGGCCCACGCAGTTATCATCTGTGGTTATGAAAAAGAAGGTGTTGTACAAAATATAATTATGCGATGAATCATTTGGAGGCCTCTCTAATGAAAAACATTCTCTAAGAAAGATTAACCAGGAGTCGTATCCATTGTCTGATGCCGGGTCTGTAGCTTTCCTTGTCTTCTTTCTAAACCTTCATAAATCCACGGGAAGCTTCTGTTTATCGATTTTATTTGCAGAAAGCACTCAGGGTATAAAGTAATTTGATTTTTTTTAAAATGGGGTTTAGGGTCTGCCCCTACAGGGTTATAACTTACCAAGCATAAAAGCCAACACATAAAAACAAACATACAATTTAAAGAGAGAAGGGCTCAAGGCAGCAGAACCCGACAATCCGGCAAGATGGTGGAATGACTCCCGGGTGCCCTCACTCTCCCATATATCTGCTGGACTGAAATCTCCCGGTGGGTGACATTTTAAATGCCTTTCGTGCATGGCATTGCTGAACTGTTTTGAAAAAATGCATCAACCCCACAGAGAAGAGATGATAGTTATTTAGCAAATAAGAGGGGTTGGAGAGAGGATTCTCTTTATTGTTTATCGGAGTTAAGTATAATGCTGTAATGTTAACCATCTTTGCAGCTTGTATAAAATTTGTCCTTTTCTCGTCAAAGTCAGCAGCTCAGGCTGATCAATGTGGCTAATGTCATCCCTGACCCATCTCCTCCTGCGTCTGCAGGCTTGGCAGGCTGTAAACTGAAGAATAATGCCTCGTGTTTTTATTCTTCTTTTACAGAGCATCTTTTTTTCTTTTCTTTTTTTTAATTCTAAGCAATCGTGGGTAATTAAACTTTATAGAAGAATTTTTCTCTTTACCATTCCCATTAGGGTTCTCTTGCACTTGTCCATTGCCTCATAAAAGAAAAAAAAAAAAAATGCTACCACATCTGTGCCTTAACTGTTTTTGTGTGGATTCTCAACTCCGTGATTCACACTTGGCATTTGCGACAAGAAAGCTCTGTATTTGAAATCATGAATGCTGAGGAGGGTAAGCAAGGCAAGCAAAAGAATGCTGTGTGTGGGGACAGGAATGCTCAGAGAACTGGTGACGGACTGGCCTTTCCGCCTCAGCGGAAGGGAGATAATGAATGGCCTTTGTGAGACTCCGGTGATTGCATAACCGTGACAGGTACATGAATACAGGAAAGTGTGTACTTAGCTGAGCAGTGTAATAGCCACAACTTCAAAAGGAGCAGGATAGCTGTGAACTGCTGGGGACAGCAGTGGTACACCTGGCAGCCAGCAATCAGAATCTTTTGAAATGGAGTCTTAAAGGCAGAGCATCAAAGAGTAGCCTCAGCTTCTGCAAGCACTCGCCTTGGCTGCAAATGAAAGGGCAAACTTAGCCCGTTGGGAATGGGCCAGTGGGCAATCTCTATGGCGACACCCACACTAATGGAAAATTATCACCACCCATAACAGTGTCTTTGAACCTAGATGCAACGGTACCTCTGGGCATCAGACACAAAGCCAAACTGTGACCTCTCACTAGGAAAGGGTTTACCTGACCAATCTATCATTCCAAATGTTTCAGTCCAGAACTTAAAAAAACCTAGTGATAGAGTGTTGATCCAGAAAGTCTGTAATCATCTCTGGGTTAACAGCCCGCATTGCATCTGGTCAGTTTGATGGAGCAGGCAGACATCACGTGGGTCATCACGTAAGCTGTCACCGAGAGCTCACCATGTGCCTGCAATGTCTTGTCTACTTCTCACAGAGGTTCTAGGAGCTGGGTACTATAATTCTCTCCATTTTATAATTAAGAACATGAGAACTTTGAAGAGATACTTAACATGCCCCAAACTGCTCAGCAACAAAGCAGTCGGACCGATAGCGCTCGCGACCACTGCCTTTTATTCCCATCAATACCGTACACGTGCTTCTGTTTTTCTGAAAACGTACTTTCTTGAATTCAGTCATGGGAATGACGTCTTTGAAAATGGCACTTACACATTTTAAACATATCGTCATTTATGAATGAATCTACTTGGTAAGTTCCTTTGAAGCTAGAGTTTTAAATGTGATTGAACCATCAAATTCTACCATGGATATTGTGGTCGTGGAATACATAATTACAGGTGCATACGATGCATGGCAGAGAACCATGTTAATACATGAGCTCAGAAGAACGAACAAAGCACTTCCCAACAGGAACCAGGTACGAAGAAGTAGAGGCGATGCAGTGGGCGCCATGGCCCAGAGGTCCAAGGAATTCCTCTCAGACGGTGTATCTCAAAGTGCGGCTCATATACCATGTGCTCCAGTGTCACCTGGGGGCCTTGCTAGAAATGCATACCTTGGACCTAAGCCTGGGAACCTATGTGTTAACAATATGCCTAGATAATTCTATGCACAGGAAAATAGAATTTTTGATCTAGACTAGAGTGAGTAACTAATTAAACTTGTGGTAGAGATTGAAGAAAAAATGCTATCAGGAACAGCACAATGCCAGACAAGGGGAAGCGTGGTCTCCATAAGTCCACGTAGAGATGGGTCCCTCCTGACTGCCAGAGACAACCCAAGTCCTTTCACCGGTGGCATCATTTATGTGTCCGCAGAGCTGGCATTCTCGGTCTCGGGACAGTCACTATATGCAAAAATATCTCTGCAACACAGTTTTCTAAAATATCATGATTACAGGTGACAACTTTTGGGTGGCTACATTTTCAGCAATGTCTTTTTTTTTCCCAAGTCTTCTTTTTTTGGCCATCTTTGAAAACTAAAGTGATTCCAACAGGAGGAATAAACTAGGTTGCTATGACTTTGGTATACGTTTTATTATCTATAAAAAGGCAGGGTTGAACGGGATGTTAGGAACAACTGACACTTTTAAAACCTTTTTGACTGCATCATTGCATTTTGCTTTCAATAAAACATCAATGAGGTCATTATTATTTTAGTTTTACACATGTGGAGATCGAGGTCCAGTGTCTTGCCCAAGACCATGCAGATAATAATCTGCAGGATCATGTATTCATTCATTCAACAAACATGTGTCGATTGTCTCCTGGACGCCAAGCACTATTCCGGGGGCAGGATTACAGTCAGAGACGAGGAAAACAGACAAGGTTCCCACTCTCAAGGAGCTTACATTCTAGTCACCTTCCAAACGGACACTTCGCTGATCAAAGTCGCCAGACTGAAATTGCAGGCCATGTCGCCTCTGTATTGAAACTCCCTCCCTAGTCATCAGGTCCCGCCAGCCTCAGTCTTCTCGAGTCCACTTACCTGTGCGATTCAGGGCATAACGGGACCCTGGACACCTGCGGGTGATCATAGTTCCGAAAGCAGGAAGAGGGAAAGAAGGAAGTGGGTGCAGAAAAATCAGTGAAGTCACAACCACAGCCACTCTGCTGATTTTACAGTTCTGTCTCGGCTTGTGGTTGGCCTTGACCCTGTATAACATGTCCTTTCTCTCCCGCCCCGCCCCACCGCAGCAGCAGCATTGGCGTGTTCTTCTGCGGACCCAAAGCTCTCTCGAAGACGCTCCGAAGGATGTGCCGCTTACATTCATCAGCCGATCCAAGAGGGGTCCATTTCTATTACAACAAAGAAAGCTTCTAGACTTTGGGATGAAATCTACATACTGTGTAAGTGACGACCATCATACAGGTCAGGGCTTGGGGAACTTTTCCTGTGAAGGGCCAAATAGTAACGATTTTAGGCCCCGTGGACCATGTGGTCTCAGTCACAACTGTTCGACCCTGTCAGTATACTGCGCCAGAGTAGCCACAAACAACACGTCAGTGAATGGTGTTGTTCTTTTGCAACAAAAGTTCGTTTATGAGCCCTGAAATCAAATTTCATGTAATTTTCTTGTGTCATAAAATATTCTTTTGATTTGTTTTCGATGATTTAAAAATGTAAGTGACATTCTTAGCTCATGGGCTGTCCAAAAAACAGATAGTGGGCCAGTAGGTAGTTTGCTGACCCCTGATACACAGAATCGGTCCCAAACTTGTTTTGGTACTGAACGCTACATCCAACATGAGACTGGCATGGGGGTTTGAATTCTAGTCTTGTTTAGAAGTCACTTCAAATTTCCATTATCCCGATGGCAGAGACGTCTGCTTTATATCCAAACCTGATCTTTTCTGTATAAACTTTGTATTTTTTTCATCCTCTGCAGACCTGAGAAATCACCAGTGGGGGTTTCAAGTATATATATAATCCTTTATGTACTTGCAAATGACAATAAAATCATCCCTTTCCTAGTGTAAACAATACTGAATTCTTAAACTTTAACTCTAGAATATATATTAGATCCCTTCAGTCATTCTTGTTGCTCTTCTTTAAATCCATTTCGTTTTTCACATCCTTTGAAAATGTGCTGACTAAAGCGAGATATAATATTCTAATAGAAGCATGATTAGTATGAGTAGAAGAGTGATATTTCAGATGTTGTATGCAATATGCTTTTCTAAATTGTTTGCCTTTTTTTTCTTTTTTCTTCCTTTCTTCCTTTCTTATATCTTTCTCAGTCTCTTTTAACAAATACTTTTTATTAAAATAACATTTTGATCTATGATCATTTTGACACATACTCCAATTCGCCTTCTGCCTCACAAACATACTGGGATTTTATTTTAAATTATATATTCTCATTGAGCTGGTCTTTCCATACCACACAGCTGTTTTACCCCAAAAGTGTTCCCAAAATTCTTTGTGTCTTCTAGTTTTCTCTTCTAGTATCGATTTTTTTAGAATTTTTCTTTCTAATATTTCAAGATTGTTTCTAAGTTTAGCATCAGAGACTAATACTACTATTTAGATTAGTAATATCTACAGATTTAATTAGTAATACCTCGAAACATTTCTTTAGATTTTTAATCATGTTATTGAATCTTAAGAACTCCACGACAAACTCTTGCAACTGCCTATTAATATAAGCTCCCAGCTGGGAACAGACTCGTGATGACTAGCCATCGAGAACAGTGCAGCAACCCACACCTCCTTAGCTTACAAGCAACATGCCACATATAACAGAACAAAGCATTTATTGAAATTAAAATAGATCCCATTTTACAAATGGTTCTTATGCTTCTTATGCTTAATGCTATCATTCTGTCATAAAAGAGAATTAAGCTGGTCTGACATGATTTGCTTTACAAAGAAAGGCAATCACTTAAGCTCTTTTCAGTATTTCTAAATTATAAATTGGTAATTTCTTTTACTTTATCCTCAGATATTGACATTGATTCTATGATTTTTAGATATACTTTAGGAAAAAAAAGTTGATTATATTCCTTGATGTCTCAAGAATTATTTGTAGCAACTCTGCATTGCAGTTTCTCAGTATCTTTCTGTTTGCTTGATGCATATCATTCAAACTCTACTAATTCTAGTATACCCAGTCTTTCTCTATATTTATTTCGCCACTTAAGTTTGATTCAGCTCTTACAACTAGAACTTTCTACAGTCAAATGTATATACTAAATCTTTAGCAGGAAAATTAAATATATTAAATTTTTTTCTCTTGGTTGTATTCAATTATTATTTTTCTTTCCCTGTATATTTGAAAATAAAATGCACTCTCTAGGCAACTAATTTTATCTAATAAATGACAGTATACTTGTCCTTAAAATAGATGTCAATCTCTGTACATTTCTCTCAATTTTGTTGTAAACCTAAAACTGTTATAAAAAAAATAATAAAGTCTTGAAAAAAACAGATTTGCCACAATTTTTTAAATCTCTGTTGTTTAGTTTTAATCTTTCTGCTACTTCCCCACATACTATGTAGAATCTGATCTATTCAGATAGGAAAAAAATAAATTATGTTAGTAGATTTCTTTAGTTCAGCAATAACCAAATAAATAGAAAATGTGATTTTAAAAAAAGAGTCTATTCAAAATAGAAACAAAAATGTAGCAAACCTTTACATATATTTAACAAGAATTATGCAAGATGATTTGATAAATGAACAAATATTTCTAGAGAGACATTTTAAAATGTGTAGAAATAGCATGTTCCTAAATAGATATATTAAATATACTAAAAACATCAATTTGTTCTAAATTAATTAACAGGTTAAACAAAATTCCAATTGAAATTTAAATTCTTTTTAATAATTTTTGAAATGGTAGACATTCTAAAGCTCATCTAGGAGAATATATATGTAGAAGAAAAAAAAAGCAAAAAAAAAATGTGAAAAAGAAAAGAAAAGAAAAAAAGAAAGAGAGTAGAGAGTAAGAAAAGAAAAAAAAGCAGAACACAATAGAAGAGAGGGAAGGGAAGGAAGAGAAAGGAAAAGAAACTCCAGCATCCAGAAGCATCATCATAAAGAAGACCCTTAAGTAACCGAGAGAAAAAGTTAAATTACCTACAAATGAACAGCAATAAATCTGCCTTCTCAAAAACACCAACAGAGACCAGATGATGATGACATATCTTCAAAAGGCTAAAGGAACATGACTACAAATTGAGATTTTGTGCTCAATGAAATTATTATTCATTATATTCAAAGCGAAGGCAAATTACAGATATTTTGAAGTAAAAAAAAAAAAAAAACTTGAAATTTATGTCCCTCACTGAAACAACTACAAAAGGATATATTTAAGGAAGGAGGAAAGTCAATTAATGGGTTACAAGAAGCAGTGATGAGTAGACATTGAAAAACATTTTGTCAAAATCTTTAAGCAACAACTATAAAAGAAAATGAACAATTATTTCAGAAGGAATGTTTTTTAAAAGTAGAACTAAAATACTGGACAACAATAATATGGAAGATGGGAGGATGATATGAATTAAAGCATTGCAAGATTCATATGTTGTTCAGGAAGATAAAGGTTTAATGTAGCCTTTGTTAACATCTATTAATAATTTGAAAGAAATAACCTTGAATAGATTCCCAGCTCACCACCACTCCTTTTAACTCTTGAATTTTTATTAGCCTAAACTATTAATTTGTTAGATCGTCAGGCAGTACATTTTAAGAAGGATTCATGAGTGTTATACTGCCTGATATAATTTATATTTGAGAATGTCAGCCTGGTGCTCTTTCATTCAACTGATAGTTGACTGGATATGTTGATTTTGGACCACATTCTCTTATTCTGAGAATGTCTACACATTCTCTCTTATACATTCCAATTGGACTGTTATCTTCACAACTGTAACTATTTTCAAGGTCCACCCTAACCTCTTAAGAATGTGAAGTTCAACTCCTTTTTATTGTTAGCAACAGTGAACCAGCTGACCACTTCTCCTTTCTTGAAGAAAATTATAAGACTATCAACCGTATCTGCCCCACTCCATCAGGAACAGAGGTATTGCTCCCTTACCGCCTCCCTACTTGTCGTGAGACTGTGAGATAGAGACCTGCCAACGGTTCCTGCTCATCACTAAACAAATATCTAGCAGAGCTTAGGGAGAGTTTGTGTATATGTGGAGGGGAGTGTGATTGCAGAGAGAAAGGAGCTGAAGAAAAGGATTCTTAAATCTGTGTATGAAATCCTGGGCAAATTCCCAAGAGGCCACTGTGTGACACCAACCAGAATCAAGAGAGCAAATGATGAGAGAATTGAATTCTGGTGAGGACTACTGCCCAGGTTCCATATTGGCGTCTGGGTTTGCACACAAGTGGGGTTTACCAGAATAGCATTGAAAACGCTTTGAAAACTAAATTGATATTGGAACCACAAACCACAAAAGTGGGCCAGGATGCATGTTCTGAACCTAAACCTGTTAACTGCAAGCTAAAATAGAAGATCTAAATAAGAACCAGAGTGTCATAACATGATACTCAAAATGTATAGGATACAATCCAAAATTTTTGTCACATAAAGAACTAGGAAAATCTCAACGCAAATGAAAAAAGAAAATCAACAGATTTCAACACCAAGATGACATGAATGTTGAAATTCTCTAAGAAGAATTTTAAAGCAGCTATCATAAAAATGTTCCAACAGATAACTGCAATCACTTGTGAAACAAATGGAAAATTAAATAGTCTCGGCAAAGAAATAAAGCTATAAAAGGAACCAAATGCAAGTTTTAGAACTTAAAAGTATAATAAC
>NW_011888859.1:3890217-3918712 GCF_000151845.1 Pteropus vampyrus | reverse complement strand
TCTGGGTTTGCACACAAGTGGGGTTTACCAGAATAGCATTGAAAACGCTTTGAAAACTAAATTGATATTGGAACCACAAACCACAAAAGTGGGCCAGGATGCATGTTCTGAACCTAAACCTGTTAACTGCAAGCTAAAATAGAAGATCTAAATAAGAACCAGAGTGTCATAACATGATACTCAAAATGTATAGGATACAATCCAAAATTTTTGTCACATAAAGAACTAGGAAAATCTCAACGCAAATGAAAAAAGAAAATCAACAGATTTCAACACCAAGATGACATGAATGTTGAAATTCTCTAAGAAGAATTTTAAAGCAGCTATCATAAAAATGTTCCAACAGATAACTGCAATCACTTGTGAAACAAATGGAAAATTAAATAGTCTCGGCAAAGAAATAAAGCTATAAAAGGAACCAAATGCAAGTTTTAGAACTTAAAAGTATAATAACTGAAAGAAAAACTCGCTAGATGGGCTTGTGGTAGGTAGAATAATGACTCGAAGATGTCCGTGTTCTAATTCCTAGCACCTGTGAATACGTGAGGTTATTTGGTAAAGAAGAATTAAGGTTCCAGATAAAATTATGGTGGTTTTGACATGATTCCCTTGAGATGGGAAGATCATCCTAGATTTTCTGGGTGGGCCCAATGTCATCATCAGGGACATTAGAAAGAGAAGAGGGAGGCAGAAAGTCAGTCAGCGTCAGAGAAGACATGAGGACAGGAACAAAGTTTGGAATGATGCAACCGATGGCTTTGAAGGTGGCTGGGGCCACAAGCCAGGGAATATGGGCAGGCTCTAGAAACTGGAAAGGCAACAAAACAGATTCTCCCCAAAACTCTTTGAAAGGGAGCCCAGCCCCGCTAACACGTGGATTTCAGTCCAGTGAGATCCACATTGGAATTTGACCTTAAAAAATACAAGATAATAAATCCGTGTTTTTTTCAAGTTGTTGAATTTTGGGTAATTTGTTACAGCAGCAATAGATAACTAATCCAGGTGGAAAGTACAGTATCATCGATATATCAATTCTCTTCAAAACAATCCATAAATTCAAAGTAATTTCAATCGGAATTTTTAAAAAGGCATTTTATGAAACTTGGCAGGCTAATTTTAAAAGTGTGTTTAAAAAAACACAGGAATAAGAATAACCTGGACAAAATAGAATAACAAGAGTCATCACACTTTTTCCATATGCGGCCAGGTAATAAATATTTTAGGCTTTGTCAGTCACATATGGCCTCCGTCGTGACTGTTGCTTTGATTTTGTTTATTATTCAATCTTTACAAGTGTAAAAACCATTCTTAGCTCGATGGGTGTATAATAACAGACCACCAGCTAAATTTGACCCATGGGTCATAGATTGCCAATTGCAAAATTAGAACATGAATAAGCCTCACAATCATATTGAGAAAAAAAAAGTTGTCGATGAATATATGTAGTGTGTATGACTCGAGACTATAACACATGCAAAACAATATTATTTATTTATACACACATAATCACATGCAAACAAGTAGACAGAAATTAAATTTCAAGTCCTAAATTCAGGATGCTGGTTATTTCTGAAAAGAGAGAATGCGCACAGAAAGCTTCACTTGTCTCAGTAATATTTAGTTCTTAAATTTTAAAATTTGTATCACATACACTATAATTTTGTATGCACTCAATATGTTTGATAATATTAAACTATTCTTGATAGATTTTGCTCTGTTAGGCAAGAGATGATTCCTAAGCTTATCGTGAGACAAATGAATTTTCCTCAGTGGGTGGAGTTTCCCAAGTTCATCCTTGCTGAGCGTTCTGTCTGCCTATCTCATAAATTAAAGGTGAGATTTGAACATTTGGTTTTCTGGAACCAAGGAGAGCATATCCAATTTATTACCGTGTCTGTGACAAGAAAGACTGGCTTGTATTTCAGTGATAGATGTCTAGATAGTTCCCAAAAGTCTGTGGTGAAAGAGACCCAGGCCCTCTTAGCCTCTCCCACAGCTTCCATCCTTCAATACATGATCACTTGTCCCAATCACCTTGGGATTCAGAGTTTTTAGGATCATGCTCCATAGATGTCCTTTTCTAGTGCTCAGTATCCGTGGCCATGGTCATACTCTACTGCATGTTAGGAACCTCTCTCTGCTCCACTTCTATTCATTTATTTCTTCTAACTTTGGGAAAAAAAAAAAAAAGAAAAAAAAAGAAAAGGAAAAAAAGAAAATAAGAAAAATCACACTATAGAAAGAAAATACGAGATGGGTTCTGGCACAAACATTCCAAACTACTGCAGACTGAGGGCTGAGAGGCAGGCCCAGCTGAGGATACGAAAATAGCTAGGCGCGCAAGGCAAAGCGCAGTGCCCGAAGAAGATCTGCGGGTCAGGCAATAGTGGACATTAAGACTTCCAACAGGAGACAGGCACATCTCAGGTGGGAAAGTGGACTACGGTAGTGGAAATCTGGGGTAGGCAGCATATCAGGTTAAGAATGGCAAGTGTCATTGACAGGAACTGAGGAATCATGGTACAAGCTATAGGGTGGGTGTCCCTGAACTCGCTTGAGGATGGCAAGGTAGCAAAATCCAAAGTCCATTTCCTAGAAGCAGAGCTCACAAGAGCCCAGGGACATCACAGGACTCTGGGATCTGAGAAGCTCGCGTATTAAATCCCACGCGATGAAGCAGTGGAGCTATTTGAATACTGCCCCTCTGTTGTCTGAATCGGTCCAGGAACCAGGGCAGAGCGAAGCCGTGCGGTGAATGGCAGGACCTGGCCCAGCTCCTGCGATCCGGGGAAGGTCACAGGAAGAGAGAGGGGAGGGCAGTGGCCTTTCCTTTCTGCTTACGCTTGTCTGTTTCTTCCTGCTTCTCCCTCCAGTCCCGACCCAGGCATTAATTATTTGTACTAACATCTGCAACACATTTTTCAGATTCATTGCTGGTACAAAGAGAGCATCACACAATAAAGTTATGTCATTGTGTTTTTTAAATGGTGCATCTTTGTTTGAAAATTGCTTAAGTTTTTGAAATGTCTCCCCATCCAGCATGATTAATGTGATACATACTGGGGAGCAGCAGAGTGAGTGGAGAATTAGACTCTGTGCCAGTTCACCTAGAGGCATTTATCTTTGCTTTTTTCCTCTGGTGCCTGTGCTGAGCCTGAGGGTAAGCTGACACCTTTTTCTTCTTCTTCTTCTTCTTTTTTTTTTTTAACAAATTAAGCTTCATTTTCTTTTTTGCGTGTGTGCTAAGAACCTTGAAGGGAATGAGCGATGTCTGCCGCCTCCAATACCAGCTGCCGTGGCAGGAAAGAAAGAGGTGACAATTTCCCGCAGATTCAGAATGATTGTTTTAATGGGGCTGTGGCAGAGTAACGAGCACAAAGATATTGAGCTGCCAGGAGAAGCAGTCTCCCGCTTCCCCCAGCCCCACGCTACATGATGTAACATTTAGCTTCTGGCTTCACGCAGCATCTCTTCCCTGCTTTGATTTATTCCCACTTTTGCAAATCACAGAGGTATGTTACAGGAGATGTGTTTAGAGCCCCCATTATAGTCCATTGAGGAGCAAGGCTGTCATCCCCACCAGAGGGGAATTTCACACGCACCAGGGTGAGTGACCCAGAATAAAAGGAAAGAAAGGAGAAGCGCGCGTGCGTGCAGAAATGTAGATGCTGTGCTGGGATGAAATTGTATTTACCTTGATTGAAAACTCTTTTATTATGAACATGATTTAGATCAGAATGGAAAACAGAACTAGTGGGCTCCTTGCCTGGCCAGGAGTGCTGCTGAGCACACAGCCGCTACGATAATGCGAGTGCGTATGTGATGACTGTGTTATTGTGTTTATCTATGAAGGCATTATGCTCCATTAAAGGAAGTGAAAAATACCTTCGTGGGTTTGCTCACTCAGCTTTCTTGGCAGAAAATGCTTGGATGTTTGGAATAGGAATGGTGGCCAAAATAGTGAATATCAAAGAAGCATGCCAGCTTATGTGAGAACCATACATCTATCGGAACCCGTGAAATGCTGACCAGACCCTTGGCAATCTCAATGCGGGGGCGCAAACTGGGATTCTGGCATAATGGACCCCTGAGCGAGCATAACGCCCGCAACTGCCACGCTGGGTAAAATGATGCATGAGACAGCAGTGCTGTCGGCAAGAGGCTTACAGTCCAAGTGGACAGCAAAACAAGTACACGTGGAGAGGTCATTAGAAATGCAAGGAGCGGGGCCATTCAAATGAGATGCTGAAATGATCTAACTTCTAAGGAAAAATGTCTAGGAATTTAGCCACTCTCTCTCCAGAATGTTTGAGTGTGTGTGTGTGTGTGTGTGTGTGTGTGTGTGTGTGTGTATAAATGTATATATATTTTTTAAATTTACATCATGATACATATTTTTACTTTTTTCCCTAACACACTTAATTAGGAAGACTCGGTTTCCTTATTTCTAAGACTTGCTCCATAGAGCTACACTGTGGACCACAGAACTGAGAACGAAGCGTTTGTCTTCACATCCCACCCACAGCAGTGTAGATGAGCCTCTAGATGTTTTCACTGTCGATTCAAGCTGTTTTTGACTCCCCGCTGCAGTGTAGGTTAGTGCTAGTGCTGGACACTGAGTATGGTGTAGAGAAGATCAAAGAAAATAATCAGCTCCAAGCTTTACTTGGCTCTAGAACGATGCTAAATATTTCACCCGTTATCACGTCTGATCTGCAGAAGTTCACAAGAGCAGCACCTTGTCTTATAATCAGCATTGTATCCCCTACCTAGAGCTAGGCTTGGCAGAGAAAACCTGCTCAGTCAAGGTCTACTGAATGGATACATGAATGAATGAATATGTAGAGCAAATCTGTGAAGCACGTATCTTTACGCTCAGACACTTTGACTCCAAGACTGAACCATCTGCACACGGTCTCAAATACATATAGTTACCCATATTCTAAACGAATTAGATCTGACTCCCAATACCAGCTTCTTCTCACATATTGTTTCTGAAAGGAAAAAGACCCAAGCCTGCCCTCAAAGGGCTTATCATCCGATAGAGAAACAACACTTAGCATATGAAAGACAGGAACAAACAGCCAAGGGAAGCTTCGACTAAAAGAGAAGCGAATGGGCACAGTGAGTGCTGGTCCACTTACTTCTTCTGAGCCCTCTTCCGCTTACCAAGCCCCAGCATCCTGCCTCTGGCTACAGCTCATAACCTGTCATCCCACATTTGCATCACAAAGGGGAAGGAAAGTAACCACTAACCTATTTGCTTTTGTCTAACCAAGTTTTTTCAGGCCAAAATAACCTAAGAGTAGGAACATAAAAATTTTAAAATTTATGATACCAGTTTATAAAAATAAAAAATCTTTTTTTCTGATTTCTGTTCTCAGAAATGTCTATTGAGTGATTCTAGGAATACCCAGAATAGTTCTCTGTCATTTTTTTCTTTTCTTGTACCTGTTTACTGTGGGGACACGTATCACGTAAAAAAGGTCAGCCGCATCTCTGACATGGGTTAAGGACACTGCTAATAGGCAGGACAAGGAAGTGCTGCCTCCTACACAGAATCGGGGTCAGATGTCGACCTGGTAGCCAGCCATATGTGTAAAACAACCCCAGCTATGAGGTTAAATGATGTATTGCAGCAATGGGAGCTGGACTGTCACCCCCTTAACCCAGGGATCGATTTCAGTGTTATTAACGGTGAGACATCACATATTAGATACCTCCCAGTGCAATGCAAGATGATACACAGCAATGCCTGTGACGTATTCTCCCCAAAATGTTTAACCTAACTGGGGCGTTACATACAGGGGACAGAGGAACAGGTTAAATGACGCCACAAGGAACCGATCACACAAATACAGGAGAGGGACATCGTAAAGGATAACAGTCCTGCTCTTCCCAACAAGCCAATGTTATGGTTTAGAAAAAAAAAAAAGTGATGCTGTACTATGAAAAAAGAATGGGAAAGTCAAAAGATGTTTAAGAGAAATGATAAATGCAACAATTTGATTCTGATTTAAACAAATTAACTATAAAAGACATTTGTGGGGACGAATTGGGGAAATTTGAGTATAGACTGAGTTTTAGATATCGGATAATTATCCTTAATTTTATCAAGAATGATACTAATGTTATGATAATGCAGAAAATGCCCTTATATTTGAGAGATGCATATTGAAATATTTAGGAGTATGATGGTATCTACATTTAGGAGTGTAATGATATCTATAACTTCAAGTATTTCCTCCAAGAAAAAGACACGAATACAGAAAAATATAAATAATTATTAAATTTAGATGATGGGCTTTATGGGTAATTCTTATGCAAATGTTCTATTTTTTAGTATATAAATTTCGTAATAAAAAAATTTAAAAAATGATGTAGTACATGTGAATCATTTAATAGAATTCCTGGCACATATGAATGCTATTACGATTGGCTTTTATCATTATTATTGCTTTTATTATTTCCGGGCAGTCACTGCTGCTACCAGTGCCTGCCAGCGTTACCATGAAGGCCACCGCCACCCGAAGGCCACAGCATCAGTGTCAGTGTGGACTGCCGTCTCCAGTTCCAGCCTGGGCTGCTAAAACCAGCATTGCTGAGGCCCGTGCTCTCATTACCCCACCCCACCCCCAACCCCCATCCCCCTTCCATGCGACTGTGCTGGACCAGAAATGGAGCTAAGAAGACACTGACGAGCAAGCCGCGCTGTAGTGGGGTGAGGGCCACGGCGAGAAGGCTCCTGAACCCCGGCTTCACCTCCCCACACGAAGGGACAACAGCGAGAAGCCCCTCCTGCAAACACTCTGCCCATACTAAATACTCTTGCAAACTCTCCTCTAAGAAGAAGGCTCGAGTTACCTTATTGGCCAAGTCGGGAGCAAGCAGTAGGCATGCGCGGCTCAGGCCCTGTGGGTAGGGGACACACCCGGCACACTTTCTGCATGTTAGGGCTTATTCGCTAGGGCTCTGGGCCCACATAGGGAGCCTCCCACTAAGGGTGAGTAAGGTCGTCCAAATCCGGGATACAGGATAGAAGCCCACGTGGCCACTCCTAAGCCATGTCGTGGAACATCAGAATAGAACGGTCATTTTCATCTCATCTCTTTTATTACACTTTCTAGTTTGGTTCTGAACTCAGAGGGAAGAGAAAGGAACTAATGTGTCTACCTACTCAAACTCCAACATCCTGGACCAAACAGTGAGCTTCTAATTTTTCTACTGAGATAAGTCCTTTCCTAGGTTCTTCCTAAAACTAGTTATAGGCTCTGTGCCCTGTGAGTCATGCAGATACGCCCAGAAATGCCTGAATTTTAAGAAAATACAGTTGATCTGGAATTTGTGTTCTATGTGCTATAAATAAGCTCAATATAGTAGATATTACTAGATCTCAAACTTACAGAACTAGACAAATGAGTTTTATATGAGTCTTACATTTAAGAAATTTTCAAGTTGGAGAACATTCAGAGTGTAACTAAGTGGAATATGAAATTGCCACCGGCTCTCCTAGGTATTCTAATTTTTGAAATTAAAAAGAAGAAGAGAACAAGGCTCCATATGCTACAAGTGTGGAATTAGTAGGTCTTTTACTAGTTTTTTCTATGTTTGGGGAAAATGCTGACGTGAATCTTGGAGTTGAACTATCTATGGCATACTGAATGTCCTCCCAGTAACCTTACCTTGATCTCTTTCTTGACTAATAATTCCAACTATCAGGAGATATATTTCTTAGGGGGATAGGTGACCAAATTCATAAGGCAAAATAATATAGTGGATTTTGATGAGAGCAGAAAACATGACACACAAGCCAAATAAACCCGTGACAATGATCTTTAATACATTTTTAATTGTGGTAAAATATGTATAACATTTATAATCTTAACGATTTTTAAGGGTACAGTTCAGGGCTCTGAAGTTCATTCACATCGTTGTGCCACCCTCGCCACCAACCACCTCCAGAACTCTTTCATCTTGCAAACCTGGAACTCTGTCCCCTTAAACACCAGCTCCTCATTCCTCAATCACCTAGTTCCTGGCACCCCCCTGGATGTTGGTCCAGGCTGTTGGAGTTCCACTTGCTGTCTCTATGATTTCGATTACTTTAGGAAGCTGATACAGTCTTTGCCTTCTTGTGACCAAAGATGATTATTTTTAAGCTGCCTCTTTCATATCCTCTGCCCATCACTTATGTATGCCTTGCCATGGGTTTATTTGCCTAATAACCCACCTAGCAGTTGCACCAACACGTAAGCCAGGCTATTTTACATGCATAAGGCCACATCTTTCCACTTGACTTTTGTATCTAGCAGTCACCAGGCCAAATAAAGCCTCTGTGCCACAGCCTGTTTTCTTTGTCCAAAGTTAAATTCAGAAGGTCAGAACACCCTCCAATTTTCCTGGTGCAAAAAGCTCCCTCTGTACCAATCTCTGGAAGCCTCCCACACAAGCAACAAGCACCAAAAAGAGAGACCAAAGCCAGACTCAGAGAGCCGAAAGAAGCAGTCAGGTGTGTGTCGGCAAGGCCATCAAAAGAAGATCGATGTCAATAGGCAACATCACAGACGAAGAGGTCAAAACTGAAGAAAAGTGCATTTTCAATAGCACCACTGGAGCCCAGCAATTTGCCACATGTGGCAGATGCTGACCTCTACCAGCAAAATATGTCCATTAGAAAAATACTCTATATTCTCCATGTTTATTGTATAATATTGAAATAACTGTTTAGATCAGATTTCTTAACTCGATCATCTCACTTCTAGCAACAGAGATATCAAACCTAAAATCTGCATGTTAAGTGAGGTTTCTACATAAACACCTTGCTTTATTTTTCTTTAAAAATAAAATAAAATCTTACTTTGAAGACCCAGAAAATAAGTGAGATCTCTCTCCTTGGATAGTTGTTCTTTTATGAAAAGTGGCTTTGGAAATAAGAAGTCAAAACCAGTTTGAACTTTGGACCTGAAACAGCATTCACTGAATATCATGAAACTATCATTAGAAATAGTGTTTAGAAATTAATGGTCATGCATTTCTCAAACTGAAACTACTATATTTTAGAGTTTATAATTAATTCTAGGATCCAGCACTTTTTTTCCCATTTGGGAAGAGTCTGCCTTTCTGTGCCTCAAGATTCTTCAGATGCACAATCAAGGCTGTGGTTTTCTAAGTTCTCTGAGGTCAAGATAGACATAGTCACTTTCATCTTTCCTGAAAAAAGCTTACATCAAAGAATAGAGCAATTAAAATGTGAGATTTTACTTCACATGAAAGTGTCATGTCCTGGAAATCTCATCTCCTGATGCCACCGTCGTTCCCACAGTCCACTACATGGCCTCGGAACGTTGCAGATAGAGCAAGTCTTGCGGCTCACTACATCAAATTCTTTGCTTTTCTGTTGAGGAACTTTAGATCCAGACTGGTTTAACTCATTTAGTTAAGGTCGTGTAACTAAAATAAAAATTCCAATCTCTTGACTCTTACTTCGATGATATTTTCATCACACCAAACAAAAATATTTATATACTAGGAAAATAAATGGAACACTTTCTGCATGTTAGGGCTTATTCGCTAGGGCTCTGGGCCCACATAGGGAGCCTCCCACTAAGGGTGAGTAAGGTCGTCCAAATCCGGGATACAGGATAGAAGCCCACGTGGCCACTCCTAAGCCACGTCGTGGAACATCAGAATAAAACGGTCATTTTCATCTCATCTCTTTTATTACACTTTCTAGTTTGGTTCTGAACTCAGAGGGAAGAGAAAGGAACTAATGTGTCTACCTACTCAAACTCCAACATCCTGGACCAAACAGTGAGCTTCTAATTTTTCTACTGAGATAAGTCCTTTCCTAGGTTCTTCCTAAAACTAGTTATAGGCTCTGTGCCCTGTGAGTCATGCAGATACGCCCAGAAATGCCTGAATTTTAAGAAAATACAGTTGATCTGGAATTTGTGTTCTATGTGCTATAAATAAGCTCAATATAGTAGATATTACTAGATCTCAAACTTACAGAACTAGACAAATGAGTTTTATATGAGTCTTACATTTAAGAAATTTTCAAGTTGGAGAACATTCACAGTGTAACTAAGTGGAATATGAAATTGCCACCGGCTCTCCTAGGTATTCCAATTTTTGAAATTAAAAAGAAGAAGAGAACAAGGCTCCATATGCTACAAGTGTGGAATTAGTAGGTCTTTTACTAGTTTTTTCTATGTTTGGGGAAAATGCTGACGTGAATCTTGGAGTTGAACTATCTATGGCATACCGAATGTCCTCCCAGTAACCTTACCTTGATCTCTTTCTTGACTAATAATTCCAACTATCAGGAGATATATTTCTTAGGGGGATGGGTGACCAAATTCATAAGGCAAAATAATATAGTGGATTTTGATGAGAGCAGAAAACATGACACACAAGCCAAATAAACCCGTGACAATGATCTTTAATACATTTTTAATTGTGGTAAAATATGTATAACATTTATAATCTTAACGATTTTTAAGGGTACAGTTCAGGGCTCTGAAGTTCATTCACATCGTTGTGCCACCCTCGCCACCAACCACCTCCAGAACTCTTTCATCTTGCAAACCTGGAACTCTGTCCCCTTAAACACCAGCTCCTCATTCCTCAATCACCTAGTTCCTGGCACCCCCCTGGATGTTGGTCCAGGCTGTTGGAGTTCCACTTGCTGTCTCTATGATTTCGATTACTTTAGGAAGCTGATACAGTCTTTGCCTTCTTGTGACCAAAGATGATTATTTTTAAGCTGCCTCTTTCATATCCTCTGCCCATCACTTATGTATGCCTTGCCATGGGTTTATTTGCCTAATAACCCACCTAGCAGTTGCACCAACACGTAAGCCAGGCTATTTTACATGCATAAGGCCACATCTTTCCACTTGACTTTTGTATCTAGCAGTCACCAGGCCAAATAAAGCCTCTGTGCCACAGCCTGTTTTCTTTGTCCAAAGTTAAATTCAGAAGGTCAGAACACCCTCCAATTTTCCTGGTGCAAAAAGCTCCCTCTGTACCAATCTCTGGAAGCCTCCCACACAAGCAACAAGCACCAAAAAGAGAGACCAAAGCCAGACTCAGAGAGCCGAAAGAAGCAGTCAGGTGTGTGTCGGCAAGGCCATCAAAAGAAGATCGATGTCAATAGGCAACATCACAGACGAAGAGGTCAAAACTGAAGAAAAGTGCATTTTCAATAGCACCACTGGAGCCCAGCAATTTGCCACATGTGGCAGATGCTGACCTCTACCAGCAAAATATGTCCATTAGAAAAATACTCTATATTCTCCATGTTTATTGTATAATATTGAAATAACTGTTTAGATCAGATTTCTTAACTCGATCATCTCACTTCTAGCAACAGAGATATCAAACCTAAAATCTGCATGTTAAGTGAGGTTTCTACATAAACACCTTGCTTTATTTTTCTTTAAAAATAAAATAAAATCTTACTTTGAAGACCCAGAAAATAAGTGAGATCTCTCTCCTTGGATAGTTGTTCTTTTATGAAAAGTGGCTTTGGAAATAAGAAGTCAAAACCAGTTTGAACTTTGGACCTGAAACAGCATTCACTGAATATCATGAAACTATCATTAGAAATAGTGTTTAGAAATTAATGGTCATGCATTTCTCAAACTGAAACTACTATATTTTAGAGTTTATAATTAATTCTAGGACCCAGCACTTTTTTTCCCATTTGGGTAGAGTCTGCCTTTCTGTGCCTCAAGATTCTTCAGATGCACAATCAAGGCTGTGGTTTTCTAAGTTCTCTGAGGTCAAGATAGACATAGTCACTTTCATCTTTCCTGAAAAAAGCTTACATCAAAGAATAGAGCAATTAAAATGTGAGATTTTACTTCACATGAAAGTGTCATGTCCTGGAAATCTCATCTCCTGATGCCACCGTCGTTCCTCACAGTCCACTACATGGCCTCGGAACGCTGCAGACAGAGCAAGTCCTGCGGCTCGCTACATCAAATTCTTTGCTTTTCTGTTGAGGAACTTTAGATCCAGACTGGTTTAACTCATTTAGTTAAGGTCGTGTAACTAAAATAAAAATTCCAATCTCTTGACTCTTACTTCGATGATATTTTCATCACACCAAACAAAAATATTTATATACTAGGAAAATAAATTGATCTTTACTTGGAATTTAACTCCTTAGAATTCCCAGAGCCACTCGCCCTGACCATACTTCTTCAAGATGAAGGATGCTACTGAATGGAGAGAAGCTGGGTTTATGAACAGTTAGATACCTGGCCCATAAGTAGACTGTGTTGGCCATGATCCATCCACTGAACCGCCTGTCAAAATACCTACAGTGACCTTTATAAAACAGGCTGCTGACACTGAGGGGGATAAATGGTTAACAATTACAGAGACTCAATGTGAATCATGCCTGGGCCAAATTTAAATTTTAAGGCAAGCAGCTTCTGTCCATCCTTTCAAAGTAAGGTAGAGTCAATGAAGAATCTTAAATATAAGCAGATTTCCAGAGTCTGAATTTGTTGATGAGATAATGGTATAAGGAAGAGATTCACAGATTCGTTGAGAACCAGAAAATCTTTTGAATAAGTAAAGTCTATACAGAAAAACGCAGATTGAGATAAAATAGCAACAGACAATTAAGGACATTTTTCAAGTTTCAGAAAGTTTAAAAATTAAGAAATGATCAGGAAGATGGATAAAAACATAGTATCCGAGATATCCAAGATTCAAGTAAAGCAATCAGGGAGGAAGTGAAGAATATGTCTGAAAAAAAAAAAAAAAATGAGGATAATAAAATAAAGGTGCCCTAATCTAAGAACTAATGGATGGGAGAAGTGGTGAAGGACCAATCCAGTTGGGGTAATCACTTCAAGTGAACATTAAAGACTCACCAGACCAAATGGCCAGATGGGAACGCTTGGCAACAAGTGAGGACTATGATGTAATTGGCATGTGAGCAACCAGATAGCCTCTTGCTACCAAAAGAAAGTTCTGTATAGGAAGGATATGATGCAGGCACACAGGAGGGGATGAGGCTTTGAATTTCAGGACATCTTAAATATAAACTAGTTGATAACAGAACCACCAGGAGGTGAAAATGCCATATGGTCATCCCTTCTTATCCACGGGGGACATGTTCCAAGCCTGAAACCTTGGATAGTACTGAACCATATGTACACTATATTTTTACCTATACATACGTAACTATGATAAAGTTTAGTTTATTAATTAGTCACAGCACTTTAACAACAAACAATAACTAATAATAAAATAGAACAATTACAGCAATATGCTGTAATAACAGTTACATAAATGTGGTGTCTCTCTTTCTCTCTCTCTCTCTCTCTCTCTCTCTCTCTCTCTCTCTCTCTCTCTCTTTCTCTCTCTCTCTCCCCTCCCTCTCTCTGTCTCTGCCAAAATATGGATACAGCACAGATTTGCTGGGATGATTCACGTCCTGGGAGAGACACACTGAGATGGCACAAGATTTCATCACACTACTCAGAACAGCACGCAATGTAAAATTTATGAATTGTTTATTTCTGGATTTTCCATTTAATATTTTTAGAGCACAGTTGACCACAGGTAACTGAAACCGCTGGAAGCGAAACCATGGACAAGGGGAATCCCTGCGCTGAAATATCTAGATCGGAGGTTGGCAGATTAAAGCCTATAGGCCTAATCCAGTTCACTGACTATTTCTGTATATCCTGCAATGTAAGTGGAGTTTAAGAAAAAAGATATTGTTTAAAAAGACATAAAAAATAAATACACCACAGTAGAAAAATATAAGGAATGCCATACGTAGCAAAACAGATGTGAATTTTTAAAAATTTTTAGCTAAAAAACAATTGGGGGACATTTTTGAGAAATTAATCCCAATATTAAAAGGCGAGAGACAGCAAGAGAATCAATGAAACCAGTTGATTGATGATCACAATATAAAAAGTCCATGCAGGTCTGAAAAGGAGGTAGCAGAATGAATCAGTTTATAAAGGAAGGCATTAGTGACGTTCTCACTCTTGAATTAACTCTTGAAGCAGATCAGTCACAGGTGCAAAATCAAATAGCAATAGATAAACTAGATGTTCTTGGCTGAATCAATATGCATTTTGTCACAATTTTTTTTTCTCAAACTTGAATAATCACTAGAAATAAATGGGCTCTAACCAAGAGGTTAGAAGAAACTCAAAGGTGAAGTTTTGGATCCTTTGAAACTTGTGTAGACAGATCAGTTGAATGGAGGGCAGGCAAACCGCTAATGTGACAAGCATTCATGAGTAAGGACCAAAGGAGATGATTCCCTACACATTTAAGAATAAAATAATCTACAGTGAAAAAGGCAAGATAGCATCTGAAAAGGAGATGACACTGCCCTGATTCTGGGAAAGAGAATCCAGTTGATGTCCTCTATTTAATTACTCAGTAAGACTGGGATCCGATTCCATGAAAAGAACTATGTGTATTTAATCATGTGTCTAATGACAAAAGCAATATGTATTCTTCTTAGAAAATGTGGAAAATACAGAGAAGCAAAATGAATAAAATTAACATCATCCATAATCTAGCTAAATGAGATGTCCGCTGTTCATATTTTGCTGTATATTATTTGGAACAAAACATAGAATTTAATTAACTGTTTCATCTTGGAAGAGAACTGACATTGGCTCAAAAAAAAAAAAAAAAGAGAGAGAAGAGGGCAAGGATAAATATTTTAAAAATGGTTCCAACTCACAAATGGATGCTAAGATGTAACAAGAGACTGTTTACAATAAAATCCTCAGGTTTGCATATGACACTAAGTCCTTTTTAATAATGAAATATTATACCACTTGTGCAGAGGAAACTGTGAACATTTCACAAGTCTGCATATGGGAGCAAAAACTGGCAGATGAAATTCCGTACAGGCAAGTGTAAGAGAATACATTCAAGGGACAGTAAGACCAATTATCCCCCAAAAAATGATGGATCCAAGGTTTCAGTCACCATCTAGAACATGGAGCATGCCATTATTACAGACTATACCTTAAGGCAATGTACAGAATCAACTAAAAGATTAAAAATGATGTAGAAATTATATTCTACTCTCTAAATAATCTTAAATCCACAGCTAGAATGATGCTCCATGCATTTCCAGTCCTGCCTATTTTAATAAGGGCCAAAATCATTCAAAGAAATGATTAAGAAGGTCAAAGAAGTGAAGATACCCATCTACAAGAATCAGTGTTAATAATTGGCATTCTCCAATCTGTGAATTCTAACTGTGACAGCTGAAATCTAAGTGAGATAAGTCTATAAAACTGGTATTTCTAGAGTAGATAACGTTCTTCAACTGTTACATGGGATGCATGGACTTTAGAAGATCTACACACTCCTTAAAATGGCATGCAAGTTAATATATACATATATAATTATAGATACATTTATTATATATATTTCTTCTGTTGAGTGAATGCACAATTATCATCAGATTCTTAACAGAGTTAATAACCAAAAAATTTCAAGTACTAGTTGTCTATATGTTGAGGGTGTGGATTCGGTACTGATTCCTAGGAGCAGAACTTGGGGCTTAAAAGAGAAAGCTTTAGAACAAAGTAAGTTGTATTCACCCCATGAAAAATAAACGTGTGAAACTTAGTTCCCTGGAAAATGCTGGAGATAAGAAAACAAAAGTTTCTGGAATATTTGAGGAACATCTCTAAGCGTCTGATATTGGGGCTCCCTAGGGCAAAGCCTGAGGTCTCTTTGTTCACCGCTCTATCTCTAGAGCTTAAAACAGGACCCAGCACATAGTAGGCACTCAATGAATACTTGCTGTTCACTCAAGAGCTGGATCGATCTCGGTGGCGCCATCAGAGGCCACACTGCGTGAATGCCGGATCTGTCTCTGGGTAGCGTTTCTGATATTCACAGAGCTGAGGCTGTTTTGCTCCTTCCATCCTTTCCACGTCCTCATCTCGTTTTCACGTTTCACCATCTACCATTGTGAAGGCATCTAGACTGTGGAGGAGAACACAGCGCCATGTCAGCAGAGAACTATGCTAATTTGGCCTTGGAAGAACACAGGAGAGAGAGAAAAAAAACAAACAAACTAGAAATGAAATATCCAAGCAATAAAAAGTTTATAAAAGTTTATGAACATAAAATGGGTACAACTTTTAGATGGAATACTGTCAAGCAGATTAATTACTTAACGTTTAGAAAGTGCAGTGAAGATGAAAATTGCCAGATAAGGTCTTTGTACATTGAACTCATTTCTCATTTAACCGAGTGGCACTAACAGGTGAGGCAACTATCTGCCCAAGAGGGGTTGGGTTAGAGGGTGTCAGGCCTTCGGGAGGCTGAGCCCAGCACAGTCCTTCTTCAGGATTTTGAGGAAAGCGTGCTCCCCCAAGTGTCTGTGAGGTCACAGCTGTGGGGCCCCCGATTTCCCAGTTCTCTGCTTTTATCTATCAATTCACCCTACCCTCTCAGCCCTGAAGTTGGCTACAGGCCCCTCGTAGGAGGCCCCTTAGGGCCAAGTGGAGACGTTATAAATAGCCTCATTAGATGCTTTCGACCTGAATTTAGATTTTGTAAAAATGGGATTTCAGCCCACATTCCTTGGATAGATGATATTTTATCCCCTAACAATGTTGAAATATTGAACTATCCGGATATTCTTGATACCCAGCATGACAGGAGCCAGAGTTCAGTGCCGAGGGCTACTTCCAACTCGGGCTGTCAGCACAGATACAGTCCCCGGAGGCAGAGTCAGTGAATGAAAGATCTCGAATCTGGACTCGGTAGCCAATAGCTACACGAAACCAAATTCTTTCGGTATGATTTGTCTCTAGAAAAAAATTAAACAACTGAATTCTACCTCTTTGATGTGGTTTCATCTATTTATATAGAATTTTTATTTTGACCACCACTTATTTTGATTTATTTAAGTTTTAAAATCTCTCCTACCTCCAGAAGGAACTGAGATAGTTTATAGATTAAAATGAAGCATGTGTGTGCGCGTGCACACACGCACGCGCACGCACACACGCGTGCGCACGCACGCGCACACACACACACACACACATACACACACCCTAAAGAATTTAGGGATAAAATAGAACTGATAAAGCATTCCTGTGCTGGAATTCATAAGACACAGTGTACTTTAGTAGAAAAAGTATTGGAAATGAAGTTAAAAAATCCTGGGCTCTAGCCATAACTCTGTCCCTAAAGAACTGTGTGGTCTTAGACAATTTTTATTCCATTGGCAAAACAAAGTCTGTGCAAGTTTTTCAACATAATTTTTAAGTGTTCAAAAAATAGTCTTCTGGCATTAGTATGCCAGACAAAATGGAGTGGGTGAGGTTGTAAAGGCAGCTGTTAAGAGGCTAAAGTGTAACCCAGTTCCAGGGAGATTAACAGTGGAAACGGTAAAGAAAAGCTTTTCAAGGAAGACTTTGCGGAACCTGGAAGCCGACTAGGTACAAGAATGAGCGAGATGACTCGAAGATGGCTTTGAGCCTTGCTGGCTGGGACCTGGATATCTCTGTGACCAGGAACAGGAAAAAAATGTTTCTAGGAGAGGAAGTGAGACCAGGGCTGAGGAGGAGAAACTCAGCCTTGTCCTGTGGAGTCTGTGATGACCGGAAACCATCCAAGTGAAATATCTCAAAGTTGCGTCTGGAGTGAGCAAGACCTGAGGCAGGAGATGGAAGTTCTGAAGTCATTGGCATTTCAGCAAAGGAGCAGCTGAGGATCCACAGAAAGCGTTAAGGGGGAGTGGAGGGCTGGGGGTTGACTCTAGTTAACCAGACCCAGACGGCAAAAAATAGCCCAAGAGCAGGTTACTCAATTCCAAGCATTCGCTTCTGTCATGAGCTATAATGTTTGCTCTTCTCAGACGTCTCTAATGTCATTCAAAAGTTCTCAAAGAGAATGCCAGCTGGAGAGGGTGAGCAGAGAGAGAAGCAGCTGAGTTTCTGACGGGTGTACATCTGGCGCAGTTGGCGGTGTTGCATTTCTCTAGCATCCGTGCTCTTTTTTTATTGGATGGACCCACTTAGTTGCATATGCTCTTCCCGATGCATGTTGACTCTGGGCAAGGTGGGGTTTCCAGAACTATTCAGGTAGACTCAGTGTGTCTCCTCCAACTGTATTTTACTGACTCTTCTCAAACCCTGCCCATTCCACGGCTCCACACTTCCGAGGGTCAACTTTTGTGCTGTGCTCACTGTCAGCCTTCCGCAGAAACCCCGGGCAAGTCAGTCATGAGTTTCTTAAGGATTTTTTCCTACCGTTTTTAAGGGCAATCACACAGATCTCATATTCAACTACACGAATCCCCATGACGTCCTTCCCCTATAATGATACCCAACTCTGTTAATCCCCAGAGGCAGAGAGATAATTCTAGAGTTTTCCACTGTATGATATTTACTACTGGCCACACGATAAATTATAGACCAATGTACTAAACTGCCAGAATACTCATCAACAAACACAAAAAATACTTTTATTTCCCTTTTTGTCCTTCTCTTCCTCATATTAGCATCAAAAATACTGTAGTTGGTGAAATAGAGGTAAATGTGATTTATGTTAGAATTATTAGCTTCCGTAAAACATAATTTGAATATCTTTTTGGTACAACACACATATATGTTGTATATTATAATATAAATTACATATATATAATATGTAATAATATATTATTATTAATATGTTACGATGGAGTGTTTTCCAGTGGGGCATGTTGTAATGTGTATGTCTCAGTGATTATAAAACTTGATGTCACTTAGATCTAAAACATTTTTTCAATAGCAGAGTTATAGATAATACTATCAACGTAGTTTATGCTAACATTTGCTAAACCAGCTTTTCTAATGATATTCATAACACAAACATGGCAATAGTGAGACCAGGTGCGGGAAGAAATGAGACATGTAATATAAAGGAAAGGGGCACATTTGACATGACTTCGGTTTTCTTGGAAAACTGTCGTTGGTAGATCATTAACCCCTGGCAGACCTGGTCTATGAAGAAGAGTGTCCCAACCCCTCCTCTCCATGGCTCTCCGCTATTCGTGAACTGAAGTCGGTCTCAAACTGAAACAAGCCTAGTGCTCAGGGACAGCTGGAGGACAAAACAGCCATGGCAAAATGAGTTTCCCTCTGCATACTCACAGGGCAAAACCAGATGTAAGGGCAGAAGAGAGCGGTCTGGAACCTCTCCCATGAGACAGAGTGAAAGAGAAAAAGTGGGTGTGCTAGAGAGAAAACAGGAACGGATTTGTAGAGGTCTCTAATAGATGTTATGCATAGAAGAATGAGATTCCTGTATTTCCTACTGCTAGGAATTATTTGCACCATCTCTGCCCTATCATCAAATATTTATTTTGAATGTAAAAGGAGCATTCCGAAGGTATAATAGAAAAATTGCTAGAATTAGCACCGGAGGGTTATCGTCACTATGCTACTTCCTAGCTATGTGGCATTAAGCCAGTTATTGAACCTCTGTGGGTCTGTGTTTTTAATCAGTAAAATGGGAATGATAATTATAATGTATTCCTTGCAAAGTTGTCTTAGGGATTAATAAGACGACATAGCTAAAAAAGAGTTTTGTAAATTTTAGTGCTACACAAATGCCAGTTATGAGCAGTTCTCTAAGACCAGTGCTATATATTTATCTATCATGATCGAGAGAATGAGTTTAGTTCACTTAAGGCCGAGCAAGCTCAGAAAACACTCGGGCAGCTGTGGGGTGATTTGGCAGCATCTCCCCTAGTGTTTGTGGAGATGGCGTGGAAGGCAGCAATCTGACGGCAGGAGGCTCCACAGAGGGGATCTAGTCGTAGAGGCTGATGAGGATTCCACTGGCCTTCCGGAAGTTTCAGTGTTACAGATTTGGTGTCTGTACCAATCAGTGCAACTCATGGCGGCTTTGTTGTTGAGAAAAAGGGGTGGGAATCTCACTGATCAAGCGCTAGCTCCCACCCTCAGCCTGACTCCATTTGCTGCCTCTCAGTGACATTGTGACAGCTTGAGTTTCCTACCCAGACTTCGGGGCGTAGGCTCTAGAGCCCTGGAGACCTGCGCATGGAGGTGCCTGGATAGTCACTATGTCACAGGGCTTTAGACAATAAAAATGAAAACAGTGACTGCCGGGTCTTTCTTCATTCTGCTGACTCAGCACTTTTTTTTTTTTTTTTTAATTAAATCTTTCCTTCCTTGCTCTGGGCCTTTTTCCTATTTCATGTTTCTCCTTTGTGCACCCTCTCTTCCTTACTTTGTACGTTCCTCCTTTCTCACCGTTTTATATCATTCCCCTCCCTTTCCCTTTCAATGGTCAGAGCATTAAATCAAAACATTTCAATATCACTTACATGAAATAAATAAGGTTTTAGATTCTCTGCTCTTAAAGCATATAAACTAAAATAATTTACAAATCTTTCTCAAAAAAAAAAAACACAAAATAAAACAAGAACAAAAATAAAATTAGGTTGGTTTAGTCAATGTAAGAATCTTTTTTATTTTCCTCAGGCACTCTTAATAGGAATTTGAACTTGAAGCAGTAGTCCACAATTGTTGCCACAATGAGTTTCTAAAAAACTTCATTATAAAACATGTCATTGTAAAGCAGATTGTATTTTCTCATAGAAACCAGTTTGTAATTAGAAGTTGCGTTCTTGACCAAAGATTCAAATCCAATAAATCACATATATGACCAACAATGTCATAAAGGAAAAGTTACAGCGGTAAAATTTTATAGTCCTTTGAAATAGTAAAATTAGGCCCCAGCTATTATAAAATGAGCAAAAATAGAGCACTCACAATAATTATGAAAGGACCCTAACCTACTATCAAGTACATTGATCACATAAAAACACAACTCTATTTTGTCATAAATTTGACTAAAACTTAATGTATTATCTATAATGAGTATTAAATATTTAATTAACGATAATTTGATGCGATGTCCCTGACTTTAGAAAAACTTTCTAGGAAGACACTGGGTGAGCTGAGCCTCCTTCCAAAGCCCGCCGGTGAGCGAGACGGCGGCACAGAACAAAAGTCTGCCTCGGATGGAGTTCTGTCGTACACTTCCATTAGTCACTTAGATCAGGGAATGGAGAACATGCTAATCACATTTGAAGGGGATGCTCCACACCTTTATGATCTTGGTTAGAATTAATATGGATCACAACTTGGAAAAGTCGACAGATCTAAGAGAACTAGATGCAACAGGGATTTATGGTGGGACCGTCATTGAGGCGGAGGAGCGAACCTCACGGCATTCTTATCGAGAAAACATTCACTGAGTCTCGCCGGGCGAGAGGAGCTATAACTGGCATAAGATATTTGAAAGGAGAAGAAGAGCTGCTCCTCACAGAAAAATTTAATACTGTGAGTTAAAAGCACATGAGCGAGACGTAAGGATATAAAACAGGCATATTTTGTAAGTATAACATAGACATGAAATAGTCAATAAAAGCAGAAACTGTAAGGTTTATGGGATTCCCCCAAACCCTTCGTCTACTCTAACAGAATCCGTGGCACCTGCGGTGTCACTCCCTTGAGAGTCACACTCTGATGAGTGACATGCTGTCTTCCCGCTTGGCTATGTGTACCTTGAGTCTTCTCGTTTCCTACCAATCTGACCTATAATAGGCACTCGGTAAATGTTTGTTGAATGAGAGAACACATTAGTGCTCTGTTTTGCAGGGAGAAACTCTTGAGCGGGAGTCAAAAGTCCTGAGTTCTAATCCCTCCTCCACCACTCACCACATTTGTATCTGGAGTAAGTTCTGATGAGACGTTGCTCACCTTTTGAACACAAAGGACCACATTTATTACTTCTCCCCATGCTGAGCTCATGCTGGGAAAATTTTGGACTGCCAAATCTCCTTGATTAGGCAATTTTTAAAAAATCTGTTCCCTAGAAACAGCCAGTATTAATATACTAAGTTGATAGAATTATTGCTAGAAGTTAAAAAATTAATTTTTTATAGTCTGTACAACTTATCACTGGTAAATATTCCCCCTTTTAAAACTGAAAATAGATCATTGCTATCCTTACATTACCACATCCTGAGTTTGGCCTTTAAGTGGAAAGCGAGTTTCACTCCTATCTATGGGGCCTTCTGAAAACCTTGAAATCTATATTATTTTGGTTTAGAATTTAGAGAAGAAAACGTTGGCCAAATATGTGATTATGGATTGTTATTTGTGAAAGGCAGGAAAATAAACAGGGAAAGAAAATATAAAAGGAATTATGTATTTAAGTAGAAGCAAGAGGAATGTACATTTGTTGTTTTGTTTTTTGTTTGTTTGTTCGTTTGTTTGTTTGAAACCTCCCGGACAACAAGCATTTCTATGAACAACACAGAATACCAAAGAAACACAGATGAATCACATTGTCCTCTAGAAGAGATTTGAAAAACACATGGTCCTCCCCTCACCAGCCAGAGCCAGAATCTCTTTCACAGCATTCCTGCTTGGAGGACACCAGCCTGGCATTAGGGAGATGAGCGAGACCTAGTACAACGACTTCCAGTCCAAATGGTGTGCAGATGGAATGCTATATTAATTATTAACCGTGTTCTCAGAGAAGGAAGAGTAAGGGGGAAGCGGACTGTAAAAGAGGGGACCGAAGCTCGGCAACAAACATTGCTCACCCGGACGCTAGAGAGAATGGCCTCGCACCGCCATGCTGAGTGTCAGTCCCGGGCCCAGCACGGCTGCTGCAGGCCTGGGAGAGCTCGAGAAACACTCATCCCTACTCTGCCCCAGCTGCCTCATTCATTCAACGAAGATGACCATCTTGCCTCATTCAACGTGCCAAGGGTAAAATGAGGTATAGGTACTTTGAAGAGTTGAAAGAGTTATTAAACCTCAGAGTCATCTTGAGTGTTTTTAAGAAAAGTATAAAAAGAGCTCTGTATGTCTGGGAAGAAAGAGCATTACTGCACAAAGGTTGAGGTGTGGGTTCGGGGCTGCCTCCTGGGCCGTGAAGATGCTCTGATTACAGGGCTGGCGAGGGCAGGTTCTCAAACCCAACACCTTCTGCGTTATTGTGTTCAGGGAGGGCAGGCCCAGGAAGTGTGCCTTTTCCTGACAAGAGCTAAAAAAATATAAAGGTTCCAAATTGTTCTTCCCCTTAAAGTAGGAATAAAAGAACTGAAAAAAAGAAGAAGGAAGTCACACACACACGCACACACACACACGCACACACACACACACACACACACCTCACACAAGATGAGGGCATACTGGACAATTTGAAAAATGAGGAAAGAGAATGAGAAGTGGAGACAGGAAAAGATCAGAGTGAAAAGAGATTTATTGAGAAGAAGAAAAAAGAGAGAAACTGAGACCAAATACAGGCCAACTTGAAAAGAAGCGATAGAATGTGTAAAAAAAAAAAAAAAAAACACTGACTTCACTGTGCACAGGAATGAAAAGCAATGCCAAATAAAAGGCAAAAGAAAAAAGCACTAAAATGAAAGAGGAGCTATCAGAAAGGGAAAATGTCATGTGGAGATAAAAGAGATTTTAAAAATTGGGGTAAAAAAAAATCTTCCAAGCATTTCTATTTAGTTAGCCAAGGAAGAACATGAATTCAAGAGGATAAGGGAGATAAGAAAAGGAATGACAAATAGCCACATAAGAAATTAAATGATATTAAAGAAAAGAATATGGAAAATAGGAGACAAATGATTTTGGCAAAGGAAAAACTCTTCTATAAAAACATTTTCAGGAGCCGAATTAGGTTAAAAGCCTTGTTGTAAACATCATTGTCAATAAAAAGGATTTATTGAACTCACTTTGAACCTGGCAAACACATGTGAGGAGAACATAGAGCCCCTTTAAATAGGAATCAAGACAAATCAGAGAACAAAACTAGTTAACTTGCAGTAAAAACTCCATGGCACAAAAATCAGCCTTTTTTTCCTGCCACCTGACACAAAGAAGGCGTTCTAAAAATATTTCTGGAATGAATGAATGAACGAACGAACAAATCTATGGAGCTTCAGGAGCCTCCTGTGTACCTATGGCTTCTAATGACATGAAGACATTCTGTTGCCTAACATTGTTCTCAACCCATTGTAGAAAGTCCCCTTCTCTTGTTCTGCCAGAAGAAATCACAAAACTCCTGCGATCCTGGTCTACACAACAGGGAGCCATCCCAGCCCCATGTCCCATTAGCAGGAGACAGGGGAAATGGTGAAAGTTTTCCACTTTTCAAAACATTTATAAAATACCTTGTTTTACCCCTGGCAAGTTAAGCGAGACAACATAATTATCGAAAGATAATTAAAATCAACATTAAGAAGGCAATTTTAATGACCCCAGAAAAACAGAACAATAGAAGTCATGGGGTAAAGAATAAGGTCCCCTGACACCTGATTCAGAGAGATTTCAGAATGCCGTGGATGGAGACAACTAAGCTTCATTCAGACAACTAAAGAAGCGAGATGTTAGCTGGATTTTAAAGCCTGAAAAGGTAGGGCTTGAGGACCTTAGGGAAGGGAATGCGAACGTGCAGATACACACGTGCACACACACGCACTCACACACACACACACACACACACACACACACGCACACAATTACGCCACACTTAACGCAGCCAAAATTAACATTGAGAATTTGAGTGTCACTTAAATGGCCCTGAACAAGAACCCAAAAACTCTCTCCACTTCCTTCAATCGTTTTTGTCATGGAATCTATTTCCTACCTATCAAAGCCCATTACTAAATTTAAGGCATTTTTTTCCTTTAAGGGGTACTTCATTTTTAAGATAAATAGTATGGTAAACCTAAGAAGACACTAAACAATAATTTAATATAATTAAATGCGTATCAAGCTCAGGCTTGAAAATATACAACTACAAAAGGTGGTTTTAGAACAGCGTTTGTATTACAGGAAGTGGTCCGAAGACCTGGGGAATTTTCCATCAGTTCCCTGAGAAGCAAGGCTAAGACATATGGCCAAGCTTCAGAAGAGCAAATCAGAGCCAGACAAATGTGTTTTCAAATGTCAGCCCAGAGACTTTCAGGTTGCATATTAAGTATAGCACATTTAAATAAATGCATTTTAAATCATGGCATAGCAAGCCATGTTTCATTTTCAATTGGCAAGAAACCCATTAGAAAAATAGTATAGATTTGTCCTTTTAAAAAATATAATATTTAACTGGGAAACATATTTTAAATGGGATTTTTAAAAGGCACTCATATTACCGGAATTAAATATCCAAAGTTGTCATGTATATTGTCAAGTTTCTTATCTCTATGAGAATAACTGAATTTTCTTTCATGTCTGCTTTCTTCAGATCTGAAGTAACGCAGGTTTTGAGAGAGCTAGTAAGATATTATTGCTATCCTTAACTTGAAAAAATCAAAATATTAATATCAGGTTCTAAAGTGAATATAATTGAATGTAATATGACTCATTATTTTCTTAACTTGTGCTACGAGAAATAGATATTATTATTCTCTTCAATCGAGCAGAGATTAAACTCAGAGTCATATAAATTAGGGTCACCGAATCAGAAATTAAGATGGTTTATACAAGAAGAGAATAAGAGAACTTCCTTAGAATTAGACAGAACCTTGGCAAGCATCGTAGGCACTTAATAAATACATGTCAGTTTGAAAATTTTACCAATAATGAAAAAACCGAATTTCAAAAACAGTGCCAGTTATATCTAAATCCATCTTAATCACTATTTTCAGCAATTCCTATTTAAATGGTCAAACATGTTTTTTCCACAGTAAAAGACGAAGAGGGACTGAGCAATAACAAGACTACGAGAATGAATTTTTGCTACAGAATTCGTTGCCAGAAGTCACTTTTGAGTGCCATGGGCTCCTCAAGGAGCCTTCTAATGAGACCTAGAAGGAAAGACTATTGGGAGATGAACACAAGGTGCAGTTAGGCCAAAATGGACCAGAAGCAGGGATCCACTGACCAGTCTGAAAGGTAAAACATTCTCTGGAACAAAGTGGGCCTTTTCTCATCAACTTTTTAAGAGCTCCTTAGGGCACCATTTAAGGTCCCGTGAAAAGTATTTGCCAAGAGATTTGGGTTACATTAAATCACCATGGGGTCAAGCGAAGCCCGCCACAGAATCTCAGAGCTCTCTCCTTGGTTAACTCAACTCATTTGCTCATTCCTTCAGCCAACGTAACACATAGTTATGGAGACTCCAATGGATTTATCAGGGAATACTGATGCCTTTATGAGCATTCTAGAATTTTTTTTCATTAAAATAGAAATAAGTTGGAATATTCATTCCATACTAGGCAGCCAAACTATTTTTATTTATTTTCTTTTGTTTTTTGGCCTCACTGGTCACGTCTCACTCCTGTTTGGGTGACGATTGGAACGTACTGACAGATGTGAAAGCATGATTCGAAATTCAACCAGGGCAACTTTTCCAAAAAATAATTGCAGACTGTGTTCGAGCCTTGCATATACATAGACACCTGTTATATTTGCATAGCCCAAGCTTGCAGGAAGCTTTAATCAATCATTTTCTGTGTGTAGAATTATCCAACCTGAAAACCATTACTTATTTCACCAGAAGAAATTTTGTTTTTCTTTGATGCTAGATTAGTTGCATCCCGTCTCTCATTTGCCTCCCTCCACCGGCAAACAAGGTTTACTCCGAGATATATGGATCGATGTCCCAGTTTATAAACAATTTTGGTTTATTTTAAAATCTCCAAAAAGGTTAATTCTGTCATTTCTTTTGCCAATATGCATAAAAATTCTATCTTCTGTCATACACCTCTTTATTTATATTTATTGATTGCTTCTCACTGTGCCAGGTGCTAGGAAACTAGAAAATAAGAGGGAGACAAACATTGATTAAATAATTATAAAGAGTATGTAATTACAAGTCATGATGACTGTACAGGGTCCTACATTAAAGGATAAAACAGGAGAACCTGATACAGTTGTAGGACTGTGGTGGTGGGTACGTCAAGAAAGAAGCAATATTTGAGCTGAGATTTGAATAAATGGACATTAACCCAAAGAAGTTGGGAGGGAGGTATCAAAATGGGGAGGAGAACATTGTGGGCAAGCAAAAGCGACATGTGCAAAGGTCTTGGGGCAGGAGAGAGACTTTTCATTGAAGAACTTAAAGGCTTGAGAAGGCAGCACAGAAAAAGAGAGGCAGGGTTGAGTGAGACAAGGCTGGAGAGACCTGGGCCCAAAGCATATGAGGCTTTGCAGCCTTCAGAAGGAGTTTGATCTTCAGGAACTATTAGAAGCCATTCAAAGATTTCCAGATTCACAGTTTTAAAAGCTCATCCTGAGAACAGTGTAAGAAACCTATTACAGTGAGGAGGTCTTAGTCCACCTGAGATGGATGACAGTGGTACCTACTATGGGGATGTGAGTTAGAGAGGAGTATACGCATTCTAGGGACATTCAGAAGGTAAAACGCACAGGACTTGGCTTTGTTCAATGAATACATGAGCATAGTAGTAAATCAGTCCTCAAAACAGCATTTATTTATTCTTCATACCATACTGACTGAATTTTAGAAAAATTCTCTATACAAAAGGTAACTCTAAAAAAGTATAAAGCTCCACCCAATATTAGTGTTTTACCAAAAAAAAAAAGGGCATATAAACTCATATCTTATGGGCCTTATTTCAGATCATGGATGAACTGTCTTTAATTTAGTTATTTTTCCCCCCTTTAATATTTTTGCAAGAGATTGTCCTAGGTTTTTAATTTATTCCCTACATTTCTTAATATGCAAATGTTAGTAGCCTTCAATTTAGAGCTAAGATCACTACTTCTTAGTGTGTTCCCCAGAACTAGCCCTTGTGAAGGTTATAGATGTTAAAAACAAATTTTTTTTTTTCAGTAAAGAAACAATTGTTAAGCAATATTTAACAGGCTTCCTTACTAGAAGGTTTTTCAGGCCTTTGATATGTGAATATGCTTCAAGAATTTTCAAGAAATATGTAGCACGTGCTGACTCGTGTGCCCGGGGATCATTTCCCGAGCATCTCCGGGGACTGGCGTCCCAGGGGAGCCTTTGGATAATGGAGCCGTGCACATATTGGCTTAGCTCCTTGAAAGGAGTTTTGCGTATAACAGGTCTTTATAATTTGTTAAATGAAGATACAGAGTAAGACTCGCAAACTCTATCACTACGTCTCTTAGATGAGAGAGAGAGTTGGCAAATGCCTCAGGCCTCTAATGGCATCATCAGGACAGCCACTCATTGCTCAGCCTCCAGCCAACTGGATGACATGAAATATTTCAGTTTTTTGAGAAGCCATAAATCTATACCTCTTTATGAAATTTCATAAGTTTTAAAATATTTTTATTATTAAATTTATTGGGGTGACTTTGGTTAATAAAATTATATAGATTTCAAGTGCACAATTCGATAATATTTCATATGTATATCGCATTGTGTGTTCACCACCCAAAGGCAAATATTCTTCCATCACCATATATTTGACTCCCTTTACCCTTATCTACCTCCT
>NW_011888859.1:3869328-3890167 GCF_000151845.1 Pteropus vampyrus | reverse complement strand
CCTTCCTCCCTTTCCCTCTGGTAATCACTAAATTGTTGTCTGTATCTATGAGTTTTCATTTGTTTGTTTTGTTCATTTGTTGCTTTTAATTTTAAATCCCACATATAAGTGAAATCATATGATTCTCAATTTTTTCTGTCTGACTTATTTCACTTAGCATGATAATCTCAGGATCCATCCATGCTGTCGCAAATAGCAATATTTCATCCTTTGTTATGGCTGAATAATATTCCATTGTGTACATGCACCACACCTTCTTTATCCAATCATCTGTCAAAGGGTATCTTGGTCACTGTGAATAATGCTACAATGAACATCGGGGTGCATATATCCTTACACATAAATGTTTTCAAATTTGGGGGATACCCAGAAGAGGGATACCTGGGTCATATGGTAATTCTATTCTTCTTAATTTTTCGAGGAATTATGCCACAGGTCAAACAGAATATACAGGCTACCACTTTTCAACTTCTAATACAGATCACATTTTACCACGTTAAAACAAAATTACAATGAATAGCTGGGGGAAGTAGCTCTAATATAGCACCCAAGAATCCTACAGTGAAATCCATTAAAACATTCCTCCTTTTTAAAGAACCCACATTAACCACTTGAGAAAAATTAACTCCTTCGTTGCCTGGAGGTATCATCAGAGGCCTAAAAATAGATAACTCGCCAAATAATGCTGTGAGACCTTGACAGAAATAATTATTTCATTCAGATAAGCACATTTTCTCTCTATTCAGGGAAGATCAGGTCATTCCGGAATAAAGAGCAATAGAAAAGCAATCCCATTTGGGAAAGCACATTATTACACCAGAGGCAACACTTAGATACAGCAGCACAATCAGACCAGCGTTTAATTACAGATGTGTTGTCTTTTGCTAAAAGAAAAAATGTCACTGCTTAAAAGACAGTCAACTCTCAGTTATTTAGGATCAAATCATCATCTTATTGGTTTCTCAACTCCAATTCTTTTCCATTCTTGCTTAGAATATTTGTCTATTTCAATATTAATATATACAGGAAAATGTACACTTACCAATTTAATTAATTTAATTCAATTTAAATTGAATTAAAACTATACACGCCATACGTATAGGGTTAGGTTTTTCTGTGTTTTGTATTTTTCTTTTGTGCTATTGCTATAATGGGTGCTTTATTGCTTATCCTTTTGCTTATTTGTATATCTTTTTCTTTTTTTATTATTTAGAAATCCAGCATAAATAGTGGAGGAAAAAATTCTAGTGGTAATGTTTCTATTTTGTAAAAATCAATTCTATTTTTAAGTGAGGTGTTAACTTGAAAAAATGAGATTTTTTTAAATTGTTAATAGAACAGTATATGTACTAACACCTCTCTAATCTGAAGATAACTGGATAACCTCAACAATCCAAGACATATCAAAAAAATGAAATCGAACTAATTAGTCTATGAGAACCAAAACAGATAATAACAACAAAGAGTAATAACACCACCTCAGTGTGGCTCAAAGCCCTGTCCTTACTGAAGGCAAGCCCCTCAGGCCTTTTCTCAGCGCTTATTTGCTCCTCGAAATAGCTGATGTGTCTCCGCTGTGATGCTATCTGTTCCCGACAGGTAAGAGGCACAGACTCAGCCTAGAAGAGCCAGGTTGGACCTGGGGTCTAATAGGTAGTAGGCTAATGGTCCAAATCAAAAGGACCAGGGCACTTAATGAACTTGTGGCTAACGTCCAACTCAAATGTCAAGTCAATCCTAAGGACACACGCAGTGCTCAGATTCTGAGCCAGGCAATGGAAGTCCTGGTCTCTGGGCTTTGTGCCCAGTATTTCAGGGACTGCTCAGGAGGGGTAAGAAATAGTTAAGTCTGGGACAAGAGAGCTAAAATTCAAAGCAGTCCCTAATCTCAACAGGGAAGAACAGAGCTAAACAGGAGCTACAGCATCTAGAGACACAGCCCAGGCATGTGTGGCAGGAAGTTACGGGGAAGCAGCAGCTCCTGGGGCATTCATGTGGCTAGAGAGCTGAGGACTAAATATCAGATTCAGGGTAATAATAGCAAACCCAGGAAAGAGACTTCTAATTTCTGCTAGGCTAGTGGCTAGGGGAAGGTTTTGGGGGGTTGTGGGCAGTCAGGAAAAAGGGAAGAACAGTGAGTCCCATGGGAACCCCAACTCTGACCGGCTTCTTTATCTGATCACCTTGGTTACCAGCTGCAGGTGGGAAATGGGAAGCCGCTGGATCCAGGCACTCTCACAGCCCAAGAACTGCTGACCAGCTGGCATCAGGGAAGAGACAGACACACTTGAATAAAAATGAACGGGGACCTGCATAGGCAAACCAGGATTCTGCGTCTAATAGGCTTCTTAGCTCTAAAGTTGGCTTTAAATGATGAACCTGATTTTCTTTTTCACAAAAGTGGAATTACATGCTGTTTTAAAAGGTGTGGTCATAAGTAACAGATCTTAAAAATGTGATCCGTCTAAAATAATTTACATGGAAAGACTTGGTTGCTTCAAAAGTAAGCCGGCTGAGCTACTCAGAAGCCTCAATTATCCAGAGTGAAGCTTTCAAAAAGTGTCTGAGAGTGCAAATTTCAGTGCAACTGAGTACTATTTTGCTTAAAAAGATCAAGAGCCCTTCAAAATTAGTGCATATCTAAATACTTCTTATTCTCCAATTTGTACTCTCCACTACTGAGTTGTAATGCTTGGGGTCGCTTACTGAAATGCTCTGGATCTCTTATTTTCACCTGAACGTGAGGGAAATAAATTCCTTAGATCAGGGGTCAGCACACTCTAACCCGCAGGTCAATCCCGGCCTGACGTGCTCACGTAAACAAAGTTTTATTGGAACACAGATACCCTCATCCATTCACATATTATCCATGGCTGCTTTCCGTCCACAATGGCGGGGCTGAGCAGTTGCAGTGGAGACCGTATGGCCCACAAAGCCTAAAGTATTTATTATGTGGCAGAATATTTACTATTTTGCAGGAATTGTTTGCCCTTACCGGATTTAATTATTCTTGATTTTATAAGTATAGACTGATATACGAGTATATCTATTCATATCAATAAGAGAAAAACTATTGCCATTATTAGATATTTCACTTCTTCAGAGCTTAGATGTTATTTTTTTCTCTGCTTTTCTCTAGCAGTTTTCTTATTCATCATAGAAGTCACCCTTGACCGCCGTTTCAAGGTTTTTCCTATCTCTTCACTTTACACCTCCCACTCTCTCTCCCTCTTCATGTCCACCTTTCTTAGAAACATTTATCCATAATTAACCCCGTAACTAATGATGCTTCGACCTGATATTTTTCTTTAAAAAGGCAAAGGAAGGCCTTTGAAAATACTGGGACGTAGTCTTCAAAACAAAATAACTTTTTAAAACTAAAAACAAAATCGAGGAACTTCGCCTTCTCTCAACTAGTTATCTTTCCTTTCGGCTTCCTGCAGAAATGATTACTGAGCTCCCGAATCCGTGCTCCGCCCATCTCAGTGTGTGGCAGGGTCGGACTTGGCGTTAACAACTTGGCTGTTTCTCCGCTTTCATCTCCTTCCAATGCCTGCAACCTCAAAGTTCAACTTTAAGTTTTCACCTTCACCTGCTGCACTGCTTGCCACACCGGTGCCCTGATCTTTCCCACATCACTTCCTGCTGTTTCATTCTGTTCACGTTTTCATATTCTTCTGATCGTAATGGAAGCATTTAGGCTAAAGGCCATCTTTTCTATCTGAGAAGTCTCTCCCACATCTTCGACTCTTTATTCTCCTAAGTCATTTTAAATCACATCGCTAAGATCTATTTTTACCTTTCCTTAAATATCCTTACCTCTAAGGATCAAATGATCCCCACTTTTTCCCCTTTAATATCCCACTATAGAATACCCACTGGGACGACTATTTATATCTTAGCCATCAGCGTTGGGGTTTCTTTCCCAGCCTGCTGCCATGAAGAAGACTAAGAAGAAACAGTGAAACAAACCATAATGTGAATTTTTCTCTGTAGTGAATCTGAGAACAAGCAACCAGCTTCAACTGATAACAGAGCACTGAGCATCCCATAATTACGGCGGTGCCCACCACAACGTGGTGCTGGTGAAGAGAGGAATTGGGGTTAACTGAGACAGCTCGTGCGCGTTTAGCCGAACATCGCTCTTTGGACTCCATGACCCGCACTGACGACGCACAGTCAGTGCTGATCCAACGGGGAACTAGGACTCGGATGAGAGCATTTTAACCGTAAAGCACCTCAATTTCTGCGTAGGTTTAATAGCACAATAAAAAGCTCACATTATTGATCACTCAGGGTATGACAGTTCCAACGTATGCCGAGTATTTTATAGATTTATCTCTTGTGATCCTGCCCAGAACCACCGCATACAATGGTTTCGGCTGGACGCTGCACAAGAGTAGCACAGCTTGGAAGACTGTCGCCATAGCCATCTCACAGTTCTGAATATCTTTTTTTATTTATACCATAACTTTGTTAACTTTAGAGATGAGCGAGCTATATATTTATTAAGGGACATAGTCTTAAAAACAAAATAACTTTTTAAAAATAAAAACAAAATCGAGGAACTTCACCTTCTCTCAACTAGTTATCTTTCCTTTTGGCTTCCTGCAGAAATGATTACTGAGCTCCCGAATCCGTGCTCCGCCCATCTCAGTGTGTGCAGGTGATTGGAAAATGTCTTTTTGCAGTAGGTTTGTTATATGTATCATTTTCTGATTAGATTACAAAGGAAGAATATGTTTAATTAAAAGAGCTAGACAGTCTAATAACTTTCGAAATAAGCTGCGTTCCTAAATAAGAAGTTGCTTTTCTCACTGAAGTACTGGTTGATTAGTATCTTTAAGTTTTTTTTTGTAACATCTATCACCGTCCATATACTGCAGCTCATATACTTGTTTTCTGTACTGAGTGGGGTTGCAGAGTTCCTATTTTAAAATACAGGCACTTTCGTGATGATAAAATTAACTGATAATAACTAATATTAATTTAGCATTAATAATATACAAAGTATTAAATTGACATAAATTAGAGATTACTACATAATGATTGGCTAATTACATTAGAGAGCTTATTTATTTGTTGCTATGGAAGTTTCATAATTAACTGCTATTAAAATTTTTGACTTGTTACATATCTATTATTTTTAAATTTGATTTTCTAATTATTGTGATTAAAAATTTAAATTGAATGTTATATGATGTTTAATACTTTGATTTATATATTTATTCAGAATGATTGTTTGTATAATTGTAATTAATGAGAAATACATGATATAGTAACTTCAAAAAGATTTTTTACTTGAGAACGGCAACCTTTCTCTAATTCATGAGATGGTGTCTGGTAAGCTAGAAGCAGCCCTGATTCTTCTACCAACCCCAGCATGGAGAAGATACTGTTATAATTCCCTCTTTACGGAGAGGAAAAGAAGGTTTAGAAATGTTCAATAATGGCCCAGATTCACAGAGACAGTAAGTTATGGGGGCCAGTGTCAAATCCTGACCCTTTGAAGCAGAACATGCCTAATGGCTGAATTGCAAGGTTTGTGGAACTATAGGTATCTCTTCCCCCAAAAGACCTCTCTTGCATTTCTGCCTGGATGGACGTATGATATCACCGAATGATTAGACAACAAAGGTGAAGTGCATTTCTTCCAGAAGATCGCAGTGATGGCAGTGGAAGCTGACCATGTTAGCAAGCTAGAAGTGCAATTCGGAACGTAACTTCCCAAAACGTGTGCATGTTGTGAGGTGTGACGGAGGAAGAGCCATTTTCCTTCTATCTTCCGAGTTTCTTCTGGCTGGTCTAATAATCACATTAACATGAGACAGATTAACAGAAGAAAATAACTACACGCATTATGTATGTACATATAGGACTTCCTTAAGAATATGGGGGAGTTAAGGCTCGTATGCCATCTTCAGGTAAGAAGGAGGAGGGCTGGGGGAGGGGGCACATCAAAGGGCAGGAAGGCAATTCACATGGAACAGCTAATCTTTGGTAAATAAATGTTTGCTGGGCCACCTTTAACAATGGAACACACAGAGGACTTTGATCAAATGGGCCTTGCTAGGTTCCTCCCTGTCTATCACACTCTTTTATATTAAACTATAGTTATTTATGATAATAGCTGTCTTCCCGGGAGCAGGTCTTCTATCTAAATTCTTTTAAGCAATCAAGGGGAAGGTCAAGGTTTTTTGTGAGTCTTTCATGTCTTAAAAACAACCAGCTCAAAGCAATCGGTATCTTAAAAGAGGCATATATTGGAGTGGTGAACTCTGCTTCCCCTCCGGGGACAGAGTGGGTTTTGATGAGAAATAGATATAGATTAATATTCGGCCTCTGCTACCTACTCAAGAACTTTCCCCAAACTCTTGGTCCCCTCCAGTATACATCTCCAATCATTCACGTGTCCAAGCCAGGAATCTTAGGATCAGCCTCCCCACCTGCCTTTCCTTCCCTATCATGCCTCTCCCCACCCGTCGCCAAGAACTGTGCACTTGACTTTCCAAATAGCTCATGAACCAGTGTTTTCTCACCATCTCTACCACTGCCACCCCGTTCACACCATCGTCTCACACCAGAATTACTACAACGCCCTCTTAACTAGTTTCCCTTTCTACATTCTGGCTCTTCTCCAATATATTGCCCCGACTTCATCCAGACTGACTTTTCATCTCATCAGGGCATGAACTTACTTAAAACCCTTGAATACCTATTGTTCCCAAACATTAGATTCTGCCCTAGGCTACAAGTTCCTACAAGGTCAGGCCCCACCTCCTTCTCTAGTCATCTATCTTCCTCCCTAGACACAGGTCCCCTGGTTTCAGATTCTCAAATCCTCCCATCTCCCTCCTCCAGGAAGACCTTGGCATGTGCTATTCACTTTGGCCGACTTAACACCTACTCGTCTTTCAAAACGCAGCTTAAACATCGGAACCTCCAGGTCAGGTCAAGCTCCCCACCATCTGTCCCCACTCCCCACTGGCCTGTGATCAGATTGGGTCACAATGTGCTAGTTTCTTCTATATGGTACCTTTTATTTTTCCTTCATAGACTTTATCACAGGTTGTAATTATATGTTGACATGTAGTTATTATTTGATTAATGTCTGTCTTCCCCAGTGGACTGTAAGGTAAAAATAGAAAGAGAGCATATCGGTTTTGCTCACCATTTGGATCTCTGTGCTTAGCACAAAGCACAGGTCACTAAATTCTTTTTAATGGCTGAAAGAACTATGTGGCTTTGAGCAAATTATTTAAACTTTCTTAGTCTCTCTTTCCTCAACTGTAAAAAAAGGGGGGGGGATATTGACAATACCTGCCTCAAAGGTCACTATGAGGCTCAGTTAAGGTCAGCATCGTGCAGCACTAAACAGGGGGAGCACTCAGGACATGGTGGCTCTTCAGGCTGCTATTTCTGACAACAGGTGGTGGGCTACAGGAACTAGTTCACCGGTTTCAAATTGTTTATAGTCCTATAAAAGGGAAAGACATTCACCCAAATAATTAAAGCACTGCAGAATATGAGCTTATTGGATTAGCTGATAGAAAGCCTGGCCTAAGGCAAAAATGGCAAGTAGCCCATTCGGGACACCTCATTTACATCTCCTGCCCCCTCGGTCTGCAGGAGCCCCACTGTTTCGATGGCAGCGTCCTGTCAAGACTGGCTGGAGCATCGCCTTCTTCACTCCACAAGGGTGATCTCTACTTCCTCCTGCAATATCCTCTAGAGGGTGCGTGTGTGGGCATGTGTGTGTGTGTGTGTGTATGTGTGTGTGTCTACTAGGAAATAAAGTTCCTGAAGGCAAGAATCATTTGAAAAATCAGTTGTTTTTCACTTCCATATTCCTGACCATTTCAAATACATTACCTAATCGAGGTTCATGGAATGAATGAGTGAATGAATGAATGAATGAATGAATGAAAAGGGAATGAAATTATGTACAAAACAATGGATGTGTAGAAAAACAAGTGCACAAGAGGAACCAGGCTGCAGGTGAAGGCAATAGGAAGTCCAGGACGTAATTCTGTTCCCAGGGTTTTCAAAAGACATCAAAGGAAACGGAACCTCAGCAAGGAGCAGCTCTGGTCTGTTTACCCTCCAGCCACTTCAGAATTTACCTGCAGCCCCCACCCCTGGATCTGCTTTAACACGAGGTCTTTAAATGCTTGGGTTGGGGGGAGGATCACTTAAACTGCTATCTGATTTTTCAGCCATAAAATAGAGCTAATGACACTGACCTTCCTCATAGAACTATTGTGTGAGATAATTAATTAATAATTGCGAATCCTTTGAGAGTATAAAATGCGACATAAATGCTAAGCATTATTTCCATACAGTCTCTGCTGGCTTTTCTAAAGTACATTCTGGTCTCGGTGCCTTTGATCTGCTGTTATCACCTGAAATAGAGCAAACAATGCCTTTGTGTCATTAAGCAAATGCATAATGAATGCTATTCATTGTTAAAGGTTACTTAGCAATATAACATTTTTTTTTCCTTTTGAATGGGGACATCCTCCTGTGAGAGGATTATGTAAACTAATAGCTAATGTATCAAAGGAAAGGGGAGAAAAGAAGCAGCCATGGCAACCAGAGCCAGGAGGCCCACACTTTGGCCTTCAGAAGAAACCTGTGTCCACCCTCGGAGGGAGGATAAGGAGGAACTGGGAGAAAAACACGGGGAAGGCAAGCAGAGGAGTCAGCGGTGGAAAATGCCAGGCCACGGCCTCGGCCTCGGCCTCCTCCTGCCGCACCACCTCTCGGTTTATTGTACGAGACATGATTTGCAATACTGCGGAACGCGAAGGTTTTGTGAGAGCCAAGTTTCTCCATCATTACCCTCTTCCTCCAGCCCCTGGGTGTTCCCCTGTCACGTTCTCCGGTGCCTTATTGGGGAAACTGTGTTTTTCTTTTGAATACAATCTTTCCTAGAGATAGAGGTGGGCAGCGCTGTGATCAGAAAGCCTTTATCCTCCCTTGCATTCCTACCGAAGCTCGGTCATCTCTACAGAAACGGACCTCTACTCAAAGCCCCGCAGACACGAAGGCAGGTCCTTTAACTCTAGGAGCCCTCATTCTAAAATTCTAAAGGTAGGCCAGATAGCCTGACGGAGACCATATTCTCCTATAAAATGTGAAAAAAAGCTCAAAACTTGTTGATTGGTTCCTTTCCTTTTCTCTAATACTAAAATATTGGAACAAGATTACAATTCCCTTATGTGTTTCCTTTAGATTTAGACAGAAGAAAGAACCCATTTATTGATTTGGTTTAAATTTGGCAGGTTTACTTTCATGCTCTAGTAGTACAGTTGAGTTTACTCTACAGGTTAAATCTTTAACTGTCAGAGTTAACTTTTAAACCGTATGTGTCAAAAACTATATAAATTTACAATGTACTCCTTTCCCTTTATTCCTTTAAATACCCAAAACACAATGCTCATCTACCCCTGTTTTACTGCCTTGATGATAGGGATTTTATATCTCTTATTTGGCACTGCTGTTTATTGTCATTCTGCTATAATTCTGGGTTTTTGCTGACCTGATTTTATTTCAGTATCCTTTCAGAAATCTTTTTTCATTATGCTTAGTTAGTTAATTCAAACTTTGGCACTATTGGTAAAAACTATAAAGTCTCTTAACACGGAACAAGATCGCCACCCAGTGGCCAGGCTGGACTTACTTCGGTGCATACTTCCAGGTTTTTCTGACATTTTTATTTCATTGGATTACATCTAGCAGAGAGGTCCTTAAAGACTGTCTAACATTTTTCAGATGAGACAACTAAAGCTCGAAAAGGCTAACTAATTTGGTCAAGCTCACAAGGCCACAGTAAGACCCATGCCTCATGACATGCTGCACCCTTAATATTTTCAACAAGAGTCCCTCAAAGCTCGAAGTGGATTTCAAGGTCAACCCATCCAAGCCTTCTATCACATAGATGAGGCAACTGAGGCACAGAGAAGGAAAATGGCTTCTCAAGGTTCACAGAGCTTATCGAATTTAGATAAGGACCCACCTCCACATAACAGGAAGCCTAGCATTCACTCTCCTAATAGACCAAGCTCACTTTAAATGTTTCATGTTTCTCCCTTAAATCATCATCATTCCAGTTTTTAATAGGTGACCACAGCATCTGAGAATTAAGCGGTCAAGTTTTTCCTTCCTCAAAGTGTGTAATGCCACAGCATAGGACCACTTAGAGAGGCAAATTTCATTCTCATGAATTGTTCCTTGCTGGAATATACAAAAACATTTCACCTCTTTCCTTTATACCTAGGAAGTAATGAATATAAGGGAATTAGAAATTCTAACTATGCTCTCATTTGGCTTAAAGAAAATACTTATCTCTAGCTCAAAAAGTCTTGATTCTAGAATTTAATTGCATGGATTAGAGAACTTTCCTTGGCAAGTTGGGATGTTTCCACATTGTCTTTCAACCCCATCTCCTCTAACCTGAAGGTCATCTTAAAATAAGATGGCTCCCTGACACTAAAGATCCCTTATTACTCTAAATAGCTTTGAGTTTCTAAATTCTCAGGTGGAATGGAGTTCACACAGTGCAGCAGGTGCACGTTCTCGCTGCTCCCCCACCCAATGCTCCCATGTCCTCCTGAGCTCACCTGCAACTGTGGTTCCGGGCAGACTGACAGCTCCCCACCTTCCTTGCCGTCCTCCATCATAGGGGCTTTGGGAGCCCCCCAGCTTCCAGTGGGAAACTCCAAGTTGGGTTTCACAAAGTACTTCAAAGGGTCCTCAGCGTGACTGAGGCTTATTGGTCCTAGAGCCCCAGCATTAAATCACTCTTGAACCACATGGAACTGGCTTTTTCCCTTCCCCCTCGCACGTTTCCCGTGTTGTCTGAGCTTCCTGCGATCACCTCCCATATGAAGCACCATCCACATCTTGGCCTTGGGATCTGGTTTTGAGACAATACAAACCACAGTGCCTATGCTGTAAAGAAGCTCTTGTTTGGCGAGGGTTGCGTGACTAGTCCCCTAGTGACGGTGCTGCCCCGTCTGGCCCTTATTCTTGGACATGGACAAACTGACCACAAGGCTTGGGGAGTTGAAGTGTCAGATCCTTCCCCTGAACAAACGTCTTTCGAGACACTGGGAGGGGCCCTGGAAATGTATCACATGGTTGTATGTTTTCGTATAATTTGCAAAAGTAAGGCATTTTAACCACACTTAAGACCACTGTCTCTTTTCAGGTGGTATTCTGGTGGCAGAATGGGAATCTGGTGAAGGGGAAAACTGAGTTGGGAACACATATTTTAATTGAAATTTGGAAAGATGTTCTCAAACTTTGCAGTAAAAGCAATGCAAAATTATGGACTCCTGATTTGGTAGATGTGGAATGTGCTTTCTGCTGCCTTTAAATGTTATGTATTTAAAGAGCTTAGAGAAAAGTTAGATTTAAAAAAGTAATGGGGTAAAAAACAAAAGCGATAGAATGATATATAGGGCCAAAAAATCAATAGAAATTATTTCTATACCAAGATTTGAATTGCAACAAAAAATTCATCATATCAAATGCAGTAATTTATTAAGAGTAATAAATAAACTGAGTAGAAGTAATGAACAGGCTTATGAATTGTTTGATAACCTACTTCATAAAGAGTGAATCATATGAATACACCGGAAAAAATTAAATATCTTGATCATCTGACACCAATTAATATAACATAAACTCATAATACACAAGTGAGGACACTTAGGACAAACTGGTCAATAAGCGTCATCAATTCAAACTATTTCAAATTAATTACTGTATAAGAAACTTGCAATGCCCTAAAAACATACAAAACATATGCAAAAAACTTAGTAAGTTTTCCAAATCTGACAATCCTAACAATGAATACAACATTAACAAAAATGATTTGAGAAGCTGCAAGAAGTGTTTCTAAATTATCAAAAATAAAAACCAAATTTTAATCAATCATAATAGTACAGAAACTTTTTCCTCTCTCTATGGAAAAATTCCTAACTATTATCATATGAAGAGGCAACCAAAGAGTTTCCTTCGCAAAGATGTAGGGTAAAAATTATCAAAGAAGTTTGAAAGTGGTTAATTAATGTAAGTACTAGATTACATTCTGTATGTTGTACTATCTATGCTGGTCATTAAATATGCAGCACAGCTTGTGACTTTTTTTCCTTATTCCAAATACTGACTTTCACATCTTATTTTATAGTCATAATTTGTATTCTTTTTCTTAAAAAGAGCCTCCTTATTTGTGCAAGTCTCTGAGCCCATCTTTTCCCAAAGCTTCCTCTAACAGTGAAGATGATGCACTGGCCTTAGTCCTGCAACAGGAAAGAAGCAAAATGCTCTATGTTCTGCTTAATATGCCAGAAATTGATGGTACCATGAGACTCCCCCAAGTCAATTCATACAAGAGAGAAAACAGTACATGACCTTCTGATGGCATGAACTGTTGTATTCTACAATACATTGAGAGCACATACAAAGAGTACATATTCAAGAAAAAAACTAGCTACCTCCATTTGCTAGCACTTCCAAAACTTAAAAAACAAACAAAAAAAATTTGTCATGTGAGTCACAGAGACAGTCATTGCAGGGGACAGTCATTGGTCAGGATGTCAAAAGAGTGTACCACGTTCCACTTGGACTTAGGGCCCAATAAGAAAATAAGAGAGTTACAAACTGCAGGCCGTAATCCATTATTGAGCAGTAAAAACTAATATAATATACTGTAACAATCATTTTTTAGAAAGAAATGATTAAAATGAAATAGATCAGAAAACAGATTATATCACACACAGGTTAAGTGTTCTACAAAACATCTGTGTATGGGGGTCTGTGTACAGGGTTACGATGTAAAAGGCATTTTTTAATGTAGATCACAGTCTCAACAAGTTTGAAAAGTATGTAGAGGAACATGAAGTGGGTGCAGATTGAAGCACAAGAGAATAAGAATGAATGACAAGGGCAGTTACCAGTGTACCAGAGTTCAGTTTGGCAATTTGTGGCAGACTATTTGTAAATTCATTAGAATTTGGGAGCCATTTTTTTCCTATAGAAATAATAGTGTAAGTCATGACTGGGTTGCTGGATGAAACTACAAAAGCTTTTTAACTCACAATACAGGCAATATGTAAACTATAATATAATACGTGATATGACATATGGAACAGTGATAAGATGTTGATATGATTAATATGACATGATGTAGTATCATGAATGTAACACAATATAAATTAACTAGCATAGCTATTTTAGTCCTAAGCCAGTGCTCCCACAGTCTCCCTCATCCTAAGACTCCCAAGCTGTTTTTAAATAGTCTAAAATCACAGTATTTCAGTCATATCATGTATATACACTTCACTACACAATGTGACATTTTGTAATGGTCATTTAACATTTTGTGTTTTGTACCGCCACTTGATTTGGTATAAAGAGCTGTTACCTGAACCTTTCTGCTTAATCAGAATAACTCACCATCCTCATTCCCTCCCACAAAAGAACAGGTATTGAATAGGCTGAAGTGAATGTAGTTTTTAAATTGCATAATGGTAAGATCAAACAACACATTTGTTTTAAGGTATAACATTTGTAATTCTATCCGTATGACAATTCTTTGGTGTTAAAATTTGTCAATGCCTCTAAATAACAAAGCAAAAGAATAGAGTTAATATGCAACAGCCACACTCAATAAAAATCTGCAGAAGGGAACATCTTTCATGAAAGCCCAGAATAATAAATGGGCACGCAGTCCGCTAAGCTTACTTTGTTATACACCACAACGAATTTAAGGGAACTATGTTCTACTGGTTATTTGATTTCAATACCATGAGAGTATTAACAATTCATGTTGATTATATACAGCTAGATATCTATCTGCCACATAAGTGCGTTCAGAAAGGAAAAGAGGAGGAAGAGAATAAACATTCATGAAATACTTTCAATGTGTGGGGCATTATGCTTGGTTTATTATATATTATCTTATGAGGTACGATGATACATAATGTTTTATAATATTTCAATATTACAGAATTTTCGTAATGCTGTAAGTTATCCATTACTACTCTCACGTTACAGTTAAAGAAACTATATTAGTTTTCCGTGGCTGCTGTAACAAATCACGATTAACTTGCTGGCTTAAAAACAATACAAATTTATCTTATAGTCTGTAGTTCTTGAGTCTGAAATAGGTCCCACTAGGATAAAATCAAGATGCTGGCAGGGCTGTATCTTTCTGGAGGCTCTACAGGAGAATCCATTTCCTTGTCTTTTCTATCTTCTAGAGTGTTCTACAGGAGAATCCATTTCCTTGTCTTTTCTATCTTCTAGAGTGTTCTACAGGAGAATCCATTTCCTTGCCTTTTCTATCTTCTAGAGTGTCTGCACATCTTGAACGTCTGACTTGCAATCCTCTTCCTCCATCTTCCAAGTCAGCAATGTTGGGCTATGTCCTTCTCATGCTGCCATCACTCCGGGTCTCTCTTCCAATTTCCTCCTCCACTTTTAAGGCCTACTCAGATGATCCAGGATAATCTCCCTATCCTAAAAGCCGCAACTGGCAACCCAAATTCCATCTGCAACCTTAAGTTCGCTATGCCCTGTAAGCTAATGTATTCACATCCACCAGCTGAAGAGCGGGAGGTGATCATTCTAGGCAGAGCAAACTGCCTGAGCAAGGAAAGAAAGGAAGCGAGAACTAGGCATGTTAGAGGAACGAAGACCGTAAGATTGTAGTTTATTGAGAGGGTGGATCTAAATGAGGCTGGATATAGGCAGGGGTCAGATTGGGTTTTTTAAGGCCAAAGCAAGATGGGTAAGGATAGGGGGCCTAGAACAGGGAAAGAAGGAATAGATGTGGCCTTATTTAGTTGTCCACCCATAGTCCTTTTGCTGGGGAGGTATGGGAGGGCTGTCACCAAGATGCCCAGGGAAACCCATTTATTTGGTGAATCCAGAGCCTCCCCATTCATAGAACAATTTGTTTTCCCACATCAATTTTTAAATGCATGGAAAACCCTTAAATCCGAATGTATTCATATTCATAGTTTTATTTATTCTTAACCTTTTTAAAATTAAATGTTGAGACATAAACTAATAACTATTAATATAATAAAGGCTAATTATTTTTACAATGCCGGTGGCACATGCTGACTTTTCATGCACAAAAAGATTTGCTTTGTGATGTAGGAAAACCCCGAGCCAACTTGCCCTGAGTGGAAAGGGTTGCCTATTCTCATCACCTCATTAGGATACTTGACAATAATTCACAGATCTTTGGGGATACTCAGCAGGCTTTCAAATACGCCTGGACTAGTGATAAACACTATATTAAAAAAAAATAGTGTAAGTCTTACATGGTTCCCTCAGGCAATTAACCTGTGTTGCCTGCCATAAGTTACCCTACTTCTATCCCCACAGAATAAGCATTTGGTCTGTCTGCCTAGAATTATTATGTATTTCTTTCTTCCCTCTAGGTAGGTCACTAGATTCTTTTGTGAACAGTGGGCATCAAAGTCATTAAAAAAACTATGTGTAAAATGCAGCTCTTAGTATTTCTCTAGAGCACTGAGTCACATTACACAGAATTATAAAATGCTATCAGAAAAGGGCACTTTACATATCATAATAGACATTTTATAAAGTTCAATTTGGCAATTCCGAGTCATATTTAATTTTCTTTGAAAATTCCCACGCGGCAGGAAGATACTGCTCTTTGTGACTTGCAAGTCTCTTTCAGGGAACTGTAAAATAACAACCTTTCAGAACTGGCACTTTTTCTATAAATAGACACCAAATTACTTATACTAAATAAAGTCACAAGTGCATTTTCATTTAAATAAATACTAAAATAAGCAATTTTCCTACATAACCATTCTGGGATTTGTGCAAATTAGATTTTGCATTCTAGTTTAGTTGTGAATCATTTGCAGTTCTTCATTTTCACTGATAGGTGGAGCTAATAATTTCTGTATTAATTATAATATTTTAGCATATTAAAATCTATATCTAGATGAAGCAGATACTTCAAAGCTTCAAAACTGATGAAACTGCATACTTCTCTTTTAAGGGATAAAACCATTTGCATTAATACATGAAATATACTACTAAAACACCCCCTGCTGATTTCAGGGGTTTGCAGGGAGTTATGCATAATTTTCTGAAAATTAAAAGACCGAGAATCAGATTTTTATGATGAAAAAGATTAGATCTCAAGAACTATTAAAAACTTGGAAGATTCTCGTAAGATGAAATTTCAGTTCAACAATTATTTAACACACACCAGAGGTAAAAGAGTCTACTAGCGACAGATCAGAATTTGAGGCCTGGCTGCACACTTACTAGCACCATCACAGTGCTCACTGATTATCTCTGTAAACCTGCATTACAGAATTCAAATGAGAATTAAGTGACATAACATGGGAAACTGCTTTGTAAACAATAGGTCACAACTTCCCAAATATTATTTAAGATGGCACGGTATAAGACAATAATTCTTATATTTAGGTCTGGGACAAATTGTTAGGAATCCGCACATTCTCCATGTAAATGTGTTTTTGCTCTTTTTTTTTAAACTTTGCTTTGTTTTTATGTTGGTGAACTTTTAAAAAGTTCACGTGAGCACATTCTGGATCCTGTGAACATTCTCCTGAATAATCACCATGCAACGTGTGTAGTCTTGATGGCACTAGTGCCAAGTAATTCACCTTCGGTTGTTTTCAAGCTAATGAAAACAGACACAAGCAGACATTGTGTAGCTTCTCTGTTCCTCCAAGAGAAAGGCAAGTGGCAATGGCACAAAGATTTGGTGGTAGTGTAGATCCAGAAAACTGATGAGAAAATTTAATCATTACATGGCACATGATGGCATTGGTAAACTGAACGTGAAAAAAAGAATCCCACCAACCTGCATGAAGAGTAGTGATTTAACATCATGCATCATTTGTATAGGTTTTGTAGCTTTGCATATATTTATAATAATTGTGTTTTATTTAGTTAAACAGTGATGTGAAAACTAGTTAAGTTTATACCGATTCATTCTATATATTTAAACATTAGACAATTAACATACCTTAATAACCAACTTTAAAACTTTAATACTTGAAGGGTATAGCCATGAGATCAGAACTGAAAAGAAAGAACTCAGGTTAAATCTTTTTTCTATACTTTACTGTGAGTCCCTGGGCAAGTCAAATGATCTCATCTCTATTTCTTCACAGTAAAGCAAGGATAATAATCTCATTCATTGTGAGGTAAATGAAACAATGAGTATAACCATGAATGAATGTCTTCCCAGATATAGTATGCTGTGGTTACAATAAGGACTCTGAACCAAGAGTTCAGGCTTTCAACCTACGTTTCTATGACACCTTGGGCAAATTACCTTACCTCTATGGGAGTCACATCCCAATTTTCTAAAGCTAGGAGGTGTGTCAGATTAGCTCATGGTTCTTTCTGAAATAGTTCTACCAGAAGGTGGCTGGGTTTTCAATAGACTTGTTTTCATATCAGACCTGTAGTTATTTGGTTTCCCATTAGCTTTATTTTAAACTACTCTTGAGAAATTAAAAAAAAAAAAAAGTTAAGATTCACGTGATCGGTGCAGCAATTTGCAAAAAACAGGGTTATAAGAGCTAAATTCTCCCATCTGAGAGGTTTTCTTTGTTGTTTTCTCTGGTATACTGGAAAGACAGAACTCTTTCTTGAGCCTTTTCTCTGTATTTGGATATAAGTATTCTACTCAAGTCAAATGACCTGTCCACACTGACTGCACTCCTTAAAAGTAGGCTCTGGACACAAGACTTGTGGATTCAAATCCTGAGTCCACCCTTGCAGGCTGTGCATCCTAGGGCAAACTGCTGAACCTCTCTAGGCCTTACTTTATCTTTTATAACAATTAATGCCATAATAGGTCAAAGCAGTCAGCTGTGAAGCTGGGTACTTTGGGAAAAGATCAATGAATGTTAACTATTATTAGTATTATCAAGTCCCCTCCATCCCTGGCTTTCCAGTTACACACGGAAAGGTGGCAATACTTGAAACATGAAGTGGTAATAAAATTTGAAGAAGGTAAAGAAAGTGTGGCAATCAATACTCAATGCATAGGCAGGCTGACAGAAAGAGCAGCCACCATACATGCCAGAAAGCTTAGACTGGATCCGGGTTCCACGATTTTCTAGCTTCGTAAATTTCATTAAGTTACTATCACCTCTCTGAGTTTGTTTCCTCCGCTGTAAACTCTGGCTAATAATACTTATTCTATTTCATAAGACTGTTAGTGAAAGGATCAAAAACCAATATTTGATGTATTACGAAAACTCTCTAAAGTATAAACAAGGCAGTTTTTCTCATTGACTGGATACATTTCGAAGGGTCATAAAACTTGGATTCTACTTCCGGCCCTCTCACAAACAAGCTATGCTGATATCGTTTTATCTCTTCCTCTGGGCGTATTCGCCTGCTAATTACAGTAGTAACAGCCACCACTGATTGAGGGCTTACCATATGCCACGCATTGCACTATGTTTTGAATTTGCGACCTCTCTCATTTAGCCCTCACAATTTTAAGGCACACTTGTCCGTTTAACAAATGAAAAAACTAAGACTGAGAGAAGTTAGAAACCTGCCATCTGGTACTTGCAGGGTTGAGGTTCTAAAAACATCTAATCATGAGAGAGCATTGTTAGCAACCAATAGTTTTGCCTCTCATCCTCTAGTTACCGGCTTCCCCGCAACTATTCACAGAGTGGTATAAAGACGTCCAAACGCCAAAACTCCACCAGCGGGTCGCACCCTCGGGCCCGCCCCTCTGCGTTCCCGCCCAGGCCCCGCCTCGCCCCGCCTCGCCCCGCCACTCCCCCACCCCCGGCAGCTCCGGCCTCGCCCACCCACGGGGGGCCTCGCCCACCCACGGGGGGCCTCGTCCACCGGATTTCTTCACCGCCATCACGTGTGGGAACACAGCGCTCACCCAGCGTGCACCGCGCTCAGCGGCACGATGCTCATGCGCTCTGAGTGCGCCCGGATTTCCTGTCCGCGCGCCTCGCCGCCGAAGGGATACAGCCGACCAATGAGGTGGGCGCGGAGGCGGGCCATAGTGCTCCCAGGCTCCTCCCCTGTCGGGGGCTCTCGGAGCGGTGGGGATCAAGTTTACGGCTGGGACAGGTTACGTGAGGCCTGGACTGCCCCGCCGAGGCTCATGGCTCCCTCCGGGACGCTCACCTCTTTCCGTCTCCCGCCGTTGCCCACGATACGAGAAATCATTAAGTTGTTCAGACTGCAAGCGGTGAAGCAGCTCTCCCAGAATTTTCTCCTGGACTTGAGGCTGACAGGTGGATGGCTTATCAGTGCTCCTGAGATGTCGCCCCCGCATCCGTGGGGGCGTGGGCCGGGGGACCTCGCGCGGACCCTCTGGGCCCGTGTCCAGGGTCAGACACAGGTTTATAACTGGCCTTTAGTAAGGTCTTCACGCTGCTTTGTACTGAAACAACTGCACGCCCAGCAGACGCGTGGAACGCGTGTGCTCGCGGAATCCCGCGCTCGGGCGTTGCGGTCGGTGGGCTCGTGCAAGCTGGTTGTGCAGACGCTAGTGGAGGAAGGGTGCGCGTATCGTGGAAGGCGGTTGGGGACGGTCGAGTCTTGATGTGTTATCTCTAAGAAGTGGTACTGCACGTGTTGACTAGGTTTGCTTTTCATGCACTTTACAGTTATCCGAATTTAAGTTAGCGCAGAGGTTTTATCACTAACACGTCGAAAAGGAGTACCAGTCGTAAGATATGCCGTTGAAACGTTTACTTGAGCCTAAGAAATCCTTAAGGGCGCCAATACTCATTCGGTAAATGCATACTGAACAAGCTATGTACTAATGCTAGGGGAGCAAAGTGGGACTCATCGAAGCGAAGTTTGTCCACAAGGAACTTACAGTTTAGTAAGTTTACGTTCCCACCTGTTTTGTCACTTTTTACGAGTTACCACGAAATTCTCGTTTGAAACGCATAATTTGATGAGCTTTAACTACCACCATTTCTTAGCGATATTCCCTTCTAAAAGACGAGGTTGCAAAAAATAAGATGTTTTACCAATGTGTTCTTTAATTCACTGTTGGAGTACTTTTTTTGAGATAGTTCATTGTATTTGGCCCCTCTTGAGAAGCTGAAAAGGTAAATCACACCCAAAAAGTTCATTTTCAGTTAAATGAATTAGTGTCCACAAAGCACAACTAAGATTTTTTTTCCTTTTTTTCTCGGACATGGAGACTATTCTGCTAGTAGTGATATGACTTTGGGTAAAATAGCTTAACTCAGCTTCAGTCTTTTCATCTGTTAATTGGGGGCAGATCCTGCAAGAAATTTTTAAAAGATTACCTGCCTCTACAATTCTTTGGTTCTGGTACTAACCAGAGCCAGACTTTTTGACCGGTTGTTAGCCACATTCTAGGTATAAAGCACCATTCTCAGTAATAAAAATATAGCTCTTTCCATATTTTTTCAAATTCTTTATTTATACCCATGTGAGCCTTTATTCAGCCTCAGGAGTAAATTCCAGAATTTAGATACTCGTATTCTTTCTCCTGCGAGAACCAAAGTGAAGGGAGAATAAGATACTTGTCTGAGGTAAGAGGCTCAGGTGGGAGCAGAGCAAGATTGAAATCCAAGCTTAGTTAATTGGCAATGCCTCTTTGACATTTATTTGTATGCGAATGTGCCTGAAAAGTGTGAGGACAGAGCCACTGACCTGCCCACTGTCATAGCTCTCCAATTTTAAAAATAAGAATATTAAATTCACTCCATAATTCCTGTGCTTAATGTATCGTCTGTGTTCCCTCTGGGAGGCACTGGCTGTAGTGGAGGAAGGA
>NW_011888859.1:3862024-3863323 GCF_000151845.1 Pteropus vampyrus | reverse complement strand
TAGCTTTATAGTAAGACTTGAGAGCAGGTAATATAAATCTTTGAACCTTGTTCTTTCTCAGAATTAATTTTGCTTTTCTAGGTCCTTTGCATTTCCATATCGTTTTAAAATCAGATTGGCAATTTCCATTAAAAAAAACAAAGCCCGATGTGAAATTTTTGGGATTGTATTGAAATTATAGATCACTTTGGGAAGTATTGGCATTTTAATGACACGGCCTTCTGACCTATAAACATGGTGTATCTCTCCATTTAATTGATTTTCTCTGATTTCTCACTGTGGTGTTTTATAGTTCATAGAAGACTCACATCTTTTATCAAATTTACCCCTATTTCCTATTATTTTATGCTCTTGTACAAGGTATCGTGCTTATGATATTGATTTTTAATTTTAATTTCCAGTTGCTGCCGCTCTGTAGGAATACCATTTATTTTTGGCGTCTGACTTTGTATCTTGCAGCCTTGCTTCACTCGCTTATTAATAGCTATTTTGTAGATTCCTTAGTATTTTCTGTATATATTAGTATTCCACTGTAAATAAAGACAGTTTTACCTCCTCCATTCCAATCTATTTGCCACTATGTCTTCTTCTTGTCTGTGCACTGTCTAGGATCCTCAGTACCTTGCTGAATAGAAGTGATAGGAGTGGACATCCTTACCTGGCCCTCAGCTTAGGGGGAAAGCATTCATAGTCTTACCATTGAGTATGATGTTGTAGCTTTTTCCTAAATTTCCTTTTTCAAGCTGAAGAAGGTCCCTTCTGTTCTTAGTTTGCTGAGAGGTATTTTTTCTTTTTAAATAATGGATGTTGGCTTTGCAAAAATAATTTTTCTGAGTTTATCGAGATAATCACTTGACTTTTAAAAATTTGTTAATACGGTAAATCGTAATGATTTTTCTCATGGTAAACCAGTCATCTGTAGAATCTGTAGCAATGGTGCCCCTCATTCTTGATATTGGTAATTTGTATCTCTTTTTCCTGATTAGACTAGCTACAGACTGGCCAACTTTATTGATAGTCTTTAAAAAGAAAAGCTTTCGGTTCCGCTGAGTTTTCTCTGTTGTTTTTTACATTTACTAGATTTCTGCTCTGAACTCTTTATGTCCTTCCTTCTGCTTGCTTTGGATCTAATTTGTTCTTTTTTAATATATATAGTTTTTTAAAGTGGACGCTTCAGTGAGGTCGATTTGGAGGCTTTCTTATTTTCTTACAGGCGTTTTCGTGCTATTAATTTCCCTTTCAGTACAGCTTTAGCAGAATCCCACAAATATTGATATGTTCTGTTTTTATTTTCATTCC
>NW_011888859.1:3859377-3861974 GCF_000151845.1 Pteropus vampyrus | reverse complement strand
AGGAGTAAATTCCAGAATTTAGATACTCGTATTCTTTCTCCTGCGAGAACCAAAGTGAAGGGAGAATAAGATACTTGTCTGAGGTAAGAGGCTCAGGTGGGAGCAGAGCAAGATTGAAATCCAAGCTTAGTTAATTGGCAATGCCTCTTTGACATTTATTTGTATGCGAATGTGCCTGAAAAGTGTGAGGACGGAGCCACTGACCTGCCCACTGTCATAGCTCTCCAATTTTAAAAATAAGAATATTAAATTCACTCCATAATTCCTGTGCTTAATGTATCGTCTGTGTTCCCTCTGGGAGGCACTGGCTGTAGTGGAGGAAGGATTGGCTTTAGAATTTACACCTAAGCTGGAGCCCTTTCTCTTCCATTTACTTTCTGGATGACCTCACCCAAATAAAACAGAGAAAAATGGAATATTACCCAACTATAAGAAAAGAAATAATGCCATTTGCAACAACACGGAATCATACTAAGCAAACTAAGTCGCACAGAAAAAGTTAAAAACCAGACAATATCATTCATATGTGGGATATAAATCTAAAAGCGACAAATATGACAGAGACTCAGGCATGGACAGCGAACTAGTGATTACTGAGAGGAGGAGGAAAGTAAATAAAAGGTCATATATGTGGTTATGAAGAGAAATCTAACTGGGTGGTGAACACAATGCAGTATATATGAGACATACTGTTGATATGGAAAAATTAATTTTTAAAATTAATCATCTTCTTTAAAGTAGCAAATCTTAAGAAATGGAAAAGCGTACCCTTGAAACTTATTGGATTTTGTTAATATCACTCCAATAATTTTTAATAACAAAAAGAAACAAGGAAACTATAAAGGAGTTAAATTGAGTAGTAGTTCCTGGCTAACGTGTTGTAACGATTTGTTGTAAGAAAGCAGGTAAAGCACTTATAACAGAAAGATGGTCAGTGGATGCTGATTCCCTCCCTGCACCCGTTAAAAAGACAGCACTATTTTTGGATGGCTGAGAGACTTTTGGCCTTTCAGCCTACAGAACCTACAGGTAGGTTCTCAATTAACAGAAGCGAAATTGGGACTGTGTGGTATCAGTGAACACTGCTAAGGAGGCTGGTATGTTTTCAGTGACTAAATTTCCACTATGCCAGGAGGCCCCGTTGCTTGGATTTTAATATCTCAAGTCAATAAGTCCAGCCCATTGTATGTTTTTTCAGAAGTGGTGATTGGTTGCAATGAATCCTCAATTTGCTTTTCCATGACTTAAGGTTTGCTATTTTAAAGATGTTAATTTTAAAAATTAATTTTTCCATATCAACTTACATGTTTACAAAGCTTGAAAACCTCCACTGCTAAATTTAACTTTTAACTGAGAATAACCAAGAATCCAAATTTTTGCAACTCTTATGATCTAGGAACTTGTTGCCGTTGCCATATTGACCGCCGACTAGATGTCTGTGGGTGAAAATGGAGACCACCAGCACTTTCTGCTTCTGGATTTTTAGCAACATTTAAAATTCTGAATGGGACACTAGTCTTTCTTACTCAAATATTCAGTGTTCAACAACTGTCGGGAAATGGTGCATGCTTATCCGGCCAGTTCTCCTTAGGAGCTGATTGGAGGAGGAACAGATAGAAAATAAAGTATTAGCTAAATTTAAGGAAATTTGTCACGATAATCCTATTTTTTAAGGGACTGGTACTTTTCAACAGTGACGTGATAGACTACTGAATGGCCTCTATATGTTGGTTTTAGGTTGAGAGTTAAATAATTGGATAAAAATTGTATATGAAGGATTAGTTGATCGAGTAATGGCTGATAAGAATTTGTGTAGATTATTTTCTTTTTAAATTCCATACACCAAAACTTGCCAAGACAATCAAAGTAACTAAAAGTTTCTTTTCTCTTTTTAAATTCCCTACACCAAAACTTGCCAAGACAATCAAGGTAACTAAAAGTTTCTTTTCTCTAGATAAAATTGTAAGGAAAGCTGGCAATCTGACAAATGCCTATGTGTATGAAGTGGGCCCTGGGCCGGGGGGCATCACACGATCCATTCTCAATGCCGGTGTTGCTGAACTTCTGGTGGTTGAAAAGGACAGTCGCTTTATTCCTGGATTGCAGGTGAGATACTTAAAGTGTCTTTGTAAAAACCCAATTTAAATCTTCAAGCTATGACTCTTAAACCCCAGGGCATCCAAAGATTATATAGGTTGTTCTTCAAACTGCAGATCTTCAGGCTCCATTGCAGAGATTTTGATTCCGTAGTCCAGAGAGGTCTAGAAAGCTGCGTTTCTAACAAGCATCCCCACACGATCTGTTGACCACAGTTAAATAAATATGTCTTATACATCAATGCCAAACAAATTATTTTGTGTCACCTTTAAAAAAAATCTAGTCTACGGCCATGCCGTGAATGCGCCTGATCCCGTCTGATCCTGGAAGCTAATCAGGGTCAGGCCTGGTTAGTACTTCGTGGGAGACCACCTAGGAATACCAAATGCTGTAGGCGTTTAAAAAAAACTAACAGCTATGCATGTCATGGCCTATTCCTTTAAAAATAAGTCAGAATAAATAATGCCAATAATGAGCATAACTTGAGATTCAGAAAATCA
>NW_011888859.1:3843154-3851787 GCF_000151845.1 Pteropus vampyrus | reverse complement strand
GTGGGTTATTTAGAAATGTATCATTTAGTTTGCAAATTTTGGGTTTATATTCTTTCCTCTGAAATCTACTTTATCTGCTATTAATACAGCCATTCCAGCTTGCGTTAGTGTTAGAATGGTATATTTTTTTCCATCCTTTTTACCTATTTGTATTGTTTATGTAAGCAGCATATAGTTGGGTCTTGCTTTTTCCCCCATCAATCTGACCATCTCTGCCTGAGGTATTAGTTTTCCATTGCTGCCGTAACACATTACCACAAATTCAGTTGCTTCAAATGACACAAATTTATTCTCTTACAGTTCTGAGAATCAGAAATCTAAACTCAAGGTCAGCGGGGCCACATTGCTTCTGGGGGCTTCAGGAGCAAATTGGTTTCCTCGCCCGTTTCAGCTTCTCGAGGCCACCTGCATTCATTTGCTTGTCGACCTCTGCTTCTCCATCTCCTACTATTGACTTGAATCCTCCTGCCCCTCTCTTCTATGGACCCTGTGCCCACCTGGGTAATCTCCCCATCTCGAGCCCTTTCATCACCGAAGCCAAGTTCCTTGTACCATCTGAGGTCACAGGTTACAGGGAGTAGGGTGTGACATCTTCGTGAGGCCAATCCTCAGCCTCCTGTGGCTTATTGTCCTTAACTGTTTTGTTGTTTTAGTGGTTTACTGAAAGGGTGTAGTATCCGTCTTCACATATCCCAATAATCTATCTTCAAGTAATTATACCACTATAGTAGAAGCTTGCGAATCTTACAACAGTGTACTTGTATCTCCCCCGCCAGGCCTTTGTGCTATTGTTGTCATACTTCCCCAAATGTCGTAAAGTTCACACTACGATGTAATGTTTGTTTTAAAAATCAATTCTGTATTAAAGCGATTAAAATAATAAGCAAAAATCTTTAAGTATGTACCCACATGGTTACTATTTTGAGTGCTCCTCATCCATATTTCCATCTAGTACCATTTTCTTGATCCCCGAAAGACTTTCTTCCTTGTTTCTTGTAGTGTGGACTTCTTAGTAATGAATCTTTCGGTATTTATATGTCTAAAAAGTGCTTTATTTTGCCTTCTTTTTTGGAAAACGTGCTGGCGGTTTTTTCTTTCAGTACTAAAATGTTGCTCTGCTGTCTTTTTACTCGTGTCGCTTCTCACAGGAAATCTGTCCTCTTTCTCTTTGCTCCTGTGTCTTTTTTCTCTGCCTGCTTTTAAGATTTTTTCACTGGTTTTGAGCAATTTCGTCATGATGTGCCTTAGTGTCCTTTACTTTATGTTTCTTGTCTGTAGGGCCCATTGAGCTTCCATAAGTTCTGTACTTCCTGTTGTCCAAAAATTGTTGCTTCAACTATTTTGTCCATTTTTTATTTGTTTAAGGCAAAAGAGTATATCTGGTCCCTCATGTTCCATCTCGGCCAGGGTAAAGGTCTAGGATTCTTTTTAACCATTACATAATATGCTCACTTCATAGAATTTTGGAGAGAGTAAGGCATTGATTGTTGTTATTACTGCCTCTGGGTTTTATAGGTAAACAGTGATTATTTCTGCATGATAGGCAAAGTGGAAACTTCACAGGTTTGGGACTCAAACAGGCTGGTGTTCAAATCTCAGATATGACACTAGCTTTGTGAACTTGAGCTTGTTGTAGAACCTTTTTTAGCTTTGGCTTTTTCATCTGCAGCATGGGGATAATTATCTCTTGTGGTTATTACAAGGATAGACACAAATTTATATAAAGAGCTTGGGGTATTGTCACGAGCCAGTAAATGGTTGCAGTTAGAATTATTCCCTTTTCTGTCATCTTATAAAGGGACACAAAATAATTTAGTCATCCTGGCAAATGGAGCTGTTTTTAATCAGAGATAATAATTTTTTTCTCTAGCAAATTTTATAAAAAGAAGAATGCTTGAGTCTCTGTTGTGACATGTTACATACTTCACACATGTAACTTGCTTGATATAGCTGTAGCCATAGTTAATCAGAACGTAGACAAAACTCAACAAATAAGCAAAAGCTAGCTTACGGCCTAGTGATTTCCTGGTCCACCACAAATGAGAAGTTCAGGGATCAGTGCTGGAAGCAGATCCACTGGCAGCAGCAAGAAGCGACAGTCATCACTGGGGCAGAAAAGCTACAAAAAGCATATATAAAAACTGAAAAACAGTAGTAAGGGATCATAACCATTGAGGCCATTACTCTACAGGCAGTAATGAAAAAGCCACCAAGAAAAGGGTGAAATTGAGTTCATTGTACTTGCCCTGAAGAAGAGAATTGTGCAACATAGATTAGAAAGATTTTCATCTGTAAGTTTCTTTTTAAGAGATGTTAACACTTAAACGAAGTAAACACTGGTCGAATAGAAAATTTGCTAAACCAAACATCTAATTCCTTGAGGAGTTTCTACTATACATGTTCTAGTCCAGTTTAAAAAGCAAAGCAAGCTGACTTTTTCCAGTCATGCTGTAATCTTCATCCTAAGGAAAGTCGATTGTAGCATTATCTTAAACTCCTTTTGAAAATTAGTATTAGTCTTTTCTGTGTATTCTATATAAGAATTAAAATTTTATTTTTCACCTACCCTGTTCCATCTTACAGATATTTTTCTTCCCATACAGTTTGCCTGACAGTTTTGCCCCGCCCTTGGGTTGGGTGCTTACGTGCAGGCCAGGAGGCAGGTATTGTCACTGGGCTGTGTGGGCTGCCATGAGCCCCTCTCCTTGAGAAGGTGGCATAAAACATACAAGGTGGCTATTTGAGATAGTTTTTTGTTCTCAAGGAATTTTAAATTGTGCATAAGTTCCAAGAATTGCATAACTTCTTTTCTCATCAAATTAGATCACCAACAAACTAGCTAGGTGGATGGTAGGTAGTTACTCCCTGCAGAAAAATGCGCACTAAGACTCTGACTCATCAGAGGAGAGAGATTTTTAAGCAACCCCATGAAGAATACTTCTGTCTTTGTTTTCTCCTTTTATTAAAGATATTCTCCATTATGTTGTGCCATTTACCTTTTACAAAACCTAACACCAGAAAAAAAAAAACATTTTCTCTCCTGGAGACTTGGTATAAATTACTTCCAATAGAGAGTACGAATTATATAATTCAGGGTGTCAGTCATGAGAGCTAACATCTCTAGGATTGTTAGCTCTCACAATTTATATGCTGCTTTTCATGGTTTGGTTTTCTTTTTCTTCTTTTAAAGCCTTATATAATGAATACCTTTTACTCTAGCTTACTTATGTCTCATTTCAGAAGAATATAGGATTGAAAGCTAAAATAAAATGATAGAACAATATAAGAGTATCTGTAAAAATACTCATTCGGCTGTAATCAATTGCTTGCATTCATCGTCGGCTGTGCCTCTGAGCACATTATGAGGTAACATGTCTCAGGTTTTGAAGTGTAATGCAATTGTGTTATTCTTGAAGGGCTGTAATAATGATCTTTCCCACGCCTGCATTATCCCTAAATGTCATTATGATAATGAAAACATTTTTCTCTGTTAGTGGTTGGTTAGAAAGTCTATCTGTGTCATTGCTGAGTATCATTAGGTGTTTAAATGGCTATTGTCTGTAATCCTGTATCATTTTAGTCTGGATAGCCCTTTCCCCCCGTAGTTGCTTCAAACCCTTCACCTAAAGCTGTGAACACCAACATTTCTTTTGTAGTGGGAGTCAGGAAGATCAACCTACAAAGTGGTCTTGGAAGAGGTAGACCTTTTAAACAGAAGGAGAATTTGTTTTGTCATCGACTGAGACTTAAACTTGAAAGGGAATCTAAAAGAAATATAATAGAAATGTAACTTTAAACTTAGGAAAGGCAGGTAAATGTGTATTATATCAGTTTTCCAGTATGCAGCTGTGTGTCAGTGTGGAAAAACTTTACATTTCATATATGGTCGAGCTATCATAGCATGTAAATTAATGCCAAAGAGCCAAGTTTTCATTGTTTTGTTTTAGCCTTAATTACTAATTACTTAATTACTTTCTATATATTGACATTGTGAAACATAAGCTTTTAGTTCTGCCTCTTTGTTTTTGGTATGCTAATTTGTTTGGTTTTAATATGCGAAGCATAATTATAGAAAAAATTCTAATATTCTTCATTGACAGTAAATGCTTTTGATAATATACAGTTTTTACATTGTAAGAGCCTGTCCCACAGAGAGCTATCTTTTGTTATGATATATTGTGGTTATCATGTTCTCTAAGATGGATTGTCTAGAACTCATCAGATTAAGTTTTAGCAAATAATATTAGTTTAAAATAACTTGTAAGTACTTTCATATCAGAGGTGTGCAATTTTTGCTAAATTACCATGGCTATGCATATCAAACTAGGTGATTCCCAAACTTAAAATGTTTAGCCACTTACTAGTATGGGCAATTCAGCTGTGTATTTCCAAAACATTAGTTGTGTAATTCTGAAATAAGTCTTTGCAAGTTTCTTGACCTTACGCATTTGAGGAGGCTAAAATCTCACAGGCTAAGAAGAAGTTTCCAGCTTCACAGAAAACTGAATGCCACTGGGTCATTCACTCATTCGTTCACTTCTCAGATGTGTGTGAAGCACCTCCGGGTACGGTTGTAGCTTCAGGGGACATCAAGGTAGAAAAGAAAAGGTGCTGCCCCGTGCCACCCCGAATGTGCCCGATCGCATCTGATCTCAGAAGCTAAGCATGGTCGGGCCTGGCTAGTACTTGGATGGGAGAAAAGGTGCTGCCCCTGAGGAGCAGGCGTGGTTCGGGAGAGAAACCCGGAGTACACGACTGCCAGACTGTTAGCAGCGCCGGGACGAAGCCCGCGGAAGGCAGCGTTGGCCCAGAGCTGGGAGTCCTCCACCGACCGGTGCTGCCTTGGTGCGTGCCTCCTCTCTGGCGTCTGTGATGCTGCTTTCATCCTTCCTGTCAGTTGCCTGAGTTAGGCAGAGGGAGAGTTAGGAGAGGAAATGGGCTTTAATAGAGCTAGAGAAGCAGGACCAAGGGGCGCTCAGAGCCAAGGTTGCCTGCGCTCCCCGAGCTGAGACTTTCATGTGCCTTCATAATGGACCTCAGTGAGGTTTGTCCTCATCGATTATATTCACTGCTACATTTTAAACTTCATAAGCCCAGGGACTGCATCTAGTCCATCTGGTTTTATTTGCCAAGGACTTCAAGAATCAACTTTTGTGTTGGAGGCAGCGGCACTTCATACAATACAAACTAATGAATGGCTTAGCCATAAGGCTCTTTCTAGCTAGGTGCCAGCACTTCAGTACTGTGAGAGCGTTCCTTAAGGCATGATGCTGAAGCGGATGAAATAAAGGAAAAAGATAAAGGAAAGGACACTTCGCTTCACCCTCCCTCCTTTTTTTTCTCTTTTTTACTCAGAAAGACTAAAGGAAGAGGAAGGAAAACGTGGTTGGAAAGTAGAAATAGGCTGGGATGTAGCTATTGTTAAAACATGCAGGATAATTCATTAGGTTGAAAGTGCCTGTGGATCAAGAAATATTAAGATCGCGGATTGTCTGGTCAGGGAAGTGTCTCAGAGTGCCCCATACAGCCTGGCAACGACAAACGTCTGTCTTCTTGGATCGAATCGCCCCATAGGTTAAGTTAAAGATCTTGGTAACATGTAGGGTCCTTTGTGTACATTCAAGCAGTTGAATTAAGCTCATCTTTCATGTGATTTGCTCCTAATTAAGTCTCAGTATTTCATTATAATGTTTAGTCTTTAATATGAAGTCTTAGAGATAGGAGTTGAGTTTTTGCTAAAGCTATACAGAAATGCGAGTCATTCTGAGGGTTGAAATTATGGTAATGTGTTATTTGTGAAATTGTAAGCTATTGTTACATTATCTGTTACTGTTGTTCCGAGTTGTTCATATGTGTTAAAAGTGAAACACCACACTTGCCTGTCGCAGCGGTTACTGTGCACTAATTGTTCATTAATGGTCACTCTTACTCTCTGGCTTTTCAGATCGATTTAATATGCACACATTTGAAGTAAAAAAAATTAGTTTCAATATTCACCAAACTGTAGGTGCTCATTTTATTGACCTTTTTTGTAAACTAGATGCTTTCTGATGCCGCACCTGGAAAACTGAGAATTGTTCATGGTGATGTATTGACATTTAAGATAGAAAAGGCCTTTCCAGAAAGTCTTAAAAGACAATGGGAGGATGGTAAGTGACTTTGGGTTGGTTTTCTTATTTTCTTATGTAATTATTTATATTAAAAATATTATATATTATAAATATTATATATTTAAAATTATGTGAGCAGAACTAAAGAGGTAATATGCGTTATAAAGTTTTCTGCTTTTCCACTTTCTTCCAAAATATAAAACCTAATTATCTTTTGTTAATTCTAATTTATTTGTCTCATTTTTAAAATGTTTTGGGTTCCGTTCAGATAAACTGTTCATTTTATGATACATATAGGGATGGGGTGAACTGTGAAGTGTTTCTTTTCTCAAATGGTAAAAAAAAAGGAAGTGTTTTAGTGAAGCAAACCATACCCGAACCTTACTTTTGACTTGATTTCCATTGTCCCTCGCATTCAGTGACCAAAGAAGGCACTCTTTATTTGTGGATAGTGTTTATTGGATACCTCTTTGTTCCAGCTCTTTGGAATACATAGATAAATAGACTGTGTTTTTCACCTATAAAACCCCTCAGAATAAAATGGAGGAGAGATTTCGGGGCACCCCACCTAGCTGCCACCGTGTCTGGCCTGTCCACAGCCAGGCCCCTCCATAGTGGTTGTAGCTGCCTCTCTCCACCCTCCAACGGACCGTTCTCAGCACCCCGCCTCAGGCCTCTGCCCCCGCCCACACGCCAGTCATAGTGACCTCCTAATTGGTTCAGACCTTATCCGACTAGTTTTCCCACGTTTATCTGACATCTGTTCTCTTCTGGAAGATTTCTCAGCCCCTGTCTTTCTGGATACCGGGCTCTCTTACTTTTACATTGTTGTGAGCTTTCTCTCACTATTCTTTACTGGTGGTTATTTTTTTCACCCACCTCTTACATGTCGTTTCAGAGATTTTTCTTTTTGGGCATGCTCCTCTCCTGTGGTTTCACTTCCCACCTACATATTGCAGACAGTTACAACTTTGTATCCAGCCTGTATCCCCTTCACGTGTGTCCAACACTGACAGCTTCATATGGGTGCCCCACAGGCACTTTGACCTCATCCTGTCCTAAGCAAATTATCTTTTCCCTCAAAGCAACTCTTTTTCATATTCTTCCTAAGCCAAAAACCTGAGGATTTTCACTGATGGAAAGAACACTAATAGGTAGAATTTTGTCCTTGATTCAAAGCTGGTTGTGAAAATTATTGCCTTTGAGGAATGAATGGATTGAGAAATACTCAGCCGTATCTTTTCATATGTTTTTATTTGATGCTATTAATATTTAGTTTGATTTTACTCTTAATTAAAATTGTATTCAGAATATATTGATGCAGTCATTCCAAGCTGCTTTTTTCTTTTGCCAACCAGATCCTCCAAATGTACATATTATTGGAAATCTGCCTTTTAGTGTGTCAACTCCGCTGATTATCAAGTGGCTTGAAAACATGTCTCATAGAGATGGACCTTTTGCTTATGGCAGAACCCAGATGACGTTGACTTTTCAAAAGGAAGTGGCAGAGGTAAGTTTTAACTTTTTCTGGCTATTGTATCACATGATTAAATTCCAAAACAAAATAATAACTGCATTTTTATCAAGGACTGTTTCCTAAGTTAATACTCCATTACACATACAGATAAACCCGGCAGTAGCTCAACCAAAAGTTAAACATGTAATGATGATGACACACATGACTGCTGTAAGCTTTCCATGGAGAGCATGACTGATGTGCTGTCGGGTAAGAAGGCAGCGTAGTAAAGACAGAATACAGGGCCATAGAACAGCTGAAGAAAGACAGAACCTGTACGACATTGGTGATGCGTTACTATGTAAGGAGTGGCATGTGATGCATTACAGTTGATATAGTTAAAGAATGTTGTAAAGTCGGAGCTGGGAAAGGAAGGGGCTTGGTGTCTCATTCAGGATATAGACTTGCACTCAGTATCCGACCTCAGCTATGCCTGCTGTCGCTGCTTTCCCAAGGCAGGAGCGTTCCGAGTTCCCTATCTAAAAAGTGAACCTGCAGGGCGGACGAGGGCAGTCTTGGAGCTGCAGAAGTTTAAGGAAAGGATCTGCAGACGACAAGAGTTTGTTTTACATTATGACGCATAAATAGAAAAGGGTATTCATGTGTGCGTATGGCTTATCAAAAAGGACCCCTGAATTTTCACCACCCAAGTTAGGTTAATGATTAAACAACCAACATCTTTGACACCCTCTTGCACGCCTCATTCTGACCGTGTCTCCTATCCCCCGCCTATTACAAGGGAATCAATACCGTGAATTTGGGATTTATTATTCTCTGCATGGTTTATCACATAGATTCTTATCTACGTAGTTAATACACTTTAGTTTTGTCCATTTTTGACCTTTATACAAGCAGATTCCTACATGATATATCCTTATTATTCTTATTCACTGCTGTTGCTCATAGCTGTAGTTTATTTGTAAAGCTACACACCACCCACTCTTTGACCGTGTCATAATTTGTCCTTTCTCTTGCTTTGGGACCCCGAATTAGTTTCAGCGTTTTGT
>NW_011888859.1:3833255-3843104 GCF_000151845.1 Pteropus vampyrus | reverse complement strand
GGACCCCTGAATTTTCACCACCCAAGTTAGGTTAATGATTAAACAACCAACATCTTTGACACCCTCTTGCACGCCTCATTCTGACCGTGTCTCCTATCCCCCGCCTATTACAAGGGAATCAATACCGTGAATTTGGGATTTATTATTCTCTGCATGGTTTATCACATAGATTCTTATCTACATAGTTAATACACTTTAGTTTTGTCCATTTTTGACCTTTATACAAGCAGATTCCTACATGATATATCCTTATTATTCTTATTCACTGCTGTTGCTCATAGCTGTAGTTTATTTGTAAAGCTACACACCACCCACTCTTTGACCGTGTCATAATTTGTCCTTTCTCTTGCTTTGGGACCCCGAATTAGTTTCAGCGTTTTGTTACTGTGAACAGAACCATCCTGAACATTCTTGTATTTGTGTCAGCTGAGGCATAAGGGCAAGATTTCTCTAGGACACATACCCTGAAGTGGAAATACTGGATTGTAAGGTCTGAAGTTTGCTGGGGAATGCTCCGTTGTTCTCGAAAGTCGTTACGCCTGTTTATATTCCCACCAACAGTGTGTGCGAGTTCATTTTGCTCCATGTTCTTGTCAGTACTTGCTATTGCCAGACTTGCCTGTTTTTGGTAATCTAGGGAGAATGGTGTGTCATTGTGGTTTTATTTTGTCTTTTGCTGATTTCTAACGAAACTAGGCACCGTTTTACGTGACCTTTTGGGCAGCCTCTTTTTTTGTAAAGTGCATGCCTTTTGCCCATTTTCCTGTTGGATTGCTTGTCTTTTTCTCATTGATTTGGAAGGGTTCTTACATATTCTTATTACTAGTCCTTTTTTAAATGTGTTGCACATCTTCTATGACATGTTATTATCGTCTTTTTACAGTATCTTGAAGAGCTAATGTTCATAATTTTAAATTTATGGTTGTGCTTTTTATATCTTGTTAAAGAAATCCTTTCATATCCTGAGATCATGAAGATATTCTTCTGCGCTATCTTCTAGAAGCTTTATTGTTTTACCTTTCACATTTATGTCTCTAATCCACCCAGGGTTGATTTTTGCGTATGGTTATATCATGTGATCCCACTTAACCTAGCTCGATTTATTGAAAGGTCTGCCCTTCATTGGCCTCTGTCAACACTTCTGACATAATAACGAAAGCCTCTATAAGCATCGGTCTATGAGCATTAGAGACACCAAAAAGAAAGATGATGCGAAATCTAGGAAACATAAGGTAGAGGAGGGAATCTTCAGGAAGAACATTCAGTTCGCATCAGAGCACATCCAGAATTTGATAAAATAACCATCACGTTTGCATCTATTGAAAGAATAGTTACACGGGCTGGGAAGAGTTTAAGATCGAATTAGTGATAAATAGAAGACTAAATACAATAGGGATTGAAGCAAATAAAAGATACCACTATTGTGAAGAGAAGTAAATACATTATTTGCAGATATGTAATTTATTTTGGAAACAGAAAAAAAGAAGGCCCTATCTAAAAATAACCACCAAACTTTACTAAGAGAGTCTCCAAAGATCACTGAGGTAAGTAAATTAAGAGAAATATCATAGCCCTGGAAGGAAAAATGATTATTGTAAAGATGTTTTACAAATTATTATTTTTTACAAATTATGTTTTTTCGATAACACCTTGAAAGTAGCAACGTTCCAGGGATCATCTCGAAAAACCTGTAAGAATGGGTAAGAAATTTTGAAAAAGAAGAGTGGTGAGAGAAGACTTGTACATCAACTACTAAAATGTAAAGCTCTAATAAAGCGCTGTGATGCCTCAGGAGACACATCAGTGGCTAGATTAGAAGGCCCAGAATCAGACACCTTAGTACATGTCAACAATCAGATATAAATCAGAGAGAAAAAGAATTATTTAGCAAATGCATGGGTATTTGGTTAAGTCTTAAAAAATTTTAGCAATTCAGCACATGTAAAAATTAATTCCAATTACTGTGTCTTTAAATTCACCACACATTTCTGCAGTGTCTAATCTGTTGTTAATTCTACTCGATGTATTTTTCATTTCAGATATTGTATTTTTATCTCTGGAAGAAGTTCCGTTTCAGTCTTATTATATCTTCCCTTTCTCATTATGTTCATGCTTTCCTTGGCATCTTTGTGCATGTGCGTAATATGCAAAGCTCTTTTAAGACCTTTGCCTACTAATTTTATTACCTCTGTCATTTCTGTACTTTTACCAGTTGACTTTTTCCCCCTCCTTGCTGCAGGTCCCATTTTTCTGCTTCTTTGCAAGCCTGGTAATTTTTGACAGTATATCATATACTGTGAGGTTTTGCGTTTTTTTTAAATGTTGTTGAGAGCTGGATTTTGTTGGATTGGTTGAGTGGTGAGTTTTGTTCTGGCACATAAATAAGTGACTTGCAGATTGGTTTGAGACTTGCTTTTAAGCTTTGTCTTGACTGGTCAAGAGCAGCCTTTAATCTGAAGTTAAATAAGTCCCACTACTAAGTCATGACCTTTCTGAGGAATTCACCCAGTTCCTGTGTCTTCTAGGGCTCTCTTCTTTAGCTCTTGGGAATGCAGACTATTTCCAGTTCTTTGTGAGTCCATTTTGTCCTACTGCTTTCCAACCGGTGGTAATTTCTTCTGCCTCCCAGCCTCTCAAGCCTTAAGGAATTAACCTCATGCTTTGAGAGATTTATGCTCAGCCAAATCTGGAGCTCTCGTCCACTTTCTCTCCCTCTCCCTCCGACCCCCGCCTGTTCCCATACCTCCAGTAGTCTGCCCCACAAATGCTGGCTGCCTAGGCTCCCTGGAACTCCAGCCTCTGTGTCCTCAAATCAAGGAGACCTCTGGGATCTGTGTGTGCCACTGCTCCTCGTGCTGCAGCCTGAGAACTGCCTCCAGGTGTAAGCTGGACAGTCATAAGGCTCAGCTTCTTTCCTTTCTGCCACTGCAGCCCCACACTGCCCCACACTTCAGCCCCACATGTCCAGTTTATGAAAGCTGTTGTTTCATGTATTTTATTCAACTTCGTAGTTGTTTCTGTAAAAAAAAAACTTAACATTAGAATTTCTTTGAGAATAGACTGTATAACCACCTCAGTGCAATTCTTTAGATGCTTCCCTCAATGAATGAGTGCGTCATAAGAATTTTATTTCTTAGATCCATCCCTTTCTCTTTACTCATGTTCCTCTGGAGATGAGTGATTCTCAGCGGAGCGATTTTGCTCCATCCACACCTCGGGGACGTTTTTAGTTGTCACAAGTGGGGATGGGGTGCTTCTGGTGTCCAGTGCATAGAGGTTAGGGATGCTGCTAGACATCCTTCAGTGCACAGGACAGCTGCACGAAAGAACTGCTCAGCGTTAACCAGCCCAAAATGTCAATACTGCTGAGATTGAAAAACTGCTTCAGAGTGTTTAGCCATAAAATCCATCACAAAAAAGTGTAGGACCATCACGTGTTTGTCAGGCACTCTAAGATGACATCCATACTTTTCTAAGGTCTTCGTCACTTCCTGCTCATGAATCTGTTCTTTTTCTTCTGTCGGTTTGAGTCGAGGCCATGCTAATAGTTTTCTTTGTTGGTTTTTCTCAACCTTTGGATTTGTCCTTAGATTTTTTTTCTCAGCTGACACGATTATTATGGTATTTCTGTTCTTGAGTAACACAATAGAGATGCAAAATACTGTGTACTCTTATTTTGGGGAGAAGAGCAAAGGAACAGAGGCTTAAGAGGTGGAGTAATATTTTCAGTGACTCAGAATGTCAGTGGTGGTTATTAATAACAGTCTTGCTTCAAGCTTACCATATGCAATTATTTTTCTTTAACAAAAAAAGTTGATTTTGGTTAAATTTTAATATGGATATTGAAAAGAGTTTAACTTGAGTCTATAATTTAAGGAATGCTTTAGAAGCACGGGTAACACTGCTCTGATTTTCACATTTTGCATGTGACAGTTTCAGTGGGAGAATATATGGCATCATATTCTTATATATCCTCTCTGTGCTCTTGACACTGCCATTTTTGTAATTTTGTATTTTAGCCACAGAAAGCACTTTTAAACATTTTTTTTTGCTCGGCTTTGTGTGTCACAAATAGAAATAAATGAGCATGGTCCTCTTACTCCTTTGTCTAGGATATAGGGTCCAAATGTAAGGATTCAGCTCACACACATTAAGGGACATTATATGGACAGTATAAAGTTACACTCATAAAAAAGAATCAGACTAGGTAGCAATAAATGAGACCTTAACAAATCTTATCTGACCTCATTTTATAGATGATGAAACTGAGGCTCCGAGTAATTTAATGTATTCTAAAAGGTCATGGAGCTAGTTGTAGGGCAGCTGAAGTTGAACTCAGGTCATATTTTTTGCTGAAGTCATGATGTTCAGCTTCTCCATGTGGCTGGACCTATGGTCTTTTCTTTCTGGGTCCAGCATCAGCCTCTTCATCTCCTACCATCTCTACGGGACCCTGGCTGTTGAACGGTCACATTCCTAGCAGGGAGAGTCACCTCTTCATTAATTATGTAATTTTCTGTGTCTCCAAGACATGGCAGTTTCACTTCTCAAGTAAAAGCCAACTTTTTCTACTTAAAATTGTTTTAGATGAATAAGGGGGGAAAAGTAACACTGTCCTTGAAAATTCTTTGAACCCTTTTTTTTTTTTTCTTATATTCAGGATGCTTTTAAATGCTCAAGGGTTAGAGGTTTCCTTTTACTGAAGAATTAACTGGGTTGGTTTCCTGGCCTTTTGCTGTTGCAATCATCTGTCTTGTAATGGAGCTTGAATTTTCATCGCTTTACCTATAATACATGTATCACAGAAATATCAATTCATGTTTAAATGGTTGATTGACCATTTAACTAATCATTTTGCTAGCGTTTAATGAAGTCCTTCACAGAGCTTTTTGGTCTGTTGCTTGAATTTTTCCTTAGCGAGTTAGGGTGGGCGTGTGTTCTGCTTTCTTCTAAATTAAGCCATATGGTCCCCACGCCTCACCATGGGTGTACCAAGACTGGATGGGTGACGTTAATGATCAGGACTGGCCCTCCCCCGGCACAGTGCTCTGAGATAGACTTAGATGTGTCTACGTGTCCAAGTAGCTTACTCTTCTTACCTCCCGGGTTGGCTTTTTGGTTAGTGATTTTTAAATTTCTTGAATTCTTCAGTGGAAACATACCTTTCAGATGTAAAGTAAAACATTGGAAGAAAATCCAGGATGAAATAATTTTTAAAATCCGACATTTCTTTCTTTTTTTTTTTCCTTCTAATTTTGTGATTCTGTTCATGTCAGGTTTTAGTTTTACGCAACTGCTTTGAATTGTGCCAGTTTGCCCAGTGCATTTTGAATTACTTTTATACCAGTGGTAAAATTAAGCTTTTTTTTTTTTTTAGGAAGAAGTAGAAAGATTTTTGACCACTTGATCGATAAGCTTATTCTTTAACTTAAATCTATATTTTGTCTTTATAATTTTGTTCTTTATTTGAGAATATATATATTTATTGGTTTCACATTTAGTAGAGAAGAGTTTATTTTGTCAGATATACTGGAGCCAATTCATCACTTCTCTTAAATTTACCTTCCCAGTAATTTCAGCTGTCCAAATACAGACAAGAGCCAGGTAATTTAAAATGAGAGGTGGCTCCTAAGTAACAAAATAAATGCTACAAAATCTACAGTTAACTGCGCCTACAGGAAATTTTCCCAGCTTCTCAGATTAAAACCTGTTTTTTAATCTTACTTAAGGCAATACCTTTTGCAAGCCAGATCATGTCATCTTCATGCCCACAGCACGTTAGAAGCAGCAGAGTAAAGAGGCCGCTAGAGACCAGTACATGACGGCGAAGCAGGAGGAGAGAACCCAGCGCAGTGAACACAGCTCAGAAAGCACCAGCGGCTGTGGAGCGGTGCAGCCCAGGGCCAGCGTGCCCAGCCCAGGGCTACCCCGTGCCACGCAGAAGGGGTTAAGGCACACCGAGAAGCAGGAGGCAGGGTAGAAAGATGAATATGCCTCGTTGTTTTTCACCTGCCACTCAGCTTTGTCTAGTCTTCACATATTGACATTTTTCATATATTTTTTTTTAAGAAATAGATTAATGTAGATATGTTTGGAGCCCTATTCTGTCCTCTTTCTTTCCCTCCCATGAGTTGTACTGTCTTAAAATGTATATTCATCATGCCATGCATGTTTTTACTTGCACTACAGATAAAGATATATTTGCGGGCACCCACATAACACGCAAACAATAAAAAGTAATCTTTTGACGTTTTTACATAAATGGAATCATACCGTACGTATTTTCTGTCAATTATTTTTTCCTCTATTTTGGGATGTATGTTGATAACTCTTGTTATTCATTTTAACTATTAGTATTGTCAAAATTACCACAGTCACCTATTGATGGACCTTAATGTTTTTCTTTTTTTGATATTACACACAATGCCACAGCAAACGTTCTTACACGTGTCTCCTTGTATAAGTGTACAGTGTTCTCTAGGATGTGTTCCTGAATGTAGACTTAATGGATCATGAGTTCACTGTTGCTCCATATACTCACAGTACTAGGTTCTGCCAGGCTCTTTGTTAAAATTGTTTAAATTTTGTTCATTTCGTGGATGCGAAATTGTATCTCATTTTGGTTTCAATTTGCATGTCTCTAATTTGCAGCGTGGTCGAGTATAGTACATGGTTGTGGTTCGTGTTACTCTTATCGTAGTTTCTATTAGTTGTGTATCTTTTGGTGATGATCAGACTGGGTTATTTGCTAAAATTCCCATTTATCTTTCCATAGAGACTTACAGCCAGTACTGGAAGCAAACAGCGTAGCCGCCTTTCCATTATGGCCCAGTACCTCTGCAGCGTTCAGCAGGTCTTGACAATCCCAGGCCGGGCTTTCGTCCCCAAACCAGAGGTGAGCTTTTGTTTATTTGTCTTAACTGTACCAGAATTAGGGTTTTAATTGTAGTCTTTACTCCTCTGAGGATGTGCCATAGGAAGTTATCTGTAAGATCCAGTCTATCTTTCTATGCAAACAGTGCCATAACTTTTTCTTTACCTCTCCTGAAAAAGAACCATAAGAATCACAATATGAATAAAAATCACAATTCTTATTCTAATTTTTCGTCCTCTTATTTGAATGACCGAATGTCTAGGATTATCCATGTTACTCTGGTGGCAGTATTATTATTTCCTTTTACACTTAAAATTATTTTAGTATGGAAGATAAGTTGTATGGTCACCCAATCCTCAAAAAAAGAAATTAATAGTTTTTGTGTGTGATTTCTGTTAGAGACTTCTAGCTAAAGTTATATCAAACACTATTTATCGTGAATGGTTTTCTACTTTTTTGAGAGAGCTTATTTTTGACAGTGTTATTTGTGATCAATCATTTGTGGAAAAATAGTTAACTATTAAGTTAGGCTTTGACTATTATATGCTAATTACAGAAAAGCAGTGCTAATTACAGAAATAAGTTTCTCTACCCAAAATAAAAATCATTAAGCTGGTGTCTGTTTTAGCAAAACCACTACCAGATGAGTTACTACCGCAAAGAGTCATCTATTTCATCTTCGATGTGCAGTGGGCACCTACTCATGAAAAGCCCTGGGCCAGCCAGAGAGGGAGAGGCAGCGGGGTGAGGAGCTCAGCCAGCCGTGGGGTCTGCCTTCAGGGAGGCCACAGCCCATGCGGAGCCGAGTCTTCGCTTGCCGAAACTCTCAAGTATAAAGTCTTGCAAAGTTTCTCTTACGTTATTTGATATTCCTTAATAAAAGTAGATAGCGTGATGAAAATTGTATGATGTGACTTTTGGATTTAGAGGTACGTTACATATTTAGAACGGGGCCCCAGCCAGTCGTGTTAGACCTACATCTACATCTCGAAGCGTGGTCTGAGTAGGTTCTGTGTTCTTTGCTCCCACCGTCCACTTCCTCTGCCACGTTGTCTACCACAGTTAGCTGAAGTTTCAGGTGACTATAGAAATTCAGTCCATCTTCCATTTATATAACAGGCTTAATTGTCAAGCTCAGGAAACTCACTGTCACTACCCCCTCTTTTCAGCATCTCAAGGTTTCAGACATTATAAATGGTTTCTTCCAAAATAATACATCTTACTAGATCCTAGACAGTTTGATGACTGAGGATCACGTAGATCATCATCAGATTTAACACATTTATCTTTTTAGAGATTTTCTGTCCTGGAACAGGTAGCCATGGTAATGAAGAAAACCAAGCAACCATACAACTTGCTTTGTTCTTGTAACACATATAGGTGTGTGTATACTGGAGAGTGTCAGACCCAGCTATGTCAGAGACCAAGATCTTCACTTTTAGACTTTTATAGTTACGGTTATTACCATAACCCAGAATCTTTAGGCTACCTAATTTTACCAACGGGTTTTTAAAGTGGAGATTAGAATATATTTAGTGAAAAGTTTCTAACTCTTTGTTTTAGTTACCTTTTTGAGATCGTTTGGTAGTGTTTAGAGGTTGTTATTAACTTTATCTTTGATTTAGGGTTAAGGTAGCCTTGTTAGTTAATTAAAAGTTCTTTCCTCTGGGATTAAGGCCTCATGAAAATATTTATTATTTGGAAAAAACCTAGCTGTCTTCGAGTCTCTCTTCATTGAGGGATGTTTGCTTTTTGGCAAACTAAACATATTCATAGCAGGTTTCTTTACATGCTTTTCATCATGTTATAAATATTACATACAGGGGATTTATTTGTAACCTAGGAAATAAGTTCTTGAGGAAAGAGAATGTATTATGATAAGGGAAAACAATAAATCAAAGGATTAAATTTTCGTTCTGAAAGAATTCTTCTCTGCTCTGAAGTAGTTTTACCATATTGGGGCGGATCAGGAATACCCCAAGGAAAGCCAGAAAATATTTGGCTGCTAGTCACATTGAGCAGATTTTTAAAAACTCATTTTCTTAAGAAAGGGGAAGAGTTTTTACAGAGATGATAACAGTACAAGGCTGCCCCTCTGGCTAAACCCTGTGAACACAAGAAGAGAAAGTCAAACACAAGTAACTACAACACAAGGTAAACTATGCTAATTGCTAAAGTAGAGGTACAGGCAGATTCTGGGGGGAGTTGAGAGAGAGAGGCTAATTCTCTATAGATGCTCACAAGAAACTTACCAATAATCAATACTTATTCTCAGCCAGAACTCTAGGAATTAGATAAGGAGGATTTCTTTTGCGACATGACAAAACTTAACGCCTGGAGATTTCTTCTGTGAGAACCCAATATGCCTTCCGTTCCTCAGCCTTTAGATGAACTAACTTAATCATGCTTTAATGGCAGAACTTTCACTACCATGGAGCTATAATATTCTGGTCTGACCAGTTGAACAAAATTCTTGCCAGACTCTTCACTCTCATTAACTTCTCTAGCGCAGCCCCCAAAATTCGAACCCAAAATTCTATCTACAGAAAACACAACCTCGTAAGTTCTTAAAATTAGATTAATTGGTCTACTCTAGTGTTTCTTAAACTACCAGAGTTTGTAGTATGTGGATTTTAAGTTAGAATTGTAAACATTTTCTTTTTTTATTTCACTGTTAATAAAATTATTGTTACAAGACAAAAATGTCCCTTTTGCAGTGCATATTCACAACTAAAAAATGCTTCCATGAGAAATTAAAACCGTAAGCCTCTTGAGCTGGCAACTGAAGACCCCTGAGAATCCACGTATTTCTAGGGTTTCGCAATAATTTTTTTTTCAGCTAGCTTGAACATTACTCAGTTTGAGGAGTTCTGAGCTATTAGCTATTCTCTCGAAATTCTGTGTCATCTTTTTCTTTTATAAATTGTAGTCATCATGAGTCTGGTGATCTAACGTCCTTCCCATAGAATGGACAG
>NW_011888859.1:3800883-3833205 GCF_000151845.1 Pteropus vampyrus | reverse complement strand
AATTAGATAAGGAGGATTTCTTTTGCGACATGACAAAACTTAACGCCTGGAGATTTCTTCTGTGAGAACCCAATATGCCTTCCGTTCCTCAGCCTTTAGATGAACTAACTTAATCATGCTTTAATGGCAGAACTTTCACTACCATGGAGCTATAATATTCTGGTCTGACCAGTTGAACAAAATTCTTGCCAGACTCTTCACTCTCATTAACTTCTCTAGCGCAGCCCCCAAAATTCGAACCCAAAATTCTATCTACAGAAAACACAACCTCGTAAGTTCTTAAAATTAGATTAATTGGTCTACTCTAGTGTTTCTTAAACTACCAGAGTTTGTAGTATGTGGATTTTAAGTTAGAATTGTAAACATTTTCTTTTTTTATTTCACTGTTAATAAAATTATTGTTACAAGACAAAAATGTCCCTTTTGCAGTGCATATTCACAACTAAAAAATGCTTCCATGAGAAATTAAAACCGTAAGCCTCTTGAGCTGGCAACTGAAGACCCCTGAGAATCCACGTATTTCTAGGGTTTCGCAATAATTTTTTTTTCAGCTAGCTTGAACATTACTCAGTTTGAGGAGTTCTGAGCTATTAGCTATTCTCTCGAAATTCTGTGTCATCTTTTTCTTTTATAAATTGTAGTCATCATGAGTCTGGTGATCTAACGTCCTTCCCATAGAATGGACAGATGTTACGTCTGACCACTATCCTATACTCCAACCTGATAGAAAAGCCACTTAGACATAATATGAGAATTGTAACAGGCTCTTTTGATTGACATGATAGTTCTTCTCTAGTGGAAGAACTGGAAGTACTTTGAAGTAAGCTAAACCTTCTGGAATTCTAGTGCTCCTAGTTCTGAGAACTTGGTCAAGCTAGTAGGCCGAGTTTAATACATCAGACTTGGGCATTAATGCATCTGTGCCTGACCTTTGAGGACAGCATTTTAGTGTGCTCGTCACTGCTTTGGAGGCCTCGACCTCTCTGTGAAATAGTCTTGAGCTTAGTAAATGGATGGTCCACAGAAGAAACAGCCATTTCTCACGCCATTGCGTTTTTTGAAATCTGATATTGAGATGTTATTTCTGTTGTATATTACCCTGAATTTGAGAATTATTTGGGCATAAAGGCAGAAGACTAATATTTTTCTGCTTAACTAGTATTCTTCTGTCAGGTCTGGTTTTCTAGAATCAGATCGAAATAAGGATCTTTGTGAAAGCGGTGTATTGAGGAGCGCCCTCAGCAGAATGGAAGGGACGAAGCAGCTTACGGCAGGGGATGAAAGCTAAGCAAAGATATCGTCCCAACTGAAGACGAGCAGAGGGGCTGGGCAGCTCTGGGTACGAATGGACCTGCAGACTGAGTCCTCCCTTGAGACAGGGAGCGGCCTTCTGTGCCGTGTTGGTCAGTCTGTGGCTCCCAGCCTCCCAGGAGCAATGGTGCTGTCCCCTTCCAGCAGGGGCAACTCACACTCATAGCAGCGGGGGGACGGATGCGTGCAGGGCCCAGCAGGAGCTTGGTCAAGGTACCAGCCACTGGTAGCCTATGTGGGTTCCTGCCAGTAGACAGAGCTGTCAGATTCCTTGTGTGGCTGTCTCTGCTTTGCTTGCTGGGCGGTTCTAAACTAAGCTTCATAGTTAACTGCTTCAGCAGCCTCCAACCAGGATTATTTAAGAGCATTTCTCTCTCTTGTTTCTTCAGAAGTTGGTCACCTTTAGCACTGGCTTTTGTACTTATTGTACCAGTAATTTCATTGTAAGTTGCCTCAAATATTTTTGAAAGTAGATGAGTCTAAAATATGAATATATAAACTAAAGCCAGTTTTATAATTAGAGAAGTAATAGAGTCATCCTTCTTAAAAATCAGATAAAATAAGTGATGAATAAAAATAAGAGTATTTACTATTACAATCTAATTTAATACTAGTTATGCTCTCATGACTACTCAAGAATATAATAAGCAATAAGAATTATAAATCTAAAACAAAATTGCAATTTTAAAAATGACAATTTTATAGATGTATAAAATGCAGTGCAATGAACAACGAGGTTATTGGAGGTAATTAAGAAATGTGGGACAGGGTACTGTAAAATTGCAGGCGGTGATGTCCTCAGAAGTCACTAAGGTCGATATATGCTGAAGTCATATAGCTAAAAATATAGTGATAAAAAAATGTAATGAGAAAACATTGAATCCACGTCCAAAACTGAACTTCCTTCCACCTGCCTACCCCAGGCCTGCTCCTTCCCGTGTGTTTGGCTGCTGACGAACGCCACCTCCGTCTGCCCACGTCACCCCACCCTGAACTTGGGGGTCGTCTGATGTGCCCCACCCTCCCCTCTTCTTTTACCCTCACAACCAGTCACTGGTTACCAGCTTCTGACACCTCCTACCTTCTCTCTTAAAGCTATTCTTATGCCCAGCTCTCCTGACTTAAGTCTTCATCGTTTTTGCTAGATGATTTCTTCAGTTGTTTTTTTATATATATGCATACATATATACACACATACATATACACATCTGCTCCATAAGTAAAATGAGCATGATATTGGTTTTGGTTTTTTCCACCCCCCACTCTGACATTTTAGGGTTTTTTTAGGATTTTGTCTTGGTTATTTTTTTTATCCAGTTTCTTTTATTTTATTTTTATTAAAATTATGGGGTGACAGTGGTTAATAAAATCAGATAGGTTTCAAGTATACACTTCAATAGTATGTCATATGTATATTGCGTTGCGTGTTTACCACCCAAAGTTAAATTTCCTTCTGTCTCTAAATATTTGGCCCCCTTTACCTCTATCTTCTTCCCCCTTCCTCACCTTCCCTCTGGTAACCACTAATCCACTGTTCATGTCCATGAGTCTCTGTTTGTCATGTTTGTTTGTTGCTTTCAGTTTTATATTCCACATATGAGTGAAATTGTATGGTTCTCAACTTTTTCTGTCTGGCTTATTTCACTTAGCATGATAATCTCAAGATCCATATATGTTGCCGCAAATGGCAGTATTTCATCTTTTTTTGTGGCTAATATTCCAATGTATACATGTACCACATCTTTATCCAGTCATCCATCATAGGACACTTCAGTGAATAATGTCACAATGAACCTCAGGGTGCGTGTCTTTGAGGATAAATCTTTTCAAGTTTTTTGGATAAATACCCAGAAGAGAGATTTCTGGGTCATATGTTAATTCTATTCTTAATTTTGGGGGGAACCTCCATACTGTTTTCCATAGTGGCTGTACCAATTTACATTCCCACCAGTAATATACAAGGGTTCCGTTTTCCCCACAACCTCTCCAATGCTCATTACTACTTGTCCTGTTGATGGCCATTCTAACAGGTGTGAGATGGTATCTCGTTGTGGTTTTGATTTGCATTTCCCTAATAGCTGGTGAAGTTGAGCATCTTTTCATATGTCTGTTGGCCATTTGTATGTTTTCTTGGGAGAAGTATCTGTTTAGGTCCTCTGCTTATTTTTCAGTTGGATTTTTTTTTTTTAATTGTTGAGTAGTATGACTTCTTCGTATATTTCGGATATTAGGCCCTTATTGGAGATGTTGTTAGCAAATATCTTCTCCCATTCAGGTGTTTGCCTCTTTGTCTCATTGATGGTTTCTTTTGCTGAGCAGAAGCTTTTTAGTTTGATATAGTCCCATTTATTTTTGCTTTTACTTCCCTTGCCTTTGAGGTCAAATTCATAAAATCCTCTCTAAATCTAAGGTCCATGAGTTTAATACCTATGTTTTCTGCTATTCAATTTATTGTTTCAGGTCTATATATTTAGGTCTTTGATCTATTTTGAATTAATTGTGGTGTATGATGATAATAGCATTCTAGTTTCATTGTTTTGCATGTGGCTTTCCAGTTTTCCCAGCACCATTTATTGAAGAGGCTTTTCTTTCTCCATTGTACGTTTTTGGCTCCTTTGTTGAAAATTATTTGCCCTTATATACAGGGCTTTACTTCTGGACTCAGAATTCTGTTCCATTTATCTGTGTGTCTGTTTTTCTGCCACTACCATGCCATTTTGATTATTGTCACTTTGTAGCATAATGTTTTGGTACCATTTTAATCAAAGAAAAATGTTTAAATATGTTCAAATAGATGAGACTAGTGTTTTTCAACTTCATACTGTTAACATTTTGGGCCAATAATTCTTTGTTACTGGGGCATCTCCAGTGCACTGTAGGGCATTTAACAGCATTCCTGGCCTCCGCCCACCAGATTCCAGTACCACCCCAGATGTGTCAACCAGAGCATCTCCAGGCATTGCCGAAAGTCTTGTAGGCTAAACTCACCTACAGTTGAAAACCAGTGGATTAGACGAAGACGGCTGGGCCGCACATGTTACATGCTCGCCATGCCTGACACGTGCTTCACGTGTGTTGTCTCATCCAGTTCTCACAACAACTTCGAATAGGACTGTTTTGTCCTCATTCTCACATGAGCAACCAAGACTTAGACCAAGTAACGTGCATGGTGTAACCCCGTGCCTTGCGTAACCGTACACCCAGGTGGCCTGACTCTGGAGCCAGATTCCCTCAGGTTGAATCCCATCTCCCCACCTACTAGCTTTATGAACTTGGGCAAGTCAGATGACTTAACTTTTCTCTGCCTCAATTTCCTATAAGCTCCTAAAATAGTATCAGCCTCCCAGAGCCCTCGTGAGGTTTAAACCAGTCAGTAATGCAGAGGATTTAGGGCAGGACTGGCATGTCACAGCTAAGCACTTGCAGTGACAAGTCGCTGAGAATACAAAGGTCAGAAAGAGACCTCGTCTCCGAGTCTGGTTGGAGATGCAGGCTTGTGCACTGGTAACTCGTTTCAGTAGCACATGCTCTGGGAGTACAGAGATGGCGGCAGCAGACTTTTTCCGGAAGTCAGGACTGAGTTCACACAGGAGGTCCCAAGTGAGCCCTAAAGGATGCGTGGAAGCTTGGGCAGGCAAAGGGTGAGTGTGTGTGTCGGTGGGGGGGGGTCTAGGTGGAGGATAGCAGTAGGGGTGAATCTTCAAGGGATGCAGGGACTCACACCATTTCATCATCGGCCACTTCCAGTCCGGACAGAATTGGGCCATTATCTTGTATGAAATGTCTGCTTTTCTGAGAGTTCAAAACACTCCTGTATCTATTTAGAAAAAAAAATTCCAGCGCTAAATAACAATTATTTTTGAAGTGCATGTAGACTTATACAGAATATATAAAGTAAACTTTTAGTATCGGATTATAGGATGTGTAGACTGCCTATAAAGCCAGTCACATTAAGACAAATAAGAGAACCATATGGGTGTCAAAGCAATCCTATCACATGAACGTGCATTAAAATATTCTTTTTATTTAGTTATTTTTAATGACATTTAAATGTTTAGAAATAATATTTGACCACTTAAAAGGAATACATACTTTAAACAGTCATTTGAACTTCCGTTTAAATGATTCCCTTCCTGACTCATATAGGAATCATATATGATTCCACTAATAGCCAATGACATCATTGAAGAGAATGACGATCTGCCAGGTAAAACAGGTATAAAATATTTTATACCTGTTATTCATGTAAAAGATATTCTTCCTATTCCCGAATTATTAATGTACAAAGAAATGCTTTTCCCTCTTTACTATTATGTCACGAGCAATGACTAAATTTGAATTAATGAATTATTAGTGTGCAGTGTTTCCTTTGCACATTAGAAAATCCAAGTTTTATTTTCTTCTTAAAATATTTGAAATACATAAGATAATTTAACTTACTTTTTAAAAGCATTCTTTGTACTTTGAAAATTACTTTCATATCTATCAACTAATTGAAGCAGCTCGTTTATAAGAGCACGTTTTTTTTTTTTTTAATCTGAATCAAACGAGAATAAAATGACAACTTAAAAGTAACCTTTATTATCCAAAAACTAATCAGTGAGAGATTAAATGAGATGGAGGTAAATCCGTGGGATAAGTGACAGTCTGGAGGATCCTCTTGCTAGCAGTGGGAGAGGGCAGTTCTTGAGCCGGTTCTCACGCACCTCTGATCACTTAGCTTGTACTTACTGCTTTAGAAGCCCTGCAGATTTGACTTTGGGTTTGGTTTGGTTTTGCTTCTCTGTGGTAGCATTTACCTGTTGCTTTCCTTTAGCTCTGCCTAAGCATCCTATGTCATATTGTTGGCTCTCGCAAGTGTATTTGGCTGTTTTTCTAGAACGAATAAAGTGACAGGGAGGTCACAGTAGGTGGGGACTTGGGGCGCCTGGTTTGGGCAGTGTCTGAAAGAGGTGGACAGCTCATCTGTCCCTGCTGAGCTGCCACCGCAGTGGGGCTGGAACACAAGCGAGTTCCTGATGTGGCAGTGTCACACAGGCGGCAAAAGCCAGGGATCCCAGGATTAACACCAGGGCCAGGTGCTGCTTTCACTTGGCAATTTAATTCTTTTTTAAAATCCAATTAAGTACCAATTCAGATATATCAATTGGCTATCTTAAAAAGGAAAAAAGAGTCATTAATTAATTGCCTTATTAATACAATCAAAGCCTCTTTCAATCGGAAAGCTTTAGCTAAAACGTGAAAATAGTGATGGATGAATAATTTTACAACAGATGTAACTGTTACCTGGTAATTTGTTGGCATTTTAAATGACCTTGTCATTTTTTAAGTATTTAAATTTTTGTAGAGTATTTACAAATTTTGTAAGCATAATTTTAATCTAAAAGACAAAAGTCACAGCAGGTACCTAAAAATTCCACGTGCATTACAGTTATTTACACGTAATCCTTCAGAGTGTATGCTGAATTGCTCTCCGGCTTTGTAGTGGGGATAGGCTGCTGCTTGGGTGGGTGGAGCCAAGCTTCTGCATTCTTTTTTATACAGGAAGTGCAGAAAATCATGCCAGAGGTAAACAGCAGCATGGCCGAGATGAATCCGATGTAGACGGCTCCTCCCGGTTCATGTTTGTTGCTTTCTGGAACTGTCAGATCCAGAAAGTTTGCTATGATCTCCTTCGTGTACCACACCATCGGTATGAAACCAGAGACCCCTGCGGACACGAGGCAGAGTCCTCCCGCGAAAGAGGCGTGGCTCTTGGTTTTCGTGTCCCCTCCTAAGCGAGTACATTCCATCCCCACTGTGGCAGTGCAGGTCCCCAGAGCAGACAGAACGCAGGCCAGGACCATGGTGGCCCGCGCAGCCTGCACGTGGGCGGGGAGGGACAGAATGGAGGGCTTCAGGGCGCAGCTGAACATCCCGGTGCTGTACCACGTGCAGTCCATCCACAGCCCTTGCAGCTGCACGATGGCTGTGATGATGTTGGAGCCTGCATCCACGTTCACCTTCCAGTTGGGCAGCAAGGTGGCCGCGAGCACTCCAAAGACCCCACATAAGGCCAAGACCAAAGCAAGGAGCTGGAGGCCCGCCGAGGCCATGACGTTACGGTCAGCTTCGTCCGCCTCGAAAATCCTGGTGCTTAATTCTGATGGCTCTTGGTCAAAATTGCAGCCTTTTCTGGGCATTGGAGAACCAAGTAACCAGGGCTAGGGAAAGAAGATAAAATCAGGGTTGAGGGAAAGAAAGAATAAACAGAAAGTCTTTCCTGTGCAGTGAGAGCCGAGGACACCTCTGAGCAAGCCACGTAGTGGATGAGGACACTGCTGCCCAGGGGAAAAGCTCAACCCCCGGCCTTCAGAGGCTTCCATCCTCCCGAGTGACTATGGGTGGGTGGCGCTGGGTGCGTGGCGTAAAGGAAAGAGCTGTCCGCTTTGTCCTCTCTCGGACTTCAGCTGTGCTAACGTAGTCTGTAACGTGGGCATTCACCGTTAGGACACTGAGACATACGGAGTTCCAGCTATAAGATCTGCTAATGAGTTTTAACACATTTCAGGCTTTTTTAAAACTTATTTTGTTTTTAATTAAAATATTCTATAGATAATAAGAAAGAAGGGAACAATTTAAACTTGCACCTTAAAAGTGAATTATAAGTGTATATTAGGAAAGTTTTAACTATTCAAAAAATGGTTATATTAAATATTAAGCACCCACCATGTACCAGCACGTGACCCAGGGGAGCTGTTTAAGCAGAGAAGGAAAGTAGTGGAAAGAAGTCAGAGTCACTGGGATGATCAGCCCGCATTTCTAGTTAATAAACTTACGCAAAATCCTTACCTGGGGTAGCACTTCTGTCCCTTCAGGTGCAAGGTCCTCAGAACCTGAACAATTCAGCCACTGTGTTTTGCTCTGAGAACGTGAGATCCTTTCCATCTGGGACCAGAGTCATCCCCTGACCCACATGCGGCCGCCTGCCGCAAAACCGGTTATTCTGAACAGTTCCAAGGTGCGGATATCGAATCTTAACGGCACTGAACAGAAATAACCACATCAGTAGTTGTATGTGAAAGGCTACCAAAAATACTTTAACACTTGATTTTCTTCTTGTTTTTTTTTCTTTTTTCTTTTTCTTTCTTTTCTTTTTTTCTTTTTCTTTCTTTCTTTCTTTTTTTTTTTATAGAAGAGGGAAGAGTTAGCACTTTGTGGCTTGGCTGTGTTTTAATCTGGCAGTACTTACTGCCCCCTGAGAAATATAATGGTTTCTGTCATACAGCAATACTGGCTTGTTTGTGTTTCTGAATTAATTTTTTAATGATGTGTTAAGGTGGCTCTATCATGATTCATACATATTTCACAAAAGGCAATGTGGGCTCTGAATTCAAAACGTGGGTCAAATCTTGGCTTTCTAGAACATCTCTGTGCTTCAGTACCCTCTTCTGGAAAATGGGGAGGATTACAGTACCTACGTCATGGAGTTAAATACCCGAATGCAATTTAAGGGCTTCAAACAGTAGTGAATTATAATTGATATTGTTGTTCGTATTTTTATTTATTTTATATGACAAATAAATATGATATTTCTTTTATACGACAATTTTTTTTTTCTCTTCCTTAGATAGATTTAGTTCATTTGCATAGAATCTTAGAGCTGAAAGAAACCACAGATATAACCTTGTACATCGTTTTTTCAGATGAGGACATTCGTGAGTCTCCCGAGCCACACAGGTCTCAGGAGCAGCGTGGCCGTGACTAGAGCGTCCCCATCCCACCTCACTCCAGCCGGACCTTCCCCCCCTTACCATGGCACTTCTGGTGACACCTTCCCGGCATGCTCCCCATGGGAAGCAGGGAATATGCTACACCTGCAGGCGCAAAGCACCGTTAACCATCAACTCACTCCCTTTCCCACCAAAAAAAAACAGAGAGACCAGAGGGCACGGGGAAGGGCACATGGCTCACTGAGGCCGACACCTGGCCTCTGTGGAATGTGTGAAGTGACTCCGATCCATGCCCACATTAAAAGGACGAATTTACCACATAGTGCTAACATTGATTCTCTAAGAAGTTAGGTTCTGGGCTATCTGGATTCGTTGTTCTATTTTCGTTCATGGTCTTAAAATGTGGATTTTACAGTTTTAGGAGATTTCCCTGAGGTTTTGAATTCTTGAGTCAGACTCGCTGCAAGGACCCGAGTGCCTAGGCTTTGCTGCTGTCACACAGTTCATTTTTTTACATATTGAGACCAAAATAGAACAGAAGTTAAAGCTTCTAGAACAAAGCGAAGCACACGCTTATAATTTCATAATAACTGTTTTCGGGTTTGGGTTTTCGGCTCCAGCCACCTGACCAAGGCACTGCCTTCCCAGACCGGTCTCCGTTAGGGGTTCAGGGGCTCCTCGGGGGCGAGGCTGCCGTCGACATTCCCCAGGAGCCTCTCCTTTCTTTATTTTCACTTTGCTTGATTAACCTTTATGTGTTGATCCGTCTGCGCCCAGCTCCCCAATTATAACCTTTTTTTTCTCATTAGCCAGTGCATTTTTTGAATTTCAGTGTAATTCAGACTTGCAGACAGCTTGTTTATCTTAATTAACAAGTACTGGCAGTGATAAATTACAGACAGCCAAAATCAAGGGAAGCAATATGACTGCATCCAGTTAGCATAGCGCTCACTTATTGTTGCATATTAGGATTTAACCGCGTTCCTCTGCCTAGAGAACGTATGCAGAAAGATTTGTTCTCCAAAATGAAGGTCACCGTACTGTTTCTTCTGTAGAAATACACCGGCATCTTAGCTTTACTGCTATGAAATCTTTTTTTCCCCCTCTCCAGCCACAAGCATGATACAGTTTGTGGCCTGTTTTCTCAAATTTCTGTGGCATAAAGGATAAAGGCATACTTTGTTTCAGTGCTGGTGGTGGTGGTTGTGGTGGTGGTGGAGAAATAGTGTGAAAATAAGCAAAAGCGAAGAGGTTGCATTTAGAAATTGACTTCTCAGGAGAGAACTCTCATGGTTCCAAAACACAGTGCATGCGGAACGGAACCTGTGAGTTAAATTTGTGAACTGTGTGGCAGCAGGAAGTCTGGAGCGGATGTTATTAAAAAGTAAAGTCACTTTTCCAGACAAGATTTATTTATATCAAAACGAATATTGAAAAACATATTTACAACCTAAAATTCAAACTAAATGGTACCTGAAGAGCTCTAGTTAGGTCTCTAAGCACTGTAGAAGCTTTTCATTTCCCGTACCTTTTGTCCGTAGCCTTTAGGGTCTGAACTCCCTCCCGTCCGTTGTCTTCAGATGAACCCAGTGAGGGATGATGGTGAGACACCACGTACATGAGGCTCATTTCACAGCTTCTGAATATTGGTGATGAAGCTCCAACAAGTTAACTTGCAAATACCAAATAAAGAGCATGGAAATCTGAGACGTGAAAAACTGCTGATGGTCCTAGAAGATAAATACCAGGTTCTCCATCTCATTTTTTGAGCTGAGGGGAAATTAAGAAAGGAGAGGCGGGGAAGGGAGGGAGTTGTTGTTGCAACAGGATTTGTCGAAACCTGAAAGCTGAAAATGCTTTTCTGTCACTATACAGAGGAGGAATTATTTGGGTGCTCACAAAAAAAGAATTTCTTTTCTTTTAATATTATGTTTTAGTCCACAGTTATAATTTGTTTTTGAATTTCTGTGTTGGAAGAGACAGTTTATTATTTGATGTCCCCAGTTATATGAAAGAATATGGTCTGAAATATTTTTAACTAGATTGTGCTTTGCAAATGATAGTGGAAACTGTCTTTTTAGTCTGGTGCTTGTGACTTGTCTGAAGTCAGGAGTCACAAAATTGGTAACTTTCAAAACGTTCAAAAGGCAGTTTTTAAAATACGTATTTTTTTTTTAGATAAAAAGAAAGAAACTCCAGCAATAACTGTTGTGTAGGCTCTTGATCGGGAAACCTATGAGTATTTGGGGGAGTGTTCTGAATTTCTCCTGTTATTCCTTCTACTGAGAAAGATTTCTGGAGTGTAACCTACTATTAGTGCTTTTAGAAACTGTTATAAAGAAGTTACATCAAAACTGCGTGATGAAGCATAGTAGACGGAACAGTGAAATCAGGTATCGAGGTTCTAGATCATGAATCATGGTACAGACACTTCACCTCCATCTGTTCGGGGTTCTCATTTTTTTCTTCCTCAGTAATTTCAGTTCTACAGGCTATAAATTTATAGGCGCAATAGAGAAAGGAAGATAATTTTAGGATTGGATTTAAGATTTTTTAAAACTGCTGATCGCCATGTTAGACGTTAGCCATTTCTTTAAAAGCAGTGATAATAAAATGCATGTTTCAATTGTCTGGATTTTTACAGTTTTTTTGGGGGGGGTGGGGACCTTTAAGTCTGGCATTAGGCAAGATATTGTTAGAAATCTAATGCCTGTGGATTTGGTTTTTAGCCATAGTATTGTACTTTTGGTACATAAACTTTCTTTATTTCATGGAAATACACAAACAGTTCTTTGTGTAAATACTGGACGAGGTAGAGTGGGCTTTCAGGCGCTAACAGGAACAGCACTGTCAACACTGCTGAATCAGAAGAAACCCCCATGTCCCTGTAGTGTCTCGGCTTGTTCTGCCCTTGCTGTGGTTGCCAGTGCTCACCCACCTGTGCTGAGACTGACCGATGGCAGGTGGGGGCCCAGCCTGCTCTCAGCTCTGACCCCCAACATAACGCAGCGCGCCGAGGACGGGTGAAGCGTGCTTTAATGAATATTTTGAAAACACTTTTGATGATTCTTCTGCTTTGATGAGAATACTTATCCTATAAAATATTAACTGACTATTTTAAAAAGGTAAACTTAGGAAATGCAAATAACGTTCGCTAACGGCAGACTTTTAATCAAGGCAGAGTTTCTTATATAAAAAAGGAGCTGGAAAGTAGGGATGTATGGAGAAATATAGTTTATCGACAGTATTATATATTTCCCATGTGGACATTAAACAGAATCAAATCTTTTAAGTCTAGAGACTTCCCAAGATAAATCTTCATTTATTTTTACCTCAGTTTATGTCTATTCCATGGCCCTATTCCGTGTTGTATACCCTACTGCTGGCCTGACGTTATTGCTGGCGGGACGTTACTGATGACATCTCAGACTTGTCACAGGCTCCTGACCTTCCCCAGCCCGTCTCCCCATTTCCCCGTGTCTATTAACACCAAGCTCATCCTTATGCTTAGTTGGCCCAGATCTTAAAAGCATCCTTGTTTCCATACCCAACGTTCATTCAGTCAACAAATTGTCATTTCTAAACTTCGAAATCGGTCACATATCCTACCTCTGAGCGCCTCTGGTGCTTGCTGACTCTCTGGCTCAAGACTTCCAGAACTTAGACCTCACAAGGGCAAGGATTTCTGTCTCGTTCATCGCCGACTCCCCTCTGCCAGGATGGTGCCCGGCTTATAGTAGGGGTATGATAAATCTTTCTTGAATGAAAGAATTTAGAAACTGATGTTGAGTATATGAAGTAATTATATAATTAAACTATACCTTTGCATGATTAAAAGTATAATTTTGTTTTTTCTAAACGAAACTAAAGTAATTTTCCAACTTTTTAGTTTATAGTTTTGACGTAATAATATTTACCATTTATAAACTGCTTCCTATATGCCAGGGACTATTCGAGGCACTATGGTATATAATTCTCAAGACAAACCTGTGAGATAACAGGAATCCTTATTTTACAGATGAGAAAACCAAGCTCTAGAGAAGTTAAGTAACTTGACTAAGGTGGTAAAATGCGTAAGTAGTGGGACTGGGAGTTAGGTCCAGAATACTGGGATTTTTGAAGCCCTTATGCACTCACTGCGTTGCCCTGCCTCCCTTTAGAACACAACGTGTTTCTAAGTCTCACTATAATGAGTTGTTTCTTTCTGTGGTTGTCTGGAGTAAGCTGTGGAAACAAATTAACCCTGACATCTCTGTATCTTTACATATAAACATTTACTTCTCACTCATGCAAAGTGACTGCAGAGTAGCTGGCCAGTGACTCAGCAGCCCATCTGTTTTCTTTAAAATGTTTTCATTTATCTGTTTTTAAGAAAAAAAATTACGTGAGATTGCCTTAGTGTTTGTTTTTCTTAGCGATGATAATCTGGATATTCAGAGAAGCTTTTTCTTTCCGAAAGAATTGGTAATTTAACCGAATATTTGAGAAATAATAACATACCATACCTTCGTACGAGGTTGTTCTCCAGAACTGCATTTCTCACCCTGCCCACACGTGAGCATTATCTAACTTTGGAAAAGCCCTGAGCCCAAACTCCCTGCCCAGTGGCTCCTATTTCTTTGGTCTCGGATGATGCCCCTTCTTTGTATATTTAAAATGCTGCCCACTTAATTCCATCGAGCCGTCGGGTTTCTGATTTTAAAAAACAATATCTTATTTGCTTTCTGTTCAACCTTAAAATAATGAATGTACAGAGTAATATAAAATAGAGTTACCTGTTCCAGTCCCACAAATTTAAAGTGACTGACTGAAGCTGAAAATAATGCTTTTTTTCTAACCCAGTCTTAGAAAATTAATAGTATCAGCTATAACCCACCTTTAGGGTCATTTTAGTTTTAAAATAATGCATTAGGCTGGAGTGAAGACTTTCTTAGCTTTTAAAATCAGTAGTTTTGTAGGTTAATTGACTAGTGAAAATGAAGATGAACATTCTCACGCTGATGTGTGTCCTCGAGTGTCAAATGAGGCCATCCTAACCCCGATGACTTCTGCAGTAAGCCAGGTACATGTTTTTGCATATATGTGTTATACTTCCATTTGCTCTAGTATCTTTTTTTTTAATAATATTTTGTTACTCCTTTATGTCTTCATGTGAAAGAATCTTGACTTGTTTTCTCTGTCTTCATCACATTATTTTAGAATATTGACTGTCTTTGAATTGTGACATTTGCAGATCAACTTAGTTTTTGCAATCTCATAAATAATGTAATACTTATGCGTCGTGACCTTACCATCGCATCCTCTTTGCACATTATTTTGAAGAACAAGACACTTTTTTAAAGCACAGTCATTTACTGGTGGCATCTGTTACTGTGGGCTGAGTGGGTGGGTGGGCCTGGCCTCAGCTCACCACCCTGCCCCTCTTTCCCTGTGCCTTCCTTCCCTGTGACTCTTCGTCTTCCACCCAGCCGGGTACCAGCCCAAGCTCGAGTGTCCTGGGTGGGTTGTGATCTTGCCTAATTAGAGAGCTTGCATCAGTTTTAATGACTCCTTTATTTTTATATCTCTGATGATACATAGGGAGAACTATGAGGCCCCCCAGACCTCAGAGCTAAGCTAAGAAAATCAGCATATCAAAGATAGGATCCAGTAGCTATAGAATCACCTTGAAAAGGACAGTGTCTTTTTCAAGTCGTACTCGGTTAAAGAAATGCCTCGGCGAACAGCGAGCTGGCCTGGGCAGGGACAGCACAGGGCGGGGGGCACCCAGTGCCATGTCCGTGAGCGGTCAAGCCTGCGGCTTGGGGCCAGTGACCAGTGACCACCACAGTGGTGGGTGTACGTATGACACCTCGGTTCCATAGTCGTGATGGAGCTTGCGCTTTGGGCAGTTTTTGCAGGAAGGGATGTGATGTACTGACTAGGCAGCTTGAGGATAGCATCTAGGCTCTTTGGCAGTTTCGATATATTTGGCTCATTTGGCATGAATGCATTCACGTCCGTGTTCATCTATCAGTCATTTAGTAACAGTAGTAATAACAGTATGTTTTATAGCAACTTTTATCAAGTGCCTCCTGCGTTTGCTCAGATAGATCATCCCTAGAAACGGATTGATTCCGAGGGGTCTCGGTTTCTCTGGACCTCTGGGCCCTGGCGAGTCCCAGTGTGCTGCCACCGGCGGCCCCTGGCAGGGCAGCCCTGAGGCTGCCTGTGCCACTCCGGCCACACCCGCAGCTGCCGCAGAGCGGTCACTTCCAGATGCCGCGGTCTCACAAACACCGCAGTCGTGTTTCGTGGGAAGGGTTCGGTTTTAGAACAGCATTTGCCCCGTGAGCATCCTGGACTCCTGGTTAAATATAACAGAAAATCCTAATCCAATGTGAGTTCTTGTCCCTCTCGCATTTTGTTTAGAATCAAGTGTTCGCCTCCCTGAAATTGTTTCCTTTCCCGGAACCGAGACCCCGCCTCACCCGGCAGACATCCCTGCATTTACACGCATCATTCACGCAGCGGAAAGCTCGCTCCTCGCCGCCTCCTCTCACCCTGGGCATCTCCGGCTTGCTTCCCATCATGCTCTCCGTCCTGGCGGTCATCGTCTTGCACGCTTATACTCTTAGAAGCAGCATTATAGTGGATCTGAGAAGCAAACACTGAAATGCATTATAAATCCTTTCATTTGACATCTTAGATATGACTGCTCGAAATACGTGGGGTTTTTTGTTTGTTTTGTTTATGGTTCCAAGAAGGGGGAAAAACAGAAAAACCACTTAGAGATCTGTAAGAAGAACAAAAAGGTGGGGTGGGACTTCTGCAGAAATTAATACGGTCACAATAACAAACAAATTATACACTTCAGAGAGAGGCATGTAGGCAACAGTGGGCCAGTCTGGGTCGGATACATTTTTTTGGAAAACCTAGAATGCTTTTAAAGTGTTTGCGTTTTAGAGTTTTACAAGTGAAATTCTGTCCGTAAATTGGGCATGGGACAAGAATTGCAGGCGGAATAAACTGATGATAGGAAATCTGACCTACGTTCATAATGGTAAACATGTTGTTTTTCTTCAAACTGCATGATTATTATATCATAGGCATTAATGACTTGTGCCATTCCGTCGTCCTTATCTGGGGAGGTTGTCACTGCGGGGCCTGTGACCTTTCCTGGAGGTTGTCATTAGGTCTGTGTAGGTACCTGAAGATGAAGTAGTGGAGGAGGAACCAAGCATCCTCCGTGCGTTCACTTTACTCAGTCATTTCACCCGACACTGACAGTGACCCTCCCGACCCCTCACCCCTTGTTCCGTCGGGTGACGCCCCCAGCCTCAGAACCAGCCAGACCCGTCCCACTCCAGTCACCCAAGTCTGTCCGAGACAGTACCACTCCAGCTGGGACTCGTTCTTGTATTGTCCATGAAGTCTTACTGATTATTGTATTGTCCGTGAAGTCTTATTGATTATTGTGTTGTCCGTGAAGTCTTATTGATTATTGTATTGTCCGTGAAGTCTTATTGATTATTGTGTTGTCCGTGAAGTCTTATTGATTATTGTATTGTCCGTGAAGTCTTATTGATTATCGTATTGTCCGTGAAGTCTTATTGATTATCGTATTGTCTGTGAAGTCTTATTGATAATTGTATGTCCGTGAAGTCTTATTGATTATCGTATTGTCCGTGAAGTCTTATTGATAATTGTATGTCCGTGAAGTCTTATTGATTATTGTATTGTCCGTGAAGTCTTATTGATTATCGTATTGTCTGTGAAGTCTTATTGATTATCGTATTGTCCGTGAAGTCTTATTGATTATTGTATTGTCCGTGAAGTCTTACTGATGAGTCCCTGTAGTCATTCTTCTGCCACCTCCTGGTTGTGGCTGTATCTCGCCTAATTAAATGGTAACTTTGTGATGGTTTTTCCTCTCCACTGGCTTGTCCTTTAATTGGTCTCGAATGCTATGGGAGGTGTTAAAAACACGTTCTTAGATAGTGGCTAGTATTGTTTCCTGTGGTTGTTATTTAGCCTGTTACCATCATCTCAGAGTCAGGAACTGGTCCATCCATCTTCAGGGTTCCCCCATAACACGTTGACTCAAGATCTCAGCTGGCAGTATCTAAGACTTGAGATCTAACAGCTTCTTCCCCCAGGTCTCTGGTGAGTCCGCAGTCTGCTCTGAGCTGATAATCAGTCATGTCCTAGACACACTGGCCTAGAAAATGGAACATCCATCTCCAGCCTGATGTAGCCGAGGTTGCTGATGCTGGGGACATAATCTCAACCAGGAACAGCATGGACATCATAGTCGATTTGAGAAGCAAACATTGAAATGCATTATAAATCTTTTCATTGGACATCTTAGTAAGTCGTTTTGATACACTGACAGACCGAGTTTGGGGAGTGGCTCACAACATTAAACTGGATTTTTTAAGTGCATCTAGTACCTCTGTACTGATTTCTTTTTTGTAATCAAACCTTTTAAGAGATTTAAAATCAAGGAAGGAAAAAAATGGTTGTAATTTCAAATAAGCATCTAGTTACAAATAAAAAACATTTTTGTATTTGTTACCATAGTTACCAAGCAACTTTCCTGTGGTTTGAGAGAAAATGGGCTCCATCATTCAGTAATTCTGAGAAGTGCTTTTGGGGGGAGAAGCAGAGGAGAGGGTGGTGAGGGTAGTACAGGGCTCCCCAGAAAAGCAGGACACATTCCTGGGAGTTTTACAGGGCCCCCCACTAATAGTAACTATTTGATTGTGAGCGGAAGTTTTTTTTTTTTTTTTTTTTTTTGCTGTGATGTACTGTTAGCCAACTTAACTGGGTATCAGATTCAAACTTTAGAAGTCTGTCGCTACAGTGCACATGGGGTGCTGCTATATTTGCACAGGGTTTTAAAACTTTATTTAAATAAAGCAAGGTTAGGCATTTCCTGTATTTGCGAACACCAACTGTATCTCAAAGAAATGGAATCAGGCAAATAAAGATGAGGCCAAATTTTAAAATCCACGGAAAGTGGCAGTCTCTGTGCTGGAAGGAGCATGCATCTACCCCTGTATTCGTGTGTGTGGTCTTAATGGTATTCAAACATTTGTTTATGGAGTTTTGATAATATTTCATGGGTTTAGGTAGGACTTAACTTTATCTCATATGTTGCTACAAGATTCTTTTCTCTGGAGACTGGCAAGCTGTTGAATCATACCTGGAAACTGGAAGAACTCCTTCCAGAACTGACTCTGGCGAACTTAGAAGACTCGGATGAAAAGGGCAGAAGGCCTTGTCCTGGAGGGCGGTGGAGTGAGAGGCAGGGCAGGGACGGGCGCGCCCGCCAGCCCAGAGGGTGGAACTGGCCTGGAGAGTTAGAGTGACGGGGCGGGGTGACGTCTAGAGAATGATCTGGAACCTTCCCAAACAGGGGGTTCACTTCTCTGTTCCAGATCAGCAGGAGGAAAGGCAAACCACACGTTTCAGAGTTGACGAGCCGGTGTCTGACATTTAAAGTCATCATAGTGTGTTTTGGGCTTCTTTCCTTTCATACTCTAGATTATCCCTACTTTTTCCTTCCACAGAAATGCTCCAAATGAAGCCATCTTTTCTTCTCGACCCATAGTAGTCCTCCTGTTCACTTAAACCCTGAAGTCACCTCCACAGCCGCTTACCTTCTTCAGTCCCTCTCACCTCTGTATTAATGGCAGACCTCTCTGAGACCTCTGGACCCTGTCCCTCCATGTTTTTGTGAAGGTCTAAGGAAAGTCCTGGCTCTTAACTAAAGCACTTAGTCTCCTACAGGAAGTATCTGTTACTAAACTTGGTGAAACTGAGCAACACAACTTGTAAATATTAAAATTTAATAAGAACATGGAACGTTGTCTTCAGATAGTCACTCTCTGAGGTAGAGTAACTGCTGTTCCACCAAAGGGCGTGACCTTCATTAAATCGTCTGAAGGCTGATGGAGTTAGGGGACATTTTTAGTGTGAGATGACCTCTCCAGTGGCAGTTTCCGCCCAACTGCTCAGAACCATCCCTTTTGCCAGCCACAGCATCCCTGTCATCAAACTCTTCTGGTTACATCCAATAGGTGCCGCTGTAGCCAACAGGAGACACAAGAGACAGGTGGGGCAGACGCAGTGGTTGTGGGGCGCCTGGTGGCTCAGCTTGCCAGCGAGGCAGCTTGGGCCCCCAGGGAGAGACGCCGCTGGCTCCTCCAGAAGCCCATCCACACCGCCCGATGTTGGGCACATCTTACATCCTTTTCTTTTTCTTGTCCACACAGTCTCACGTCATACAGCTATTTGCCCTCTACCCTAAAAACAAAAACACAGCACCCCATCCTCGTGCAACACAGGCCAATTTTAAGGAGTGTTGTAGCCACGGGATTCTTTAGAAGCAAGTCCTCCCGAGAGACATGACCCCTGCAGAATTTAAACAGAATTCCTTTTGAAAAGCAGTGGTACAACCCTCACTTCATAAATTGTGTACGTTCTTAACCTTTGTAGAGTCCGTGACGTTCTAAGTAGCAAGTCTAACAATTCCGTAGAGAGATCGCTTTGGTCAGTTATGAACAGACTTCCCATTTCCTGGTCCATGGTCTCTGCCGGGCGTTTTGTTATGTGTGATCACCGCTTTGACTTCATTTCTCCCTTTGTATTTTTTTCCCCCTTTGTTATTTTGAATATACCCTCGTGAATCACCATGAGTTCATTTCTAGAATAAGTTAGGGTATAAGTCTCTTCTCTGACATGCCTGAAAAGTTTTATTTTCTGATAAAGAATGTCAGCAGCTGGCAGCAGCTCAGCAGTGAAACAGTGACGCTTGGTGGTTTCCTTTTTCTGCTTGGATCCTGCCTGTACCTCTTGAGGCATTTCAAGTTGCTCCAGAAAGTGATGTGGCTGTGCAGACGATGCTCATGAATTCCGTCCAGCTGATCAATCAGTGTCTATACCCAAAATAAGTGGCGTCCTAATCGATTCCCTCTTTGGGGAGTTTAGCACTAAGCGGTCCGTGGGGGCCCATCTGCCTTCTCTCGCTCTGTTTCGAAGCCCAGTCTTAGAGTCAGAACTGCTGCTGCAGCTTATTTTTACTCATTCAGAAGCTAAATAAAAAATTCTAATATGATCTGTTATCTGCCTACTGACTTTAATGGTTATTCGGATTGATCTTAAAGGCCCCTGTAAAACCGCATTTTAAAATGAAGTGATCACCACGCACAGGTCTGGTGGATGTCATTATAGAACTGATGCAACCAACTGTGATTTCTGAGGCAGCTCAAATGCAAATGCAGCATATTACTAAGTGCCCAGAGAAGATGGAACCGAAGTCCCCGTAAAACGTTTATTTACGAAAACCATGCTCTCGACAGTTCTTCCTCCTGTGTTCATTCCACCAAGATCGCTTGTTTTATGATCTTACGTATACCATGTGACAAACTGATGCCTGTTTGCTCACAACGAAGGTGGACGTGGGCGTGGTGCACTTCACCCCTCTGACGCAGCCCAGGATCGCACAGCCGTTCAAGCTGGTGGAAAAGGTCGTTCAGAATGTGTTTCAGTTCCGGAGGAAATTCTGCCATCGAGGGCTCGGGTAAGCACACTTGTTTTCCTTTCTGTGCACGCTTTCTAAAATCCTCAGTCGCTTTTTTAAAGATTACGAACTTTATTCTTATGATTCTTTGATCAATCTATCTATATATGTATATATTATGGTCAGTTCAAATCCTGCGATGTACAAACCTCAACTGCCACAAAGGAAAAGCAAAACCCTCGACTTACCCTCAGGTGCCGCGTACAGGTTTGGTTCTGTCCTAAGTACAGCTTGAAACTGACAGTCGCCCAGTTCACGATGGCCCTGCCCTGGGCCTTGTGGTCCTGAGTTCCCACCAGCCCTCAGGCCACCGGCACCACTGCTTCTCAGCGTTTCTGACACCGGATGTGTGGTGTTTTTAAAAATCTTTTATTAAAATAGAGGTGGCATTAGGTGTATAGCATAGTGATCGGACATTTACATATCTTACAGTGATCACCACGATAAGTCTCGTGAGCTGTGTCACCGTGCAGAGTTACAATATCGCTGATTATGTGCCCTGAGCTGCATGCCGCATCCCCGTGGCTTACGCGTTTTATACCTGGGAGTTTGTGCTTCTGATTCTCCTTCGCTTTTTCACCCATCTCCCATCTCCTTCCACTCTGGCAGCCATCGGTTTGTTTCATCTAGAAGTCTGTTTCCGTTTTCTTTTGTTTGTTCATTTTTGTTTTTTTAGATTCCACATATTAGTGAAATTATATGGTATTTGTCTGACTTATTTCACTTACCATCATACCCTCTAGATCATCCATCCATGTGTCCCAGATGGCAAGATATTCTTTTTCATGGCTGACTGATATGTCTGTGTACGTATTTATACCACATCTTCTTTATCCATTCACCTGTTGATGGACACCTAGATTGCTTCCATATCTTCACTGTTGTATATAATGCCACAGTGAACATAGAAGTGCATGTATCTCTTCAAATTAATGTTTTATGTTTTCTTTTGCTAAATACCCAGAAGTAGAACTGCTTGGTTGAACAGTAGTCCTATTTTTCAATTTTGAGGAACCTCCATGCTGTTTTCCATAGTGGCTGCACCAATTTATCAATCCCACCAACAGTGCATGAGGGGTCCCTTTTGTCCACATCCTCGCCAACACTTATTTGTTGACTTTGTTATAATAGCCATCCTGTTAGTGTGAGATGATCTCATTATGGTTTTCATTTGCATTTACCTGATTATTAGTGATGCTGAACATTTTTTCATATGTCTGTTGGCCCTCTATGTCTTCTTTGGAGTAATGTCTATTCAGGTCTTCTGCCCATTTTTAAATCAGATTGTTTGTTTTCTTGTTCCTGAATTGTATGAGTTCCTAATATTTTGGATATTACCCCTTATCAGATACATCATTTGCAAATTTCTTCTTCTATTCAGTAGGTTGTCGTTTCTTCGTGTTTCTTTTGCTGTGCAGAAGCTTTTTAGTTCGATATAATCCCATTTGTTTATTTTTGCTTTTATTTCCTTTATCTGAGGAGACATAGCCAAAAAGATATTGCTAAGACAAGTGTCAAAGAGTTTACTGCCTATGTTTTCTTCTGGGGTTTTTATGGTTTCAGGTATTACATTTAAGTCTTTAATCCATTTTTAGTTTATTTTTGTATATGGTGTAAGAAAATGATCCAGTTTCATTTTTTGCATGAATCTGCCCAGTTTTCCCAGCACCACACTTACTGAAGAGACCGTCATTTCCCCCATTGTATATTCTTACTTTCTTTGTCATGGATTAATTGATCCTACAAGCAAGGTTTTATTTCTGGGCTCTCGGTTCTCTTTTGATATATGTGTCTGTGTGCCAGTACCATAGGGTTCTGATTCTTACAGCTTTGTCTTACAGTCTGAAATTAGACAGCCTGATACCTCCAACTTCGTTCTTCATTCTTAAGATTTGGCTATTTGAGATCTCTTGTGATTTTATATAAATTTTAGGATTATTGTAGTTCTGAGAAGAATGCCATTGGTAGTTTGATAGAGATTGCCTTGACTATGTAATGTAGATTGCTTTGTGTATGTAGTATGGACATTTTAAGTGTTAATCCATGAGCGTGGTATATCCTTCCATTTATTTGTGTCGTCTTCAGTGTCTTACATTTTTCAGAGTACAAGTCTTTCACCTCCTTGATTAAATTTATTCCTGGGTGTTCTTCTTTATATGCGGTTGTAAATGGGCTTGTTCTCAATTTCTCCTTTTGAGTGTTATTGGTGTATAGAAACACAACAGATATCTGTTCATTAATTTTGTAGCCTGAAACTACTGAAGTTATTAGTCCCAGTAGTTTTTTTGTGGAGTCTGTAGGATTTTCTATATATACTATCATGTCATATCTACAAACAGTGAGTTTTACCTTCTTTCCAATTTTGGGTGCCTTACATTGCTTTTTCTTGTCTGATTGCTGTAGCTAGGACTTTCAATACCATGTTGAATAGTGGGTATCCTTGCCTTATTCCTGATATTTTATCTTTTTACCATTAAGTATGATGTCAGCTGTGGGGTTGTCTTACATAGCCTTTATTATGTCGACGTTCCCCCTTTGTTGAGAGTTTTTATCATAAATAGATGTTGAACTTTATCAAATGCTTTTTATGCATTTATTAAGATGATTATGATTTTTATCCTTGGTTTTGTCTATGTGGTGTATCACGTTTATTGATCAGACATTAAACCATCTTTGCATCCCTAGAATAAATTCTACTTGACCATGGTATATGATCCTTTTTAATGTATTCTTGAATTCATTTTGCTAATATTTTGTTGAGAATTATAGCATCTATGTTCATTAGGTATATTGGCCTATAATTTTTTTGTAATGTCTTTGGTTTTAGTATCAGGGTAATAATACTGGTCTCATAGAATGAGTTTGGAAGCATTCTGTCCTTTTCAATTTTTTTCTATTATTTTGAAAAGAATGGGTATTCTTCTTTAAATGTTTGGTAGAATTCACCTATAAAGCCATTTGGTCCTGAATTTTTGTTTCTTGGGGTTTTTTTTTTTTTTTATTACTACTTCAATTTCGTTGCTAGTAATCAATTTGTTCAGATTCTATCTGGTTAAGTCTGGGAAGGTTGTCTATTCTAGAAATTTATCTGTTTCTTCTAGGTTCAGTTTGTTGGCAAATAATTGTTCATAGTATTCTTTTATGACCCTTTGTGCTTCTATGCCCACGGGTTATAACTTTTCTTTAATTTCTGATTTTCTTTGGGCTTTTTGTCTTGATGATTCTGGCTAAAGATTTACATTTTATCTTTTCAAAGAACTTGGTTTTAATTTCATTGCTCTTCTTTATTGTTTTTTAGTCTCTCATTTCCACTCTGATCTTTATAATTTCCTTCTACTTGAGGTTTTGTTTGTTCTTCTTTTCTAGTTCCTTTAGGTCTAAAATTAGGTTTTTATTTGTTTTTCTTTCTTAAGGTAGGCCTGAACTGCTGTGAACTTCTCTCTTAGAACTGATTTTGCTGCATTCCATACATTTCGGAAAGTTTTTTCCATTTTCATTTGTCTCGAGGTAGATTCCGATTTCTTATTTGATCATTTGGTAGCTTCGTAGCATGTTGTTTACTTTCCACTTGTTTGTTTTTTCCAGTTTTCTTGTAATTGATTTTTAGTTGTATACAGTTATGGTTAGAAAAGATGCTTGATATGATTTTCGTCTTCTTGAACTAATTGCTACTTGTTTTGTAGCCTAATGTGTGATCTATCCTGGAGAATGTTCCAAGTGCACTTGAAAAGAATATGGTTTCATCCTAAAACTTTAGGATGAAATGTTCTGTAAATATCTATTAATTCTATCTGCTCTAATGTGACATTTAAGGCCACTGTATCCTTAGTGGTCATCTGCTTGTGTGATCTATCCATTGATGTAAGTGGGGTATTAAATTCCTCAGCTGTTATTGTAATATTGTCAGTTTCTTCTTTTATGTTTGTTAATATCTGCTTCATACATTTAGGTGCTTCTGTGTTGGGCGTGTAGATATTTACCGTTATAACCTCCTCTTGGATTGACCTCTTTATCATTACATAATGCCCTTGTCTCTTTTTATAGTCTTTGTTTTAAAGTCTATTTTGTCTAAGTTTTACTACCCCAGCTTTCTATTTACATGGAGTATCTTTTCCATCCCTTCTCTTTCAGTCTATATGTGTCTTTTTCTCTGAAGTGAGTCTCTCGTAGGAAAAATATAGATGGATCTTTTTTCATCCACTCAGGCACTCTGTGTCTTTTAACTGGAGAATTTAGTCCATTTACATTTAATTACTGATAGGTATGTAGTTGTTGCCATTTCGTTCATTGTTTTTTAGTTGTAGTTCTCTGTTTCTTCCTTCTTCCTCTTGATCTCTTCCCTCGTGGTTTGTTTTTTTTTTTTTTTTTTTTAGCATTTTGTTTGGGTTCCTGGCTCTTTTGAGAGCGATATCTTTTATAGGATTGTGGTTGCCATGAGGTTTATATAACAATCTATAGCTGTAGCAGACTATTTTCAGCTGATAAGCATTCAAGTTTAAATGCATTCTAAAAGTGCTATAGTTTTACTTACCCCCCTCCATGCTTTGTTTTTAACACCAAATTTTAGATCTTTTGTTTTGAGTATCCCCTATTTATAGTTGGTTTTGCTTCTTTTGTATTAAGTGGCTGATTCACTGTGTTTATTATCTGTTTGCCTTTACCAGTGAGATTTTTTTCATACCTTTTCTTATTTCTGATTGTAGCCTTTTCTTAAAGAAGACCCTTTAACATTTCTTGTAAAGCTGATGAAGTGGCGATGAATTTTTGTTTTTCCTTGTCTGGGAAACTTTCTCTGCCTTGCTGGGTAGAGTACTCTGGTTTGCAATTTCCCTTCCTTCAGCTCTTTATCCTGCCACTTCTTTCTGGCCTGTAAAGCTTCTGCCAAGAAATCAGCTGATGGTCTGATGGGGTTTCCGCTGTGTGTGGCCAGTTTTCTTCTTGCTGTCTTCAGGATTCTCTCTTTAACTTTTGTCATTTTAATACGTCTTGATGTGGGTCTCTGGGTTCATCTTGTTTGGAATTCTCTGTACTTCCTGGACCTGGATGTTTGTTACTTTGCACAGGTTAGAAAAGTTTTCAGCTATTTCTTCAAATCAGCTTTCTGCCTCGCTTTTTCTTCTGGGATGCCTATTATGTTAATGTGTTTGATGTTGTCCCAGAGTTCCCTTAAACTATTCTCATTTTTTTATTTTTGCTCTTCTGATTGGGTGAATTCCACCCATTCTGTATTCCAGGTCACTAATCCTGCCTTCTGTATTTGATCTGCTGTTCCTCTCTAACGTATTTTTCATTTCAGTTATGGTATTCTTCTGTTCTGATTAGTCATTTGTATTTTTTTTTTTTTTTTAAGTTCTCACTGAGTTCCTCTGTTCTGCGCTCAAGTTTGGTAGGCATCTTTATGAGTTACTTTGAATTCTTTATCAGGTAAATTACCTTAATTTTTTTTTCCTGGGGTTTTTTTCTTGTTTCTTCATTTGAAACATGTTACTTTGTCTTCTTATTTTGTTTGATTTTCTTAGACAAAAGAGCTCTCTTCCCTACTCTTAAAAAAGTGGCCTTGTGTAGGGGTGACCTGTGTGTGTGCCAGGTGCTTTTGGCAGGCCGTCTGGAGATAGAGTGGGCTCGGGTGATGACCGCAGTATCCTGAGGGGCCAGCCGGCCTGGGCTACAGTGGGTGCTGGCTGAGGCAGCATCCTAGGTCTGGCTTGGGCGAAAAGGCCTGGGATGTGCTGTGGTAGCCTCGCAGGTTGGTCATAGCACTTAGACCAGGCTCCTGCCCATGCCACATAGGTGGAGAGGCGCTCACTGGCACCTCCAGTCCCGGAGCGTTCCCGTGGTTCCCCCACTTCTCTCTGTGGTCTCTTATGCAGAAGCTAATCAGTCAGCCCGCAGTTTTTCTGGAGGAGTTGCTGCATGTGCAGATTTGGTGTGTTTGTGGGAGCGGGTGATTTTGGGGTCTGCCTATGCTGCCATCTTGCAGGAAGTCCCTAAATGTGGGGTGTTTTTACCAATACCAACCCAACCAATTTTTTATCTTTGTTGAGGTTCCTGTCACAGAGCTTTAGAACTGGGTGTCCTACAATTCAAGTCTGATCCTAAGTACCTGGAGTTAGGGTAAAGCCCTCAGGTTAAGGGCTCAGTGTAATAAGACTGTCCCTGCGTCAGAGGCCAATTTAAGTCCTAGGTTGCCACTCGTACGTCTGTTAGTTGGGGATTTCCATGACCCCCTTTTCAGATTCAATAATCTGTTAGAATGGCTCACAGAACTTAAACATTTTCCTTTATCGGCTTATTAAAAAGTATATAACTGAGGACGAGCCTAATGGGAGAGATGCCTAGGGCACGGTATGGGGACATTGGGCACTCAGAGCTTCCATGTCCACTCACTAACCCAGAATGCTATCATTTAGCTGTTTTTATAGAAGTTCCATTACGTAAGCACAGTTGATTAGTCACTAACTGAGCTCAGTCTCCAGCCCCTCTCACTTCCTGGAAGTCTAGAGACCCCTAGATCTCAGCCAGGTCACCCTGAGCGTGGAGGGAACGTGCCGTCCCGGAGAGCATGCCCCGCTGTTAAGGAAACCAGTCTGCACTGGCCATGCCGTCTTCCGAGCCTTTGACATGAGCTCTGTAGAGCCGCTCAGACGAGAGGAGGAAATAAAACGCAGGCGAAGCTCTGCAGTATTTCAGTGTCAGTTTCTCTCCTTATCTTAAAACAATGATCCGATTTGGTTACATGAAATATAAAATATATACTTCGAATCAATTTTAAATTTGCTTCAAGATAGCATAAAGAATAGAAATACGTGTTTGCATTTTCACATCAAATGTTTTCTGACTTTGCCAAGAAAGGTCATTCCTTTGGGCTTATGAGTTCCGAAAGCTAAATTCAAGTCCTAGAGAATCAAAACTGATGATAAAACACAGGAACAGACAAGTTTCGTACTAAAAAATGAGGCCAATCGAACATACTTCTCTAAGAACGCACCTGAGCAGATGTTAATTTTAAACTGACCTTCAAGATGGATGTGTTGCTTTAGCTTTGAAAAATGTTTTCCAGCATGGACACACCCTGCAGGTCGGCCAAGCTCTGCGTTCATTGGTCCCCCCTGCTCCCAGAGCGGGGCGTGGCTAAGCCCTTTGCAGGCTCGGAGCCCCGCAGGCAGCCCCCCTCCCCTTTCTCAAGTTGTCAGAATCAAGTCATTTTCAAACCACGGTAGAAGGAAGCATCATGATTTACGTAATTTCAAAAGTAAAAATTTTGATTTTTTTTTTTTTTTCCTCTCAGAATGTTATTCCCTGAAGCCCAGCGCCTAGAAAGCACTGGAAAGCTGTTGGAGCTGGCAGACGTGGACCCTACTCTCCGACCCAGGCAGCTCTCAGTCTCGCATTTTAAGAACCTCTGTGATGTGTACAGGAAAATGTGTGATGAGGACCCGCACCTCTTTGCTTACAATTTCAGAGAAGAACTCAAGAAAAATAAAAGCAAATTTCAGGAAAAGGATGACACGGAGAGGTACAGGCTCTAGCTGCCAGCAGCTTTACCAAACGTTGGTTTTCACAAGGCTGAACTTCTCATATGTGGACTCTTTTGACTTCCACAGAATGACAATAAACATACCAATTACCAGATGTGACTTATTTCCCGTTTACTGTACAGCTTGGTAAAGAAAATAAATATAATCAAGTTACAGTATGTTTTCTTTTAATATATACTGCATAGATATGACATGTTTAGTATAAACAGCATCTATTACAACCTTACAAAAATGAAATATGTGCACTTTGTGCCCCTAACCCACATTAAAATAACTTAAATATGCTTTAAATAAAGCAGAAACTAACAGCTCAAAGAAAATGCCCAGAGGATTTTAAAAAAATGACCTTTTTACAAAGCGATGAATCCCAACTTCCCCACCCTACCTTTTCCATATAAATTAAAATAATCAGAATGCAGTTTAGGATTCAAAGTCATTTTGATACCTGCTCAAAAGGGATAGCAACTAAGTAATTTACAGATTCTGACCAGCTTCATCTAGTTTTCTGATCTACAATAAATTAAAATAACTTAAATCTTTACAGCTATTTTGTGGGAAAATGTACACTGCACAAAACCCAGTAATGAATAGTTTTTCTGCGATTTCCACTTTACCACGAGTTTGAAAACGAAAAGAGCAGTAGAATCCACACGTGCGGGCTGAAACTTGTACTACGACTTCCCGTGGGCCTCCGTTTCGTAAAAACACTCCTCGTTGACAACCGACGCTAGACTCTGGACGCTGAATTCTCGCTCTAGAACGGCACTGAGATCGAGGTTGGCATTTTCAGCTTGACTGTCAAGGGACTGGTGACGAGTCTGCGCCTTCAGCAGAGTCCCCCGGTCCCTTCTGGTGCTGTTCGCTTTGCGTTTAATGGCGCAGAAGTGCCCCCGCACCAGCTTGGGCTGCTCGGCCGCCGGCTGGCCCTCCGTGCCCGCCTGCTGCCCGGCCGGGGGCGCGTCCGGGTCCTCGGAGATGCTCAGTCTCTGGAACTGAATCTCGATGTCTTTGGTGGGGCTGCGCTGTTTCAGAGTCTGATGATAGTCCTCGTCGTCGCTCAGGATATCGCTCTCTTTGATGAGACTGTCTGAAAACTCTGTCGAGCCCGCGTGTGGGTGCTTCAGGGGGTCGTGCCCGCCCCCGGCCGTGTGGCAGCCGCTGCTCTGGGTGCCGCTGCTCAGGCTGCCCTCGTCGGAGTCCAGCGAGCTGCCCTTGCCCGTCTCACCGGGCCACTCGCCGCTGGAGGAATTCTTGAGGACCTTCAAGGACCTGGAGGAAGCTGCAAGGAGGAAAGCATATTTCTCCTTGAGATAAACAGATTCCACAACGTGATTTTCACATCGAAAGTTGTGTGACTTAAAGATTTTATCATCTCACTTCAGTTACCAACTATCCTGGGACTTGGACAAAAAGACATGTAGCTACTGCAAGTATGGCAATTTTTTACTTAAGTTTTATCTGGACTTGAAGTTGGGGGATTTGGCCTGTATAGATGACCAGTTATCAGAGCTCAATTATTTAGCTGGAATAAGCTATAAACTATGATAAGATTCTTATCCTGCCAATGGATAAATTGAAAAGTTAGTTACTAATGAAATCTAGGATCCCTTTCTTCAACATAATCAAGATTACACGCTACTTCTGAGCCGACCTTCTCAGCTTCTTCATTTCCCTTGCTACTCAATTAAAAGGATAAAAATACTCTTTATCTCTCAGGAGAACTGTCTCTGCTGGAATGTCTAACCAGCTTTCTGAGATTTAATATGAATATTTAATCATTTGTGTGTGTTTAGGTCCTTTCTTTTGGGATGAAGGAGAAAGGGGGAACTCTCGGTTATCTTGTTTCTGCAGACAGTAATATTTTTTATTTGATGGCCATAGCTTATGTTGGTAATAGAGAAAAAATAGAAAATATACAGTAAATCCGAAGAGGTCAAACTGACCCCCAAAAAGATACATTTTATAAAACTAAAAACAAGATCAGAGATAATAACAAAGTAGTTAATACAGAAAGAAAATTCTAAAAACTTAAGCTGAAAATTTAAAAACAGGCAGAAAGTTTAGGAACAGCAGGACTTGGAATGTTTGCCTGCTGACTTATTGATTGGGTAAGACTGAGTATTTAGGTGCCTTGATCTTAATTCTTTAAGTACTGACTTTCTAGCTGCCTTGCCCTGTCTGAGCCCTGGGAATACTGCCAGAAGCAGAACCAGGTCCCTGGACTCCTGCATTTATCTCAGTGGAAGAAACAGATCAGGTGGTAGCGTAGACAGTGTCACCTGAAGGTAAAACGGAGATCTGGAGTTTGGGGTGGTTATATTTTACAAAAGGCAGTGGGGAGCAGGAGGCATGTTTAGGTTTCTTAAAAGGAAATAAAGTTGCCACCACCTTCTCACACCACCTTGGGGATCTGGGTGTCTGGCTTAGAGCTGGCAGTTACCCTGGTGATTTCCCAGGTGCTGACTTCCTGCTGTGTTACAGGGCATGCACCGCCTCAGAGAAGCGTCCAGCGTTTTCCTGAATAAACACGAGGCCCGCCAAGCTCTCACCTAATTTGGCTGAAACGGGGACCCGGTTCTTAAGCGGTACCAGCCGATCCTTACACGTTTTCTCCAGGGGTAATTCACACTTTATGTGGCGCCTGAAGTTCTCCCTCAGAATAGATCGAATCACCTTGACGATGTTGGTTTTGCTTTCACTGTCACTGGAGGGGCAGGGAGAAAAAAACGCATTAGTGTCCAGTGTCATTGTGCTTCGGGTCCCCTGTGGCCTGTGACTGCTCTCAGAACAGACTAACAGCAAGTCCCCAGCCTGTGTGTGCCTTGGTTGGTCTCACAAAAGGAGTGAGAACCTAAGCTCCTTCGGCACTGGGATTTGGGTTTGTTTTTAATCAGTGTGTTCTCCTAGAGCCACAGCTGCCCTTCGGGGGAGGGAGGCGTGAGCCAGAAGTCAGAGTTCTGGAGGGCACGAAAACGTAACCGTTTTCAAGAGCGCATCATCTGTCTTCCCGTGGGCTCTGACGTTTGGAGGTCAGTGGTACCTGCAGCACAACTGAAAGATGGTTTCTGGCCGTCCTTCTATTTCTGACTTCGTATGGATCAGCTCCCATATGGAGTTATTTTCTGTCCCTGTGTAAAAGAAACAAGAGTCTACAACTTTGTCAAAGAGGCTGCGGTTAACACTTGTGAAGTGTAAAGCTTGTCATTTAGTGACTTTTGCAGAAGTCTAATATTCTCAATCCTCTCATTTTCTTCTGTGGCTCATTCTATGAATAACTTTCATGAAGAGTTACAAAAAGCGAAGTACTTTTTAGTTACTTTTTACATCTCCTGAAGTTTCCCATCCATCTCAGTGTTTCCTCCCCACCCCTGGATCCCACCTCTCTGGGGAAGAAGGTAAATGGGTCCCGTTTTTCAACCCTATTCCTTGGAACATTAGGAAGTGCCCGGGTACTTGAGGTGAGCTCCAAATTCAGTCACGTTCTTGGAAGTGTAAGCACGTCCAACAAAAATTAAACAGACCAACGTCACTGCACACCTTAGCCTGTCGGTCCTTCCCATCACCCGAGGCACTGTCACCAGAACGTTATTCTGGAAGGATCACCGGATGTTTTCCAGCATCGAAGACTGTTTTCTTGTTTTTACATCATTTGTGATACTGCTTAATCTTAAGGAATTTTCTGATGAATCTAAATTTGTGAAAACTTAAATTGGTGGGCTTTTGTTTCTAACATTTTAGGGCATCAAAGATATTAGGCAGAAAGAAAAATGTTGAAAAACTATAGTGAAAATAAGGAAATGATGACGAGAGGTATTTGGCTAAGAAAAGCCATCCACTGGCATTTTTACTTTCTTCGAAAGCCTGTACGAAAACATCAAAACAACCTCTTTTGTCCTCATTTTCCTTGCCTATAAAACATCAAAAATGATCCCCAAGGTTCTTTCCTGCTTTTCCATCACACAATTCAGATAAGTCTCTCAAAATCTCTCTCCGGCACTGTACCACACAGAGTAATTACCTGCTGTGTTTCCCAGTCTGACTTGAAGTGCAGATATAGGGATCAACCAGCGAAATTTAAAGGGGTCCAAGTCAGCAGAGCTGTGTGCAGGCCGGGAATTCGACGGCTGTAAGATGAAAGCCCCCAAGAAAAGTGTCAAAGCAAGTTCCCATCGGGGGGATGCGTGCACAGTACAGA
>NW_011888859.1:3796895-3799303 GCF_000151845.1 Pteropus vampyrus | reverse complement strand
AAAACGAAATTGTCAAATTCCACTTAAACTGATTTTATAAGTAAGGAGGCAGCCACTGTTGTTTGATGCTAAAAAATAAAAAATAAATGAGAAGGGCTAGATTCTCACCACATGCCCCACAGGATAGGAGGAGGAGGTAGTAACCTTGCTTGTTTTCTTTTGTATAATGTTACCATAAGGATACATTTTTAAACCTTATGTTATGCAATGAGTTTTATGTTACATTTATGCCAAAACCGTGTGGCTTACAAGCATTAAGATCATGAAGAACATTTTAGGCATTTTCTCCTTCTGACGGGGTGGCCTAGTCTAGAAGTCACCCACAGACCCAGTGAGCAGGTGCACTAAGCATCTCAAGATGCAGAAGTCCCACCAACCTCCTTCTCTGTTCCGCTCTGCTCGGCTACGAGCTGGTCAAACACAGTCCCATAATCCTCATATATCTTCTGCATCTCATTGATGTGGCTTGCTACTTTTTCCATCGCCTTTAGTGCTTCTGCAAAATATGAAATCAAATTCGTTTTATAATTTGTTTTAAATCCTATCCAACAGCAGTAATGAAAAAGCTCAAGAGTCAAGCCAGGATTCAAGACCAGTTCTAACGGCAGCACCATGCAGGACTCAAACGGCCCAGTATAACCTAGTCATTACGGCGAAGAACAGAATTATCTTCCACCTCGAATTCTCTGAAATGAGGCAGTACGTTAAGAACGTAAGCAAAAAGCATCACTAATAATAACAGCTCATTGGTTGTTGAGCACTTTCTGTTTGGCACGTGCTATGTAATTTCTGTGAATCATTTCTCACAATAACTAGATGTCTGTGAGAAGTGTAATCAGTCCCATTTTACAGATGAGAAAACTGAGGTGCAGAGGGGTTTGGTGTTTTGCCAGACTTCCAAAGAGAGAGAGGAGTGGAGCCAGAATTCAAACCCCAGACTGACTCGTCACCGAGCACCTGCCCTTCAGTTTTGCCTCCCCTCCTGGACCAGCTCCTGGAATTGTGACCTACAACAACTTTTAGCAAGAACATACAAATGTCTCTAGATGCTTAAATGCCAGAGAAATTGTTTGCTTTTATGCATGGTATTTATAACTTTTTACACAGGCCTGTGAGGAACAAGATGATTTTGTTAAAGTCGTAAAGCAAACTTTCGGGTCACCCCATACTTTGTTCCTCTGACTCAGTATTTTAATTCAGTCTGGAGGGAGTTTTGGGAAGGTAGTTTTTAACAGAACCCTTTTAAAGATCGCCTTGATGCAAAATCAACTTTCTACACAGTTATCGCTACTAAGCATAATTTGTATCATTTACATATAGAAATTTGTAAAATTTATAAAAATTTGTAAAAAAATATTTTGTCTTCGTTCCTTATAATACAAAAGTTTGCTGTCACGGTGAAAGAGTCAGTTTGATTTACATTCTTCTCAGTTTATTATTTGGTGATACTAACATTTATAAATAAGTTTTTCATGGCGTGTGGCTTCCCCGGGCCTCCGAGCTGTGACATGCAGAGAACGTGCCATTTCTGTCTCATCCAAACAGCATCTCTTTAAGGGATAGTCTGTTTACTCTCTAATCGAGGGGCTCTGTGTATTTGACAAAGCGTATCGTGGGCCATTAATTTCTGAGGTGACAAAAGAAGACACATCAGCACCAACTTTAAATGGAGTCAGCCGTGAGGAGCAGGGGTTCGGAGCCGGCTCTGCTCAGGGATTTCCACAAGGTGGAGCCTCGCCCAACATATCCAACTGCGCTTTGGGCAGCAAACCACACGAAACCTCACAGGGAGGTGGAAAATCAGGCCAGATTTTCGGTTCTCACAGCACTGTTTACTAAGTGACCCAAGTTAATTTATTTCGAATCACTGAACTTGAATTACCTTCTTGTGAAAGTGAAAACAGACCTGTCCCCCACCACACACAGGGCCTCGGGGTCACCCCCCTGAGAGCATTTTTGCCAAGTATTTCGCCCATCTAAAGGGGTGGCCACATATGTAGCAGTTTTCACATAATGAAAATCATGTCTACAGTTAACAATCGCACGACTGAGAAATGTCTCAGAATGTGAAACTAAGCAGGGGACGAGGGGACCGCCCAGGCACGTCAGTCCCATTGCGGCCCGTACGCCCTTGCTTCTCACCTGTCAGGTGGTAGTGCTCCTCGCTCTCGTGGTCCGTCAGGGACACGAGCTCCCTGAGCAGCAGCGGGTACTTAAGCACCCTCTGAACGGGCTTGATGAGGTAGGACTCCAGCGTGGAGGAGTGTTGCTTGGTGGGGTTCCGGGCGTCCAGAAAAGCCTTGAAGGCTTTGTCAGTTTTCGCTACAAATAGAGGGATGAAAGAGCCTTAGAAGAGCACAGCAGGGGGAATTAAATTCTACTTCATTTAGTTTTTCATAGAGTTATAG
>NW_011888859.1:3794453-3796845 GCF_000151845.1 Pteropus vampyrus | reverse complement strand
AAGCACTTCGGGTTTCGCCTGCTCCGAGGAGCCTCCACCAGATGTGACATCCAGACGCTATGGGCACTGAAACCCGCCCGAGTTCGTAGGGTGTCAGCGTCACGAAGGGTGCTCACAGTCCGAGCGTGTCTGGTGTTGAGAGTGCCAGGGGATTCCCGGCCGCTGCTCAGATCCCACCCGCTGGCTCTGGTTGATCAGCTGTTTCGGATTCAGCCAATTTGAGTGAAGAGATTCCTTCATTTTGGGGTTTGTACAAAGCCGAAACCTACAACTTCTAGGAGACGCAGTCGCATTTTGAACGTGGCCACCAGACAAAGTGCGTGGTGAGACAATCCTTCACCTTTGTGACAGAGAAACTGAGCAAACCATTGGTACGCGTTTATTTTCTTGTATGTGTCAATACAGAAATCTCCCGGGAGGGAATCCCTACGGAGTCAGACCTGTGTTTAAAGAACTAGAGAAGAGAGACTTTGGCTGGACCTTGAACCTGATGCACTCGGGACTCCGTTTTTCAAACTTGAGCCTGTGCTTCCAGGATACCATGGAGCTCTGGATTTAAACCCAACGGCAGAACTGCGTCAGCAGAACTGGTGAGACCCCATCCGTGGGGGAGAAACTCCGCGTGTCCTCCGTGAAAGCGTGCAGAGACCTTTTCCTGGTTTTGAGAATCCTTGAAAAGCAAACTCCAGACCCCTTCCGGCCATGCCTTTAAGAAGCATTTGATGACAGACAGAAGAAAGGGCTTGGAATTTAGCTTGGCTGCTAATATCCTGTTTGCAGAATTTAAAAAGTTCCAATAGAGAACCCTCCTCGAAAGTTTTCCGTTGTCATGGAAGGGAGCCATGGTCCCCTGGCATCTCAAGAGGTGGCAAAGCATAGCGGGAACGAACCACGTGGGGCTTGATTTGAAGAAGGCACTCAGAGCCCGAGAGAGGTCATTTTATCCTGGAAACTTACAGTAGCAACCGGCCCAGCTTCGGTAGGTTCCTATCTTTTTCCCAAGTACACCTGAGAGAATACAGGTGACCCGGTGGCCTTTTCTGGAGACCAGAGGCAGCTCAGATGAACCTGACTGGCACTGCCCTTGTTTTCAGAAGACGCCTTCCAGGGCAGGAGCCCGGGAGGGACAGGCTCCCGAAGGCCGTGCCGTCCGAGCTCGTCCCGAGGGCTGAATCACCACCGCGCACGGTCGGGAGCTTCGAGTCTTCGAGTCTTCGAGTCTTGAGCCTGCCTGGGTGATGCACCCTCCTCTTGTCTCTGCCACCGGAAATGGGAATTCCGAAGAACAGGGCAGGAAAACATCGAGACAGACATTTGAGAATGTTAACCTCGTCTCTACAGAGCGGCGTGGAGACTGAAAGCAGCCTTGGGTACCAGAACGGCCTCGGGCGAGCGTTCCCGGTTGAGGCTGTTACAGGACCGGACGGGACGGCAGGTCGATGACGCGGTGATGGTGACCGCAGCACGAAAGCTCCCACCGGCCCTGCCGCTCCTAAAGAAGGTCACGGCCGTCATCGGATCTTTGTAATTTTCCAGGCTGCACTGACCCACCGGTTCCTGATGGCCGGAGCGGGTCAATGTTCTGGCCGTCTGCCCACACGCTGACCCGCTGCCAGGCAGCGGCCGAAGCTCAGGCACCTCCCTCGGCTCCAGGGAGGGCGGTCTGCCGGGGCGTGAGGGCGAGGAGCGGCGAGGGCTGACCAGCCAGGTCCAGCGGACGGGAAGAAGGGAAAGTCTCCCACGGAAGCCAGTGAAATAGAGACAGGTGATAAAGGCGAGGACAGACGAAAGCTGCTTCAGTGACAGGATGTGAGCTGCGACAAATGTGAGCTTTTCCTCCCCAGTTCTATCAAAGAGGCTTTCATTTCAGTCAGCGCGCTTCTAGTCAGTTCGACGGTGGTTGGTTGGTGGTGAGTTTTTACAGTAGTTTTTCGAGCTTAAGAGGAAGGTTAACAAGAAAGAAAGAAAATGGCCTGCTTGCCTTTCTACCCCATTCAGGGGCTTATGGTTCCCAGTTTTCAGCTTATGGAATGTGGCAAAAAAAAAAAAAAAAAAGAATCCACATGTAGTTTAGCGGCAAAGTGACACATGGCAAAACAACATCTCTGCGTTCAGGACACGTGTTCACTGTTACCAATAAATTGAACTGAAAAATTTTCCCTTTAATGTCTTTCAAAGTCAAGGTCAAGAATAGCACATGATTCATTAAAACGACACTTATTCCTACTTGTTAAATACAAATTTACTCGTTGCTAACACTTAAAAATACACAAAGCCCAGCTATAAAAGAAACGAGCAACTCACCCCGCTCCAGAACCTTCTGTACTTTAATGTGATTAGCGCAGAATCCGCTGTACAGTTTGAAGTGGTCTGCATAGTAAAGGAAAGAGCC
>NW_011888859.1:3791816-3792608 GCF_000151845.1 Pteropus vampyrus | reverse complement strand
GTCTCATTTTGAAGTGGCTCCAAGTACAACTCAAAGAGGCAGCTCAGATCCTGAAAGACAAAAGAAGAAAATCTTGAACACTTAACTCTCCCAAATCCCCACGTTTCCAGCAGCCTTGGCCACAGCTCCACACTCTGATTAGGGACAATAAAGTTCCTGTCTCGTCGAAAACTCTTATATTGTTATTACTGCTCACCTAATGCAAAGGTTAAGACCACCATCCACTCGATGGCTGGATTCCACGTTTGTCTTTAGAGCTCGATCTCCTACTCTGCTTAAGGAAATACCTTGTCGGCAAAGCCAGGACCTCTCTTTCCACTCCATGCAGAGAAGGTGACTTCTGTCAGGTGTGAGAGCATCTGCTGGCTAATTTGGCTTCCCCGCTGCCTCAGGGAGCACAGTGACAACTCCAGCGTGGAGCCGAGAGGAACAGGACAAGATCTGGGGGAGCTCTGTCCTCCGGGGGTTCACATATTAGCAGAATTTCAAACTCCCATATTCAAATGCAAGGAAAAACTCCGCATATTAGCTGTCGTCAGGCTTATCATCTAGGCCATTTCTGAGTCTCCGCTAAACTGGGAACCGGCAGTACAGAATGGTGGGAGTTGACTGTATTTACAAAACCCTTTAGATAAAGGATATTTTTATTTAATAATTTGAAGCCAAGACTGGGGAATAATTTAGCGATAGAAAATACTTTTTTTCTAGTTTCACTTAATTCTGAAGAGTTCTGAATCCTAAAATCTAGAGGCAGTTGGCGACAAAGTCAGCTACTCAGCCTCCGTCATTTTA